>NC_041397.2:266798087-267142087 GCF_900747795.2 Erpetoichthys calabaricus | reverse complement strand
TTTGAACTTTCTTTTTATATGCTGTCCCAGTACAATGTTTTCATTGGATCTTAATGAATAATCATACTTTACATGAGTTAATCTGGTCATTCACCCTGTGTACAATTATGCAGTGTTGTCAGCCAACAATAGTATCTTCTGGAATTTAGCGGTATGAATGAAAATGTCCTGTTAATGTTACTGCGGTTAAAGTTACTTCTGTCAATCAGAAGAAACTTACTGATCTCAAGCTTTGGTGTTGTATCAGATTCCATCCATTTGGAAATGCTAAAAGAGAAAAAAGGTATTTTTGATAGTGTTCCTTTTTACATTTTTGGAAGTGAATGTTACATTAAAATGTTGATCAGAGTACTTGCACAATCAAATTTACGGCTAAGAATGAGAAATGCATATATGTGATCTCACATCCAGTTTTAGCATTAAAAAAGGAAACTGTAAAATCAAAGCTTTTGGGTTTTAGGAAACTTCTGTGAAACTCCATCTGT
Source organism: Erpetoichthys calabaricus (assembly GCF_900747795.2). Taxonomy (NCBI): domain Eukaryota; kingdom Metazoa; phylum Chordata; class Cladistia; order Polypteriformes; family Polypteridae; genus Erpetoichthys; species Erpetoichthys calabaricus. Next base: position 267,141,602 of record NC_041397.2, on the reverse strand, counting down.
TATTATAACAAAGAGGTAAATATAGTGACTTTTTAACATTTTGTTACACTGAAAACACAAACAGAAATAAATTTATATAAGAATTTTTTACCACTACCTTTCAAATCTATTATATATTTTCAAAGTGTTAAATATTGTCTGCACATTTTTACAGGAACTTTATAACAAAATAGCTCAAATGACTCCATTTCCTATTACTCACCACTGTGGCTATGTCATTACTAATTAAGCACTGGGTCATTCCTTGAGATTTCTCAAGTTCTGCTGGACTCAGTTTAGTTGGCCAGCGACAAGCAATATTGAAATATTTACTTGTTTGTCTGATGCCTTTATTTAAGGCAGCATACAACGTTTGAAAGATACAACTGCTCACTTCACCTCAAATGGAGCACTGGCAGATGAAATGACTTGCTTACAGTCAGACTTGCTTATGTGTTAGCAGCAGGATTCAAAACCAAAAATTTCAGCAATTGAAAGACAAAGCCTTAACCCCAACACCACACTGCCTGCACAGAAGCTCTTTAATGAAGATTGAGTCCATGACCCAGTCCTGCATCCTTCCACCAATACCCTCATCAGACTGGCAGAACTGGTTCCTGCCTTCAATGCCTTGTGTTTTGATCATAACATTTTTCAACAGCTCACTGGAGTTGCAGTTGTTACTAGAATGGGGCCCAGCCATGCCAACATCTTCATCAACTTGGTGGACAAGCATTTCTTTACTTCAAACCTGGGTTTTGTACCAGAGCTGTACAAAAAATATATTGAAAATTGTGTTGGTGCTTCATCTTGCTCCATAATCATCTCTCAAGTATATAATCTGTTTTTTTCACAGCTATGCAATGTTTAGGTTCCAAGTCCTTATATCAATTTTCTTGGACTTAAAACCTCTGTCAACACCCTCACATACTTACCTTCTCTACAGCTCCTTTCAGTGTTGGCACACTAAGCCTCTTACTCTTTTACTGTTCCTTAAACATCTCCACCTCTGCAGTGATGAGTTTTTTTTCATTGATAGAGGATATCCTTCTCATTATGGACAGGCCTTAATCAAGCCAGGAGTAGACCTTGTAACATCCACTCTAAGAGGAATCATAAATGATGAAACCTTCATCCCATATATATAGTGACCACTAGGGGCGTCTTGGACCTCCAAACCTCAGTCACAACCACACAGAAATAACCCCAGATGTAAAAAAATATTTTTATTTTATAAAGTACCTTTTTTTGGACTCTTCTTACACAATATCATTATAATCAGTCTCAATTCTTTATCCCTTTTCTCCTCCTCCTCCTCCTCTACTCATCTCCAGTGAAAAATGTTCACCTCCTCCCAAAATTGTCTCCCCTGAGGAAGATGGTGCACATTTCAACACAAACCCAAGACTATTTCTGTTGCATCAAGATTACCACCTGAAATCACTTCTGGGTCAGGCAGAACTTCACTGTGAATGGGGAGTCCTTCTTGTTCCTTGTAGTGGCACCTGAGGACCATAACATGGATGCCCAACAAAACTACAACTCTTATACAGCCCTGTGGGCATCCAAATGTGTACCATGCCAGAAGGATTCTGCCAACCCATATGGCCCCGGGAGGATGTCCCCTTCTGTCTTTCCATCATAACATCCTCCCAACTGAGAACAATACCACTAGCCAACCTAGTTGGACACCCATCAACACATATCCTTCCTTTAAAAAGACTATCTAGCCAGGTAAGAAACCAATCATTCTACATGGAATGCCACCCAACTTGTGTTGTCTATGACAAAATATATTTTACAAATTGTACTCCACTTAGTAAAAGAGAAAAGAAGGCCACAGAGGAGTTTGGAGGCACTGTGAGAAAACATAGATAACCATATAACACAACGAGAAGCTTGAAACATTTTCAGCGTCACAATGAAGAAGGCCAATATCAGTTAGTCAGCAGAACCAAAGATGATAGTTAATCACTTTGTAAAACATCCAAGTCATGTGCAGTGGAAAAGGAACAAGTTTTAAAGGAGAGAATGTCAGTTATTTTTGGACATGTATTAGTATATTTACCCAAGCAATGACTTGGGCCAGCTAAAAAAATTATTAACTACCTGTTAAAAGATTAAGAGTGTGTTAAGAGGCTAAGATTATTACGTTTTATGTTTCAAATGAAAAGTGTCTTTTTACAGCATTATGCATGTACTGTATATATGAATAGCTCATACAAAAATTTGTGTGAATTTACTATCAAAATGAATTGCAATTGAATAAGAATGAGTGTTATGCCCAGAAAAAGAGAGGGTTAAATGGGAGCAGACAGAAAATGCGGTCGAAGTAACCTGTAAGGTCTTTACAAAGGAAAGTACAATGATCTGGTGACAAATTAAAAAAATATATATATATTCTCCTAAGAAAAGTGTTACTTGTTTATAAAAATCAAACACAATGCACACAGTAATTTATTCAAAAGTGAGAATAAAGAGTACACTATGCCATCATCTTAAATAAGGACATGCAATGATGTCACATGTCGCCTTGGCATTGATCATATAATTGGACTGTGCAGTTACTATAAAAAATATGAGGCAGCAACAACTGATACTACAACATGTTAGTGCTTGCTGTATAGAACATTATCACAATTATAAAGATGAGCAAAAATCAAAATGACAAAAAAAGCATTAAAATATTACTAAAAATGATAATATTCAGAATGAAGCTAAAATCACAATGTAAGAAACTGCAAACTTTTACATATGTAACCATGATGTGACAGTACATTTACTGTATTCTAGATTTTCAATAAAGTACAAATTTACAAATAGCTCTTATGATATTCAGTCACTCATAATAATGAATCATGATAATGCTAATGTGAAAGTTTGGATCAGGTCACAATTCTTAAATCAACAGGTCAATTAATTGGAAGAATTAATTACCTTTATTTGTGGGCCACAATTTATGTGCTGTTTTATTATAGTGGGTTAGATTTAGTCATAGAAAAAGAAACTTGTGCAGGAGTCTAGTCTAGGGTTGGCTCCTGACTTGCACCAAATGCTACATGGGCCATCTGTGGCCCTTAACTGTAGTAAGAGAGTTAAAAAATGGTGTTGAGGAATGTGATTTTTGTTAAAGTTTTTTTTTTTTTTTTTTTAATTTTAGAAATACATTACTTGTTATGGGACCTGGGTTCGCTTCCCGGGTCCTCCCTGCGTGGAGTTTGCATGTTCTCCCCGTGTCTGCGTGGGTTTCCTCTGGGCACTCCGGTTTCCTCCCACAGTCCAAAGACATGCTGGTTAGGTGGATTGGCGATTCTAAATTGGCCCTAGTGTGTGCTTGGTGTGTGGGTGTGTTTGTGTGTGTCCTGCGGTGGGTTGGCACCCTGCCCAGGATTGTTTCCTGCCTTGTGCCCTGTGTTGGCTGGGATTGGCTCCAGCAGACCCCCGTGACCCTGTGTTCGGATTCAGCGGGTTGGAAAATGGATGGATGGATGGATTACTTGTTATAGTGTTCTGGTTTCTGGACTTAATAGGTGAAGTGGAATAAGCTGAGAACAATTTGAATATTAATTCTTTACTGCCATGATCTATACTAACTAGCCACTTTATTAGGTACACCTTGCCAGTACTGGGTTGGACCACTTTTTGCCTTCAGAAATGCCGTTAATTCTTTGTGGCATAGACTCAACAAGGTTCTGGAAAAATTCTTCAGGGATTTTGGTCCACATTGACATGATAGCGTCATACAGTTGCTACAGATGTGTTGGTTTCACATCCATGATGTGAATCTCCCATTCCACCACATCCCAAAGGTGCTCTATTGGATTGAGATCTGGGGCCTCATGTCGTGTATGCCCGCTTCCAAGCTCACATTGCAATGTATAAAAACTAAACAGAATAAAGCCATGCACATTCTCACAGCAGCACTCCCCGTTGTGTACGCACGTTCCTGCTCAGTTTTGCAAACTGGCAGCACCCAGCGTCCAAGTAGTGCTACTGTTCCTGTATGGTTTCCTTTTCTTTTTTAGACTCACATCCATGATGCAGTCTTTATCAAATACACTGAAATTAACCACATATTGCTTATAAATTTAAGGCACCTGATTGTAATCAACCTGTAACAATATAATGGTGCACAGAATGGCCAAGTTATTCGCAAATACCATAGCTGCTTTAGTGTTGTTACTCTCAGTGCACCACTCAGAGTAGTTTAACCCATTGTATCTGAATGTGGAATCACAGCTCTATAGCAGCTGATCAGAAAGCTCTATGTCGGGTTGTGTAGAAAGTGTAGAGGATTATTTGGATACAACTTCCAGCCCTGGAAGATATTTATAACATACGCTGGCTCAGAAACCAGCAACTGCATGAATTCCACTCAGCCATGTGCGCAGTCTATCTGAATTTGAGCTATAAACGTATCCAATCAGTCCATCAAGTAGATGGCATAGTAGAACTGTTTGTACTTGTAATTATAGTACTAGGGTGTTGTACCGTGTTAGCCATTATGAATGTAGAGAAAAGCCAAGCAAAATGACACCTTTTATTGGCTAACTAGAAAGATTACAATATGCAAGCTTTCGAGGCAACTCAGGCCCCTTCTTCAGGCAAGATGTAATGATTACATCTTGCCTGAAGAAGGGGCCTGAGTTGCCTCGAAAGCTTGCATATTGTAATCTTTCTAGTTAGCCAATAAAAGGTGTCATTTTGCTTGGCTTTTCTCTACTTGTAATTACAATTACCTCACTGTAAACTTATACTACATCTGTAATGTTGCACAACCTGAACCACTTTATGAACCATCTGCACAATATTTACATGTATATTGTGCTTATGCTTTCATACTGTATATTTTTCATTGTTTTTTATCGTATTATTATTATTATTTTATCATTGTTTAGGCAAATAAGTTTATGGAGGATTTGCATTTTGAATCTAATTATATCATAGAAGGACAATAGACAGGAATTCAATTCAATAGAAGAGAGCGCTTATTTACAGATGATGATGACTAGCTTCTAAGTTGATTTTGATTTACAAGAGTATTCTCTTGGAGCTGTGTGCTGTTAGAATACTAGGATGTATATTTGATATCATTTTTAAGATGAAATGCATTAAAGTATTACAATATACAGACAAATCGTTAGCTTCATTTAAATAATGTATACACTTAATAATTAAACATGTGGGGGCATGATGGAATAATAAAACATGTATAACGAAAGTTTTGAAGAATCTGCATTCTAAGCTTACAGTTGGTTTTGCATTTATTACAGGCCTTGTTGTGTGGCGATTGGTTATGTGGAGAAAGAAAACAGAAGGACAGAAATTGGGGGTTGGTATGTTTGACATAGACAGTACTGCTGCATTAAATTATTACATTCAGAGTCACGCGTGCCCCAGCAAATATCTTGTAGTAGGCAGGAACAATTCCTGAACAGGGGAGGCAAGAACAATCCCTGGACAGGGCGCCAGCTCATCACTACCACTGCGCCACAGAGACCCCATGTTTAATACATGCTTTAATGCATTTCATCATGAAAATGATATCAATTATACATCCTAGTATTCTAAAATGTTCAGAGAGCTATAATATCATTAATGTAATGTATTCTGCATGGAGATTAGTGCCTGCACAGTCCTGTCTGCGAAAGCGAAATCCCATTTAAGAAGCACATAATGATTCACACACATAGAACACATAGAATATGAAGCATTTAACGTGCTACTTTAGTTACGATGGGATTTGAGAAACTTTAGTAAATTAAACAACGATTTTAAGATGAAGTTTACAACGTTCTACTTTAATGACAAAATAAAATCCGAGATTAAAGTGGAAATTTCAAGATTAAAGTCAACATTTTGACTTTTTTTCATCAGTGTCTCTATTTTTTTTTTCTTTTCTCTGTACCATAATATGCTTCCATTTGACACTTAAACAGTGGGCTACAACTCATCTTTTAATGATGACTTTGATATCTGACCACTTCATTTTTATTTTGGGCAGTATGTGACTTTCTGAATTTGAACTTTCGAGTATCTCCGCCACTCTGTATAACTCAAACAACTTAATTTTTTTGGTTTATACTACTGCTTAGGCCAACAAGTAGTGTGTTTTTCCTTGCCTCCACTTCACATTCGCTGAAATTCTTCTTTTTCCCAGTTCTTTTGCCATTTTCTTTTTACAAAACACTAAACTTAAGGAGCTACTTATTTGTTATCAATTTGCATATTCAAATGGATGTAATTCTGGGAGGAGTCGGAATGGGGTGGCAGGCGCGTGCATGTGCATTGCCTTTCATGCGGACTGGGATTTATGGAGCAGAAGTGAGTGGAGGTTGGCTTTAGCATGGTTTTGTGCATCTGAATTTTTTTGTGCGTACACACATTTCCACTTTTGTCCTTATGCCATGTTTTAGTATAAATTCTATGCATGGCATTATACATGAGGCCTCTGGTGACTGTGGAGACCATTTGAGTACAGTCAACTCATTGTCATGTTCAAGAAACCAATTTGAGATGATCTGAGCTTTGTGACATGGCGTGTTATTCTGTTGGAAGTAGCCATCAGAAGATGGGTAACTGAGGTCATAAAGGGAAAGATATGGTCAGCAACAATATTCAGGTAGGCTCTGAAATTTGAATGATGCTCAGATAGATGGATCCAGGCCTTCATGTTGTTGAAGCCAAATTCTGTCCCTACCCTCCAAATGTCATAGCAAAAATAGAGACTCGACAAACCAGGTAATGGTTTTCCAATCTTCTATTGTCCCATTTTGGTGAACCCGTGCAAGTTGTAGCCTCAGTTGCCTGTTCTTAGCTGACAGAAGTAACACCAGGTGTGGTCTCATGTTGCTGTAGCCCATCTACTTCAAGGTTCAACGTGTTGTGTGTTCATAGATGCTCTTCTGTTATAACAAGTGGTTATTTGTGTTAGTGTTGAGTTTCTATCAGCTCGAACCAGTCTGGCCATTATCCTCTGACTTCTGGCATCAACAAGGCATTTTCACTTAGAGAACTGCTGCTCCCTGGATATTTTCCCTTTTACAGACCATTTTATATAAAACCCTACAGATGGTTGTGCATGAAAATTCCTGTAGATTAGCAGTTTCTGAAATACTCAGACCAGCCCATGTAGCACCAATCATGCCACATTCAGTGGCACTTAAATCACCTTTCTTCTCCATTCTGATGCTTGGTTTGAACTTCAGCAGGTCGGTCGTCTTGATGATGTCTACATGCCTAAATGCATTGAGTTGCTGCCATGTTATTGGCTGCTTAGATATTTGTGTTAACAAGCAATTGAACAGGTGTTCCTAAATAAAGTGGACAGTGAGTGTATATAGGCCATAGGATTTAAATAGATTGTGACAGGGATGAAGCTTCACCATGGGTCCAGGTTTAGGAGCAAGTTTAACTATTGTTGGTTAATTTAAGTACTTGTTTTGTAATTACTGTATTTAATCGCTTATCACACTTCCATGTTTCATGGGTGACAACATTTTGCTATGTTAAGGCATGGCTACCACCAAACTAAGTATAGAACAATACACACTACCAATTACAGTGGTGTGAAAAACTATTTGCCCCCTTCCTGATTTCTTATTCTTTTGCATGTTTGTCACACAAAATGTTTCTGATCATCAAACACATTTAACCATTAGTCAAATATAACACAAGTAAACACAAAATGCAGTTTGTAAATGGTGGTTTTTATTATTTAGGGAGAAAAAAAAATCCAAACCTACATGGCCCTGTGTGAAAAAGTAATTGCCCCCTGAACCTAATAACTGGTTGGGCCACCCTTAGCAGCAATAACTGCAATCAAGCGTTTGCGATAACTTGCAATGAGTCTTTTACAGCGCTCTGGAGGAATTTTGGCCCACTCATCTTTGCAAAATTGTTGTAATTCAGCTTTATTTGAGGGTTTTCTAGCATGAACCGCCTTTTTAAGGTCATGCCATAGCATCTCAATTGGATTCATGTCAGGACATTTGCCTTTCAAAAAGTTCAACTTTTGTCTCATCAGTCCACAAGGTTTTTTCCCAAAAGTCTTGGCAATCATTGAGATGTTTCTTAGCAAAATTGAGACGAGCCCTAATGTTCTTTTTGCTTAACAGTGGTTTGCGTCTTGGAAATCTGCCATGCAGGCCGTTTTTGCCCAGTCTCTTTCTTATGGTGGAGTCGTGAACACTGACCTTAATTGAGGCAAGTGAGGCCTGCAGTTCTTTAGACGTTGTCCTGGGGTCTTTTGTGACCTCTCGGATGAGTCGTCTCTGCACTCTTGGGGTAATTTTGGTCGGCCGGCCACTCCTGGGAAGGTTCACCACTGTTCCATGTTTTTGCCATTTGTGGATAATGGCTCTCACTGTGGTTCGCTGGAGTCCCAAAGCTTTAGAAATGGCTTTATAACCTTTACCAGACTGATAGATCTCAATTACTTCTGTTCTCATTTGTTCCTGAATTTCTTTGGATCTTGGCATGATGTCTAGCTTTTGAGGTGCTTTTGGTCTACTTCTCTGTGTCAGGCAGCTCCTATTTAAGTGATTTCTTGATTGAAACAGGTGTGGCAGTAATCAGGCCTGGGGGTGGCTACGGAAATTGAACTCAGGTGTGATACACCACAGTTAGGTTATTTTTTAACAAGGGGGCAATTACTTTTTCACACAGGGCCATGTAGGTTTGGATTTTTTTTCTCCCTAAATAATAAACACCATCATTTAAAAACTGCATTTTGTGTTTACTTGTGTTATATTTGACTAATGGTTAAATGTGTTTGATGATCAGAAACATTTTGTGTGACAAACATGCAAAAGAATAAGAAATCAGGAAGGGGGCAAATAGTTTTTCACACCACTGTATTTGGGTGTGACATGTTATGTAATATGGGTGCGCCTTATGACGTTGCCATTATTTAAAAGGATGGCATGCATTACCATGCATCCAGATTTTTAGATTATCATATAAGCCTTCACAATAAAATTGATATTCAGAGAAAGGCTTTTAGACAATTAGGACATTTCCTTTGATTTCACAATCATTCTTTTTCTCACACATTTACAACATTTGAAAAATAATAAGGGTAGTTTTTCAATGATTACTTGAATAAGCATTCTGTTCTTGATAAGTTTCAGTCAGGTTTTAGAACAAATAATAGTACAGAAACTGTTCTGGTTAAAGCAGCAAATGATTTGTGGGTTAATTCAGACACAGACCACATACAGTGCAACTCTGTGAATGTCCTTGAGTGGCCCAGCCAGAGCCCAGACTTGAATCCGATTGAAGATCTCTGGAGAGATCTTAAAATGGCTGTGCACTGACACTTCCCATCCAACCTGATGGAGCTTGAGAGGTGCTGCAAAGAGGAATGGGCGAAACTGGCCAAGCATACGTGTGCCAAGCTTGTGGCATCATATTCAAAAAGACTACAACAACAACATTTATTTATATAGCACATTTTCATACAAAAAGTAGCTCAAAGTGCTTTACATAATGGAGAGAAGAAAAATAAAAGACAAAATAAGAAATTAAAATAAGACAACATTAATTAACATAGAAAGGAGTAAGGTCCGATGGCCAGGGTGGACAGAAAAAACAAAAAAAAACTCCAGAAGGCTGGAGAAAAAAATAAAATCTGTAGGGGTTCCAGGCCACGAGACCGCCCAGTCCCCTTTGGGCATTCTACCTAACATAAATGAAATAGTCCTCTTTGTAGTTCGGGTTTTTCACGGAGTCACTTGATGCTGATGGTCATACAGATTTCTGGCTTTTAATCCATCCATCATTGTTGGAACATCATGGTGCTTTGGGTAGATGGTGGTGGCGCACGCCACCACCAACAGGACACCGGAAAAGGAAACAGAAGAGAGAGTAGGGGTTAGTACAGATTTTGAATGAATAGTTATTATAATGAATTAGATATACAGAGTATCAGGATTAAATTACAGTGAAGTTATGAGAAGGCCATGTTAAAATAATGTGTTTTCAGTAGTTTTTTAAAGTGCTCCACTGTATTAGCCTGGCGAATTCCTACTGGCAGCATATTCCAGATTTTAGGTGCATAACAGCAGAAGGCCGCCTCACCACTTCTTTTAAGTTTTGCTCTTGTAATTCTAAGGAGACACTCAGTTGAGGATCTGAGGTTACGATTTGGAATATAAGGTGTCAGACATTCCGATATATAAGCCGGGGCGAGATTATTTAAAGCTTTATAAACCATAAGCAGAATTTTAAAGTCAATTCTGAATGACACAGGTAACCAGTGTAGTGACATCAAAACTGGAGAAATGTGTTCGGATTTTCTTTTCCTGGTAAGGATTCTAGGAGCTGCATTCTGCACTAGTTGCAAACGATTGATGTCTTTTTTGGGTAGTTCTGAGAGGAGTGCGTTACAGTAATCTAGCCGACTGAAAACAAACGCATGAACTAATTTCTCTGCATCTTTCGATGATATAAGAGGTCTAACTTTTGCTATGTTTCTTAAGTGAAAAAATGCTGTCCTAGTGATCTGATTAATATGCGATTTAAAATTCAGATTACAATCAACGGTTACCCCTAAGCTTTTTACCTCCGATTTGACTTTTAATCCTAATGCATCCAGTTTATTTCTAATAGTCTCATTGTATCCATTATTGCCAATCACTAAGATTTCGGTTTTTTCTTTATTTAATTTGAGAAAGTTACTATTCATCCATTCTGAGATACAAGTTAGACATTGTGTTAGCGAATCAAGAGATTTGGGGTCATCAGGTGCTATTGATAAATACAGCTGTGTGTCATCAGCATAGCTGTGGTAGCTCACGTTGTGCCCTGAGATAATCTGACCTAATGGAAGCATGTAGATTGAGAAGAGCAGTGGACCCAGGATAGAGCCTTGTGGAACACCATATAGAATATCATGTGTCTTTGAGTTATAATTACCACAACTAACAAAGAATTTTCTCCCTGCCAGGTAGGATTCAAACCAATTTAAGACACTGCCAGAGAGGCCCACCCATTGACTAAGGCGATTCTTAAGAATATTATGATCAATGGTGTCAAATGCGGCACTCAGATCTAAGAGGATGAGAACAGATAAATGGCCTCTGTCTGCATTTACCCGCAAGTCATTTACTACTTTAACGAGTGCAGTTTCTGTGCTGTGATTTGTTCTAAAACCTGACTGAAATTTATCAAGAATAGCATGTTTATTGAGGTGCTCATTTAACTGTATAATGACTGCCTTCTCTAGAATTTTACTTAAGAAAGGCAGGTTAGAGATGGGTCTATAATTTTCAAGAGCAGAGGGATCGAGATTATTTTTCTTAAGTAGGGGTTTAACTACCGCAGTCTTAAGACAGTCTGGGAAGACCCCCGTATCTAATGACGAGTTTACTATGTCAAGAACATTATCACTAAGCACGCCCGATACTTCTTTGAAAAAATTTGTTGGTATTGGGTCAAGGGCACAGGTGGAGATTGTCATTTGAGAAATTATTTTATGTAAATCAGGTAAATCTATCCTAGTGAAAGACTTTAATTTGTTTATTATGGGGTACTGGGGTTTAGGAGGATCCTTAGTGTTGGGGAGATATACTATGTTATTTCTAATATCATTAATTTTTTGATTGAAAAATACAGCGATAGCCTCACAGGTTTTACTGGAAGTACTTAGGAGGCATTCCTTTGAGTTACCTGGGTTTAACAGATGATCAATTGTTGAGAATAAGACTCTGGGATTACTAGCATTGTTATTTATAATCTTAGAGAAATAGCAGCGCCTCTCAAGACGGACTGTGTTATTGTATTCTGTTATTTTAACTTTTAATATTTCATAGTCAATAGTTAGTTTAGTTTTCCTCCATTTACGCTCAGTTCTACGGCATGTTCTCTTTAAATCAGACACTCTTTGGGTCTTCCATGGTATAACAATGCTAGAAGATTTTTTAACTGTCTTTTCAGGTGCAACTAAGTCAACAGCAGCCCTCACTTTAGTATTAAATCTTTCCACCTTACTATTTACATTCTCCTCGCTATTATAGTTGGCACTATAAACGGACTGATTGGTTAGAATGTTTGAAAGTTTTAAAGCTGCTGATGAGTCGAAGCGTTTTTTAACAATATGCTTCTCATGAGTGTTTTCTATCATTATTTCTATATTAAATAGTAGAAGAAAATGGTCTGATAGACCCGTATCAATGACCTACTTTATATCAACTTTTAGTCCTTTAGTAATTACTAAGTCTAACGTATGACCTGCTTTATGTGTAGGCTGATTAACGAGCTGTCTCAAATCAAAAGAGTCCAGGAGGTTCATAAATTCTTTTACTTTCTGGTCACATTGATTATCTATATGAAAATTAAAGTCGCCGACTATTAAGAGTGTGTCATAGTTCATAATTAAGACTGACATCAAGTCAGAGAATTCCTCAAAGAAAGACGCGTTGAATTTTGGAGGTCTATACACGGATAATACTAGAACGTGAGAATCTCCCTGAATAATAATGGCGAGATACTCAAAAGACTTGAATTTACCAAAACTGATAATTTTACATTTTAACCTGCTTGAGTAAATGTTTGCTAGTCCTCCACCCCTCTTTCCTTGGCGATCAGCACGAGTAAAACTGTAATCCGGAGGCGCAGATTCGATTAAAACAGCTGCGCCATCTGAGCTAAGCCACGTTTCACTTAGTGCAATAAAATCTATTTTTTTATCACTAATAAGATCGTTGATAAAAAACGTCTTGTTAGTTAAAGCTCTAATATTTAATAGAGCCATATTCAATGTTTCGGAGGAGCAGAGATGAATACTATGTGCGTTATTGATATATGGAACAGGAATTAAGTTATTTTTATTAGCGCCGCTCTGCGTGTATTTTTTGTTTAATCTATGATTTGTTTTTATAGTTTTAATACATTGATTATCTAAAGTAGCAACTTTAATTAAATTATTGGTGTTTATGCCGTATTGCCTAGATTTTCTATGTGCATTAAGATTGGTTATTACAGTATTTATGTTGTGCACTTTTATGGAAGATTTTATTAAACAATTATCATGACCAAGCACAGGAGTGGCAATTCGGAAGGGGTTAAAAGCAGAGATAGATAGTCAAGATAAACGAATTACCTTGGATATGTTTTCGGAGAGGACCCGGGCGCCGAAGCTATTCGGATGCAGGCCATCTCGCTTGAAAAAACGCGGTCTTTCCCAAAAGAGGTCCCAGTTGTTGATGAAACCGATGTCTTGATTCTTGCAGAAGCCCTGCAGCCAGTTGTTTAAACCAAGCAGACGACTGTAGTACTCGTTTGATCGTCTGACGAGAGGGAGTGGACCCGAGATGAAGATCTTTGCCGATGGGGTCCTCTCCTTTGTGTCTTTAATTAATGCAGTGAAGTCTGCCTTGAGGATCTCGGACTGTCGGTGCCTTATGTCGTTTACGCCAGCATGTAAAACAATTGCTCCAACTGCCCTGTTCTTGTAGATCGCCGGCGCACGTCTCGTCACATCTCGGACACGAGCACCGGGAAAACAAGAAACAAAAGATTTTCTATTAGGGCAAGTGATATTGAGGTTCCTAACAATAGAATCACCTACCACAATTACATCACTAGGAGCTGAAGGCGAACTGGGGACGCTTAGAGGGTCAAACCTGTTCTGCGTTACGATGCTTGCCTGTGCCGATGGAGGTGTTCTGGCCTTGAACCCCCGCCTGCATAGCTGAAATACACCGAGGTCATCATCGGTGTCGCTCCTACGAGGCGCGGGGGTGAAGGTGACTTGAGCGGCACAACGCGGGGTTGATATTACGCTGATAACAGATGGCGAGGACGGTTTATCCAACAGCCGAGCCTTCAGATCTCTGAGGTATCTACGTCTGGACAGAAGTTTCTGAATCTGTTCATCGAGTGCCTGGAGTTCCTCGACTACAATTCTCGACTAGAGGCTGTAATTGCTGCCAAAGGTGCATCGACAAAGTATTGAGCAAAGGCTGTGAATACTTATGTACATGTGCTTTCTCAATTTTTTAATTTATAAAAAATTTGCAAAAATCTCAAGTAAACTTTTTTCACGTTGTCATTATGGGGTGTAGAATTCTGAGGAAAAAAATGAATTTAATCCATTTTGTAATAAGGCTGTAACATAACAAAATGTGGAAAAAGTGATGCGCTGTGAATACTTTCTGTATATACTGTATATGTGTCAGAGGGGGACATTTTTTTGTACAGTGGGTTGTTCGATTAGGCACCTATTGTTGGGACTGGGGGTGAGAAGTTAAAAGGCTGTCTGCAGGATGTAGGCATTTGCCGTATTGCAAAGGAGTCACCGCTTTGAAGTTTTTTGGCTGGTTGAGATTACAAACAATACCAAGTTGTGATAACAGAACTGCTTCTTCCTTGGAGGATGTCTGTATTTACCTGAAATTAACATGTTTGACAATATTGGTTTCTAACCAGCGGATCTGTACTCATTAATGGTTGGTAACATTACATTTTGTTAACTTGTGTTTTCATTAATTGTTAAATCCAGGAAATTTAGATGTGCCATTAATTAAACCGATTGTCCAGGACTGACAATGGCAGGGACTGAAGGAGATTTAAACTCCTGGGCAGGAGAAGGCAAGAGGGACGGTCCACTGAGAACGTTGCCAAGACACTCAGACAGAGCACAGGGGCTCGTAGGCAGACAAGGGTACCTGGTTGGCGCGACGTGAGGCACAAGGACAGCAACACTTACTTCCAGGGAGGAAGAGACAGCTCCACAAGGAGATGCCAGTTGTGGTTCCAGCGAGAGAAGGAAGCCGCATGAAAGGACCAAGCAAAGCTGGCAGACGAGAAATGAGACGTGCCTAGGTCACAGCAACACAAGGAGCCCAGAGTGGAAGAAAAGGAACAATGAAGAGACGCTGACAGGGATTCAACGATTTGACACAACTTCTGTTGGGAAACGAGTGTCCGGTCAACAGAGTGCATCCGTAGACAGTTGAACATTTAAGTGTTGGGGTAACACAGTGCGCAAACTGGACTCTGCACCACTAAAGGTTGTATCCTCCAATTCTTGTTTTTAATGGCCTTTTAGAGTGTGTGTTTTCCTTTTAAAAAAAGGAAATTCGTTCCTGATATGTTTAGATTTTGTTATGTTCATTTATCTTTTTAATGTACTTTATATTGTCTTGAGTAATATAACTTACTGTTGCTTTTTTCTGAAATTACTGTTGTGTCTTTCATTGTGTGTTTACTCACCGCCCAATTTAAAGAAACCTGTGTGCTATTATCAGTAAATTTCAAGAGTTCCCAGTCTCTTAATAAAACTGGGTGGCGTAGTCAGATATTTTAATGGTGACTAAGTTAGATTACCTGCCAGTGTGACCAGACACCTGTCACATATGTTCTTGTTCTCTTACACTTGAGTTCAACATGTGATGCCATAGGCCACAGTATTGTTATAAATTGTCTTAGACAATAGGTGATTCTCTCTGGTACTGTCTAAAGCTGGTTTTAATTTTATTTACCAGGTAGAAAATTCTGTATTAGTTGTGGCAATTACAGTTCAGAGGTCCATGACATTGTAGACAGTGTACCACAAGGATTTGTTTTGGGCAATCTACATGCTTGCTTTTAAGCCAGATTATATTGAACCACAAGGTGAACTACCACAGCTATGCAAATGACACACAGCTCTACCTTTCTATATCGCCTGATGAACCTGATGCTTTGATCTCTCCAATTCAATGTTTTACTTGTATTCCTGAATGGATGAGTAGTATCTTTCTCAAGCTAAATAAGAAAAAACTGAAATCTTAGTAGTAGGTTGAAATGTAATTAATGAAGATATTAGAAATAAGTTTGTTCACTTAGCATTTAAACTCATGGACTCAGACCTAAACTTTAAATGGCACATTAAACAGATTTCTAGGGCTGCATTATTTCAGTTAAGGAGCAATGCAAAAGTTAGACCCCTTATAACATTGCAAGATGCTGAGAAATTAATTTACACTTTTGATTTTAATTGAATATATTACTACAATGCACTCCTCACAGGAATACCTAAGAAAGAAATCAAATGCTTGCAGTTAGTTCAGGATGGAGCAGCAAGAATCTAAACCAGGAAAGAAAATCTAAGCACATCTTCATAGTTTCAGCATTGTTACATTAGTTATCCATGTCCTTTAGAAATGATTTTAAAATATGACTAATGGGATATGAAGGTTTAAATAATACTGCTCCTTCCTGTATTTTGGAGCGCCTGGCTGCCTACATTCCAAGTTGTGATATTAGATCTTCTAATAGTGGTCTGGTTTCTATTCCAAGAATTAAGAATAAAAGAAGTGGTGAGGCAGTCTTTTGCTGCTATGCACTAAGAATCTGGAATACTTTACTGATGGAGACACACAAGGCTAATCCTGCGGATCATTCCAGAAAAAGTCCTAAAACCCACTTTTTTAATTTGCCCTTTTTGTAGTTACATTTTTGTTTTACTCCTAAAAGACTATGCATGCATAGAATTATCATATTGTTCAGAGAGATACTTTTGTCTGCTGATCGAGGCACTGTGCAGCCACCTGTGATGCTTGAGATCCATGAGATCCACTGTGACGAATCCTCTGGGACAAACCATGGAAACAGTGAAGAATAACTTAAGGACATTTTTAGGTAAAATGGTCAGCCAGGATTCAGTGCTCTTTTGGCTTGCAAGTTCCCTTAGGCATATCATCACCTGGGATATTCCCAGCTTCTCTTTGATTCACTAACAGATGAATTAATTTAAAGCAATAAACATACAGAGTGACTCTCATTTTAATTGTGCTTGTTTGTCATTGCACTTGGATCTCCTGCATTCTATTATTAGTATAAAGGGAACATTCAGTTAGATCCATAAATATTTGGACAGAGACAACTTTTTTCTAAGGGATTGTGTTAAAAAAATGCTTTAGTTGCCTCACATTTTTGTGCAATCGTTTTGTTCACCCCACTGGATTAAAGCTGAATGTCTGCACTTCAACTGCATCTGAGTTGTTTCATTTAAAATTCATTGTGGTAATGTGCAGAACCAAAATTAGAAAAAAGTTGTCTCTGTCCAAATATTTATGGACCTAACTGTACATTGTGTGATGATTGGCTGTTTTAATAGGTGCTTCTTTGGTTCTGTTTATATGATTTGTTCTGTTCACTTCAGTTTTTACTACCAGTTTAAATTGTTTCTGAGGTTAGTGGAGCTTATTTTAAAAGTTTGTAAAGGGGGAGGAGGGTTGTGTTTATATTTATGCATTTTTATATTCCCAATGCATTTTGTTCTCTGTCCTATTGGACTGGTGGAGAAGGATAGTGGTTGGGATTTGGGGACGCCTCCTGGTTATTATTAATTGTAGCGAGGACTGATACTGGGGGACGGGCACATTGTTCTTCCAGCCCTGTCTGTGTTTCTTGTAAGTTGGCTGTGGATTTCAGTCTCAAGCTGTTGTGGGGTGATGCAGTCAATTTCTTTCTATTGCACGTTAGGTTATTACTGTCAGTTTACATCTGCCTTTTCCCTTCTGTACATATTACCCCTATCTTTGATTTTTGATTATAGCTGTTTTAGTGGTTGCCTTGTTGAACATTTAGGGTTTATGCTAACTGATATATCATTCATCATTATTTTAGTTCCTTCACAAATAAAAAGTTCATATTGCACTATTGGTGGAAACACACTTGAAGGTGATTAATATTGTACAATGCATCTTGTGATCATCTTCAGCGACTTCTAAATATGTGCCACTCTAATACTACTATCTCACAAACTTCAGCTTGGGTGTTAACTGTTCAGGTCATCTCTGCTTTTTATTTGTGTAAACTGATGGAAGTAAAACTGCATTCAGTTTTATATTCTTCTGCTCCTTCTCAAATGGCCTGTTCTCTTAAGCTGGTGTCTGCCTCAGCATGGATACCTATACTGGTATGTGTTAATTTACTCATTATTCTCCTCCAACCCTACTTAATCATCCATCCCTTAGACTTTACAAATATAGCACCTCTCTGGTCAACCATTTCCATATTTGAAGCTCTGTTTTTCATTTTACTCCTATCCCAATAGATACCAATCTCAAATTAAAGTTATTCTTACTTCATGTCCATTCACTCTTAAAAGAACAGATGCTGACTTCATCTTCTCTAATACTGTGGATCACAAATTGCACTTACAGATGGCATGTAAATACAAATCGGCACAATACTGTGAACAACACTGAGACTTTACAATACCTCATTATGGAAATAAGGAAATAACAGAGTTGAAGTTAAAACTACAAATCTTGAGCAAGCAAGACTCACCATTTTTGATCATGGCTGTGAAAGGCAATTTACTGTAGTGAGATCAGACCTTAATTCTCTTTAAATGCATAATGCTGGATTTATGATCCAGCACACTTGTTATTATTTGGCAGGGAGAGCTCCCAAAAGGATTTTAACACTGAGACATTGCAGAAATTAATATTTTGCTTCCTTTCCTATAGTGAAACTTAAGACCAGCAATTTAACTAATTTGATAGTAATTTCATTTGCTATGTTTTCTTAATTTAACTGCCTAATTTTTTTAAGCTGACTTTTTTGTAATTTTTTTCATTCTTTTTTGGTTTTGCATTTTCCTCTTTGAGACCTTCGTAATTATACAGTATAAACAATTATTATGGAAAGCAGCATGTGTCCCTGACTGACCTCACCCACATCTTTCAGAATTCCAACATTTGCCATTAGGTTTAAGGATAAAATGCAACTGCTTCATGTATTTGTTCATCCCAGTGGCTATTGCTAAATATGTTTTAATAGACAGATGCAAACTTAATATGTACTCTCTACAGAAGTCTTTCTGCTGTGAAATTTTACATTGTCTCAGTGTAGTTTGTTACTGTATCAAACTGTATATATCCATGTTTATTTCTATATAGTATTTTTTGTATTATGTTACGTTTTATTGTTGAGATTTCTCTGTTGTCTTTTTTGTGAAGCTTTGTTCTTTCTATAATAATTCAAATTTATGTCTTGAAATAATAAAATTTTAAATTATTTTTGATTCAGCTGAATTGGAGGTTGGAGAAACTATTACATATGAATCATTGAGTATATAAGACACAAAATCTCACTCCGTAGACGCACAGTACCTCAAAGCTCATGGCATTAGTTGAGTCAAATTTTAGAGCTTGACTCCAAACCCAGCAACTCCAATTATTTATCGTTAAGTCACAGATCTCTAGCAGTCTCACTCCGCTCCCCATTGACTACTGGAAAGTGTTGGTCCTGTAAGAACTTGACAGACTTTTACACATGGGCCTTCTTGCCCCAAAACACTGCCAAAGTAAGATGCATGTATGTCAGCTGGACCTCCTATTCCAAAAAGGTCATCCTTTGACAATAGTATTATTATTGTAAAAACTATACATAATTGTCAAATCTTTTAAGAAATAATATCGTTTTTGGCATTTCCTGGTAATACAGGATGTTCAATTTTAGTCTTTCATTGAAGATAAATATTGAAAAATGCATAGTTCCTTATTATGCACCATGGACATGGAATAATTTGCAAAAAGATCTAAAATTAGATACATTTATATACATTGATTAATCTAGGTTTATCATAAAGAATGTAGTGAAGGAGACATGTAGTTGTTTTTCTTAAGAGGTTAGTGTGTTTATGTATAATAGTTATCTAATTGTGGAGATTATATATTATATTGTATATGCTGTATGTTACATTTGTATATACATTGAATATATGTTGAATATTACATTGAATATGTTGTACTTTAACATGTTGCATGTGTGTATGGCTGCTACCTTGGCCAGGTCTCTCTTGTTAATGAGATTTTAATCTCAATGGGACTTCCTGGTTAAATAAAGGTAAAATAAAATAAATAAAAATAAAATAATGCTCATTCCTTCCAAATCTTGAACCTGTCTACTTGAGTTCAGGTTGAATGTCAGAGCCTATTCCCGCAGCATTGAGCACTAGGTAGGAACCAACACACTATAGGGTGAAGGATTGATTAAACTTTTAAAAAACTTTTAAAACTTTTGATTAAAATAATTTAATGTAAACTAGCATGATTTGACTAAACCAGTGCCTGTGTCAATACATTTTAAACTTTGTGTCATACAGCACTTTGAAATATTCATTTATAGATTCTACTTAATTTTATACTTCCCATTTTCAAAGCAACAGTTTGACCATAAATGCTTTAGAATTCAAATACAAAATTTTCTAATTTGTTAGAAGGTGACTTTTTAGTAATTGACTTGACTCACTAAAGGCCCCATACTGAGTCATTGACAGGCATTATACTGCCAGATTTGTAGTTTACAATTCAGCACCTTGGCCACTTGGTAAAAATCCATCCAACAATTCAACAGAATTTCCTGCTAATCTAATTCAAGAGTGCAGTTGCCAGAGGCTTTCCCAACAGCATAAGGCAAAAGGCAACAATGAACACAGTCCAGCCCGATGCTAGTCCATCAAATAGTGCTGTCATGCAAACAGACAGACAGACAGACAGACAGACAGACAGGCAGGCAGATAGATAGATAGATAGATAGATAGATAGATAGATAGATAGATAGATAGATAGATAGATAGATAGATAGATAGATAGATAGATAGATAGATAGATAGATAGATGTTACTTTATTTGTCCAAAGGGGGAAATGTTACTTTTTTCAGACTATTAATGAATAAATAAATAAATGTAACAAATGAATACCCACCAGAATTACTAAAAGAAAAGAAAACATCTGAATCGGATAAATACATAAAGCAATTACAGTGACAGTGAGGCATTATGTAGATGTATTGCTATTGATATAAAGGTACATCAGTAGTGTTTCTTGACACACTTGTGCTGAATAATTCGTTGGTTAAAAGTCCTCAGTGTTTGGGTGTCAGAGAGAGGATATGCAGCATTGTTCGTAATGGCACTCAGTTTTGTCTTCATTTTCTACTCTGCTACTATCCTCCAGCAGATTAAGGGTGCGTCCCATAACTGAGCTTGTCCTTTTAATTAGTTTTTTGATTCAGAGGGTATCTCTTGATGTGATGTTACTAGCCCACCACACCACATTGCAGAAAATTGCACTGACCATTAAAGATGTGTAGAACACATGAAGGATGTCACTACCCACATTAAAGGAATGCAGTCTCCTAAGAAAAAAAGTGTCTGCTCTACCCCTTCTAGTATAGTTCCTCTGTGTTCTGAGACTGTTCTAGCCTATCATTGTTGTGGACCCTCAAGTACTTATAGCAATGCACCTCCTCCACATTCACTTCCTGAATAGTGAATGGACATAGAGGCTCTTTGATGTGGCAAAAATTGTTATCCAGTTCCTTGGTTTTGCTGATGCTCTCAAAGTTCTTTACCTGACTCGTAAACTCTCTCTCATCCCCTTATCAATACACCGAGTTAGTGCAGAATCATTAGAGAATGTCTATAAGTGATATGACCTGGTTTCATATTTCTATAGTCTGAGGTGCACAGGATGAAAGGAAAAGGAGACAGTGGTGCACCCAGTGTTGCTCACATCCCCACCAGAAAACAAACCTTTGCCTGCAGGATAGATTGGACACCATAGGCTCATCCACCTGTGTGCCCGAGGTTACCCCTTAACAGGGATGGCTGTATGGCATTGAAGACTCTGGAGAAATCAAAAAACATCATCCTCACAGTGCTGTCAGATTTGTCCAGAAGGGAATAATTTTCCACACCAATCTTTTTCTGATAGGCAAACTGTAGTGGGTCCAAGTGGCCTTTCACAAGAGGACTCACAGAGTCCAGGACAAGCCATTCAAAGGTCTTCATGTTGTGGAATGTAAGAGCTGCTGGTCTGAAGTCATTAGGTGAACAGGCACCTGTCTACTTTGGAACTGGAGCAACAGTGCATTTTTGAAATATACCGTACCTGGGTAAAATTTTACATAAAAACAGACACAGGGAGAACAGTGACCAATTTTAAATCAGGCTACACTCCATCATGTTTGCCAAAGCTGTTTGTCTCATAATCAATGAATCACAAGTTGGCCAAGGCCATGGAGACATGCTGTTTGTCAGTCTTACCTTGGCATCACATATGGCTTAGCAGCTCACGGTGAACAAAAGCAGCTTCATTCTTGCTAGATGCCCATTTTGCCCATTATCCCCTATTGTATAGAAAGTTAGGAAAAAGGAGAACTATGAGGGGCAGTTTTAAAAAACTAAACTACTACATAGTATATACAACCAACCCTTGTTATATAACACTAGTGGAGCAAAAAAGTGGGACTTGTACGAAATAACATATAGTAGGGCTTTTTCCCTCAAAAAATGAAAACATTGCTAAGGTAAAAAGTATCAGTATTTTCCCTTTAACATTTAGATTTTAACTTAACGACTAAAGGCAGTGCATCACAGTGCAGTAAATGTGGGTTAATTAATGACAGTTTTGATTACTTTGAGAAGATGAAGAGTCTAGCTTGTTATGACAAGCATGGGAAGCTGCATAAAAGCCTCACAAATATGTAGCATTCTTTTGTCTTTATTAATTTTATTTATTTGACTTTATAATCCCATTCATATTCTTTTAGTATTGTAATATATATCAGAGAGAGCATTATGTAAAGCAAATGCATTTTTTAATTTAATCTACAATTATTTATTTATTTTTCATTGTGTTTTGTTAAAAGTACAGTGAAGTATTTACCAGAAAAAAAGAAATTGTTAATATTACTTGAGGGTAAATGATCATTTAAAAATATGCCACCATTAAATAAGTTGTCCATGTTTGGAACCTTCTACTGAACAAAAAGTTGACATGTATGAGGTGAAATTTTAGTTTGTGATTTAATCCTTCAAACTTAAACCTAAACAATGTTTTTTATTTGCAAAACAGTGAATGTGAAATCACTCATCTGATGCTTGAACTTCTAAAATGATAAAGCAAACCAAGGGTAGAGAAGTAATCCGTTAATAAATCATTTCCAAGCTTCTGCACAGTAGTTCTGCCCTTGAAAACCCAGACAGAATAAGCTCAAATATAATGGGAATATTTGAAAGTTCTTCTGTGAAGTAATCACATATTTCTAGTATTTGGACACAAAGGCAATTCTCATGTATTTTTTTTTAATTTACCAAATGATGTGGTCAGTTTTTTTTTTAGATGATCGATCTCACCTGTTTGAGTTAATTTATTAAGTTTATTGTTGTTTTTATCATATTTGAAAAAAGTCTATGTACTGTCTTTTTCAATGTCTGTATTTTTCATGCACTCTGTGGGTGGAGCCCCAGGAGGCGGAAGCCATCCTGATGTCACTACTGCTGCGTTTTCCCTCTGCCTTTATAAGTAGCCCAGAGGAAAGGTTTCAGCAGCAGTTTGGTGGAGTCTCATTGCAAATACAGTTTTTGATTTGGATTTCTTGGCATTCAACTTTTTATCTGTTCTGTTTCTTGGTTTATTCTCTTGGATTGTAATCTGGGACTTGTTCACCTAAGACTGCCTTATAGGTAACTCCTTTTTACTTGTTTTAGTGCTTTCGCTATTTTTGCAAATAAACATTTGGATTTATAAAAATCTTTCATTTTTGTTTGTCTCTTAAATCCAGAGATTTCATGATTTCTCCTTCTGTTGAAGTATTTTTCATATTTTGGGGCATTAAAGTATATTTTGAACTTTTTAAACCAGTTTCCCAATTTCAGGCCTGTATAGGCTGAAGCCAGCATCTAGTAGTTGGGGACTGGATGCCTTTGGGTGAAGTTATATCTGAGCAGAATACAGTAAGGATTCTGGCTTGCACTGCGGCTTATTTAGTAGGCCTCATACCCATTTCACCATGTATGTGACTCCATTTCATAATAGGTTTTTTTGTGTATGTGATAATTAACTGATTTATTATTAATTACTTCAAAATTTATTAAGAGTTAAGGTTTTTGGGAGCCATGGAATTCAAGAGTTTCTGACGCAATAATTGATTTTATAATTTTACTTTATCTTATACAGTTGTAGACTTTCATATAATATTATGATATTGTAGAATGAGTAAAAGGGTGCTGACCTTAGTCAGCTATATTCTGATTTTACCTTTTAGAAAGACTTTTGCACTGCCCAGAGATTAATTTTCTCCATGATTTTTGATAACTGGAGTTTTTGTTTTCCTCTCTTAAATTGTCATCTGGTTATAGCTCAATTATTATTTTAATAGTAATGTAGTATTTATTTCCATGAATTTGATAACACACTAATATGTTTGTTTATGTAGGTAAATCTTGAAAGGCTTAGTATTTTATTATCATATTATCATTCTAATTTATTGTTATTGTTCTGAATCTGCACTCAGTGAACAGTGTTATACAAGAGTAAAATTAACTAAATTAAATTAAATTAAATTGAACTGAATACTGCGGTGGGTTGGCACCCTGCCCGGGATTGGTTCCTGCCTTGTGCCCTGTGTTGGCTGGGATTGGCTCCAGCAGACCCCCGTGACCCTGTGTTCGGATTCAGCGGGTTGGAAATTGGATGGTTGGATGAACTGAATAGATCTAAGGTAAGGTATACATGACTGAACTAGAATAGTGGCTACTAGGTCTGTTCTTGCCCTAGAAATAAGATTCTCTGTTTCAACTTCAGTCTTATTTATTCTTACACTTTTTAAACTAGCATACAGTAGTGCAAACACTACAGGATTTTGGTGAAGTGGACTTGCCTATCATTTATTGTAGGGTCCATACATGTATGCTCATTCATGCTGGACTGAATTAAACTCAACAAACAACTATCTCTAACATTATGTCTTCAGACTGTTGGGAGAAACTTATATGCATAAGAACATTCAGTCCATCAAGCCCATTTGTTTAGCTAATAGCTAAGCTCTCCCAATATCTCATCCTCATAATTCTTAAAGGTTGTCAAGATTTCTGCTTCAGTAATTTGTTTCATATTACCACAACTCTTTGTTAAAGAAATGCTTCCTGGCTTAGGTCCTAAATTCACTTCCTCTTAATTTCCACTGGTGTCATTGAATAAGTGATTTACTGTTCAGTTTAAAAAATTCTGCTGGATCTTCTTTATTAATTCTTTTGAGGATTTTAAATATCTCAATAGGTCCCCACCCAGTTTTCCCTGCTCAGGACTAAACTGAGTCTGTCAGAGTACATTGCCTTTACTTTCTGGATGCACTTGATTGTTCTCCTCTGCTAAGCTTTAAGTGCTGCCATGTCTTTTTTGTATTGTGGTGACCAGGAGCCTCATTTATAAGTGTTGCGTTCACACATAACTACGACTGTTTCTACGCTCACATCATGATGTATAAAAACTAAACTTAGCGTAAAGTCACGCACATTCTCACACCAGCTCAAACCATTGTGTACGCAAGTTTTCAGCTTTTTGCAAACTGGCGGCACCCAGCGTCAAAGCAGTGCTACAGTTCTTGTGTGGTTTCCCTGTATTTTTTAGATTCACATCCCTGATGCGGCTTTATCAAATACACTGAAATTAACCACATATCATTTTTTAGTTTAAGGCATCTGACTGTAATCAACCTGTAACCATATAATGGTGCATAGAATTGCCAAACTATTCCAAATACCACAGCTTGCTTTAACATTGTTACTCACAGAGCACCACTTTGAGTATTTTAGCCCACTATATCTGAGTGTGGAATCACATCTGTACAGCAGCTGATCGGAAAGCTCTATGGCAGATTGTGTCAAGAGCGGAGAGAATTATCGGGATGCAGCTTTTAGCACACACTGACTCAGCCATGGGCACAGTCTATTTGAACTGCCCTCAAACGGCAAATGCTTCAGAGCCTTTCCTGTAGGGACCTCGCGGTTCAGAAACAGTTTCATCCCAAGAGCTACAACTCAATCAGTCCATCAAGTACTCCCAGTAGAGCTGTTTCTACTTATAAGTACAATTTCTTCACTGTAAACCTGTATTACAGTTGTAATATTGCAGAACCTGGGCCACTTATGCTTTCATATTGTATATTTTTCATTGTTTTTATCATATTATAATTATTGTTGTTGTTATTGTATCATTTTGTAGGAAAATAAGTTTATGGAGGATTTTCATATTGAATCTCATTGTACCATACAATAACAATAAAGGAATTCAATTCAATAGAAGAAAGCGCATATTTACAGATGATGACTGGCTTCTATGTCGATTTAGATTTCCAGGCGCTATCTTCTTGGAGCTCTTGATATAATTTTTAAGATGAAATGCAGTAAAGTATATATATTACATTATAAGGATAAATTTTTAACTTTACTTAATGTTGTGGCCGATAGAGAGCGCTACAACCCAAAACACAGACGCAAGAGGCACAAGTCCAAGCACATGTGAGGTTTATTTGCAAATTTACAGTGTCCCAACAAGCACAAACACACTCTTTACTTTGCTTTCTTTTCTTTTCTTCTTCTTTCTCTCTTTTTCTTTCTTTTCTTCTATTTCTCCTCCACTCTCCCCGGCAAGCTCTGTTCTCCTCCTTCCGACTCTGGCTCCCTAAATAGTGTCTACTGGCCCCTTATATAAGGTGCCCAGAAATGCTCCAGGTGCTCGGTGATGAACTTCCAGCAGCACTTCCGGGTGTGGCTGCTGCAGCACCCCCTGGCAGCACCCGTGGACCCCAACAGGGCTGTATCAAACTCCAACTCCCATGGAGCCCTGCAAGAGTCTGAGGCACCTCTGCCATCCAGGGCAGCTGCCACTTTGCGTTCCAGGGGAGGTAATGTTCTGACCATATTTCCTCCCCTGCTCCTTCCGGTGTGGCGTCCAGGTTGGGCAAGGGCCCCAGCTATCCACGACAATGTATACTGTTAATAATTAAATGTGCGGACACGGTGGATAGCAGTAGCGATGAACTGACACCTGTTCAGTGATTGGTCCTGCCTTGTGCTGTATGCTTGCTGGGACTGGTGCGACCCTGGATGGATAGATGGACGGAATAATTAAACACAAAGATATTCTAATGTTTCTTAAAAGTTTTGAAGAATCTGCGTTCTAAGCTTATAAATGTCTTGACATTTATTAAACAGCTGATTATGTGGTGATTGGTTACTTGGAGAAAGAAAATGAAGGACAGGAATTGGGGGTTAGTATGTTTGAAAGAGACGGTACTGCTGCAATAAATTATTTATTGAGGGTCCTGCACGGCACAGCAAGCATCTTTCTGGAGGCAGGAACAACCTCTGGATGGAGCACCAGCTCAATACTACCACTGCACCACCATGCCCCCATGTTTTATACATGCTTTAATTCCAATCATCATGAAAATGATATCAAGTATACATGTTAGTATTTAAATTGTTCAGAGAGCTGTAATATCATGAATGTAATGTATTCTGTGTCTGTTTCCATTAAAGTGGAAATTTCGACCTTTTTTTCCCACTGTGTCTCTATTTTGTTTTGTTTTTTTTCTGTACCCTAATACACTTCCATATAACACTTTAACAGACAGTGGGCTACAACTCGCCTTTTCGTAGCGACTTTGATATCTAACCACTTCTTTTTATTTCGAGCACTATGCAACTTTCTGAACTTGAACTTTCGAGTTTCTCTGCCACTCCGTTACTCGATCAACTTCCTTTTGTTGATTATATCACTGCTTTAACCAACAAATAGTACGTTTTTCTTCTATTTTTTCTTCTGAAATTCTTCTTTTTTCCCCATGCTTTTGCCATTGTCTTTTCACAGAACACTGAACTTAACAGGCTATTTATATTGCTTTGCATATTCAAAGAGGCATAATTCTGGGAGGAGTCGGGGTGGAGTGGCAGGCGCGTGCACGTGCTTTACATTTCACACTGACCGGGATTTATGTAGCAGAAGAACGTGAAAGTTAGCGTACGCACAGATTTATGCATCTGGATTTTTTTGTGTGTACACACATTTCTGTTTTTGCCAGTATGCATGGTGTTATTCATGAGGCCCCTGGACTGCACACAATACTCTAGACGTAGTCTTACTAGTTGCATTATGTAGTCTGAGCATAAAGATCCTTGATTTGTATTCAACAGATTTTTTTGGTATAACCTAATTTTTTTTGCCTTTTAAATAACTTATGAACATTGCTTAGATGATGAAAAACTTGTGTCAACATGAACCCCTAAATCTTTTTCAGAGGTTGCTTCCTTTGAGCAGTGTCTCCCATCATTTGTTTATAATTGATGTTCCTTTTGCCCACATGTAGCACTTTTCACTTTTCTGTGTTAAACTCCATTTTCCAAGTGTTAGCCCACTTTGAACTAGTCTTTTTGAATTGTTTTGCTGCATCCTTAGTGTCTGCCATTCCTCTCATTTTTGTTTCATCTTGCAATTTCACAAGTTTACTGACTATACCAAAATCTATGTCATTAATATAAAAATCAGAAAAAGAAGCAGTCCAAGGACAGGGCCCATCTGTGCAGAATCTGACACAAGGCAGGAAACAAGACGCAGCTCACACAGAGCCAGATGGTATCACCAATGAACCTAACCAAAAACTTCTTTAGGTATGTGGTTGGAAAACCAAAGTATAGTACCTGGAGGAAAACCCATCATGAAAACATAGTTAACGTCCACCTGATAACGAGAAAGCCTGGGGATTAAACTCATAAGCATGGATCTGTAAGATGGGGCACTAACCACTGTGCCACCTTTAGATAAAATGTTTAAATAAAAGGAATACTTAGACTTAAGAATTTAAAGCTCCAATCTGCAATATTCCTGACCTGTCAGCTAGTTCTCTGAAAAGTAACAACATGAAGTCTAAATTGCTGAAAACAAAAATAAAAAAGTTCTTCAGTGCAAATACGCAGCATTGGTCCTCTTAAAAGGGAAATAAAATACATTCTGTGCATCATATTCAACACTTTTGAGCTTTAATATGTTTGTTACATCAATTCATATTATTATAACAGCTCAGTAATATAAATTATTAAACCTATGTCATTTACCTGATTTGCTTGCATTTCCCTACTTGATCAAGGGTGTCATAATTCTCCAGTTTCTCCGAAATGTGAGTCAGAGTTGCAATAAATTTATGCATGTTCCCCCTGTTAAGTTTTTATTTATAAATCCTGATGTTTGCATGGAAACTGCATATGCACATTTGGAGCCTTTTTTTGTGCGTACACAACCTTTATAATTGAGGCTTCAAGAATTTAGGGACCTCTAAGATCTCGACATGAGATTATTTTGGTCAATCTAGATGAATAGGATGGACAAGCTATCCTGAATGGCCTGTTCTCATCTCAGTTTTTCTAATGTTCTAAAGTTCTGCCCATATCACTCATTCCTTGTCAGTCCACATCACATTGTAAGATGACTCAAACGCAAATTGCAATTCTATTCCAGCCAGGGTAGATGCTTTCTGTGTAGTGTTACAAATGAGGTTGGGGTGCTAAGGGAAATCTGTATCTCTATCTAATCGTACATTACGCTTAATATAGGTGACTTGGCGTCACAGTGGTTAGTCCTGGTGCTTCACCACACCAGGATATCTGGGTTCAAGTCCTAGATCAGCCAGTCACTCTGTAGAGTTTTCAAGTTCTCCCTGTGTCATTGTGGGTTCTCCCATTTTCCTCTGACATCTCAAAGATGCATATATGAGGTAAATTTACCAACTGTAAATTGAACCAATGCATGAGTGTGTCTTTGATGGCCTCCAATCTTATACAGAAATGTAATTTTCAATAAAAGATAATAAGCAAAATAAGAACTATTTATATAATTCTAACCTGAAATGACAGTCTCATTAATTTTCATTTCTGATGATATGTGCTCAACAATATTTCACTAAATTGTTAATAGAAAAATTATTTCCTATCTACATTTATGCTACTCTTGAAGCACTGTTTTATATTTTCATGATGTGGTGTTATACTTTTGGCCATAAAACTCTCCCTAAAAACAAAGTTAAAAGAAAAATCTCCATGTATTTTTTCATGTAATATGTGGACCTATTAGCACAGCTATAAATATGGCAAAAGTGTTTTGAACCGTAGCAGAGCGAACAAGGGCCTGAAGAATCCACTGTTTTCCCAGCTGTTTAGGAGAAGCAAGTCTCATGTGAGTCATATTTCCCCAGCTGCTCTGTGAACGAGACCCAAGGTACTTCTAGCAGATTGAAAAATAAGTCAACCTTTCAAAATCAGTGTACTTACAGTAAAGGATAAGTATTTGATAGTGATTTTATTTTACTCTACCTTTTCCTTTGTCCATAAATCAGTGCACATTTGTAATCACTGTTGGAACGCTGCTCTTTCTGATCTGAGAGTAAATGGCTCATTCTTAAGAAGAAAAATAATTTATGAGTTTGTAACAGGAAGCAAACTGTTGCAGAGAAGTACACTATCAAATCATGTTGCAGTATAAATGGTTGGCAGGGCCCTAAAATCAAAATGATTTATGAATGAAATATTTCAGTATCAATTGACTTTTTTGCATCAAATTTAACTTAAAAATAATAATGCTGAATCCACTCATTTTACATTATGAGGTTCTGGAACTTGACTTTTCAGTATGAGATACAAGAAGAGAACCAGCCACCCAAAGCTGGATTAAGACTGAAAAAGCCAAACTCACTTACACTACCCTACCAGGCACACTTATATGCAAAATTTTATATCTGCCCAACTTTAGCTTCATTTTTGTTCATTTTTGCTTTAAAATGAATGTAACAGACATCATGCCTGCTGGAAATAGCTTTCTTCTGATTGCAGAGTTAGCGAACATCAATGAAAGTTTAAAATTCTTATGCCCAAAAATGTGAAAAAAAGGTAATATATAACTGAGCATTTTGGGTTCTCGTATTAATATCTAATAAAATAAAAGACAATATAGAGGGATTCCTATGTTTAGGTTAAGTGTTGTTTGGCATGTCTTATCTCCTCCTTATAGTCCCACACATTGTTCTTCACATTTATGCTGGTGTTAACGACTCTGTGTAATGTCAGTGTCAGCAGTTTGAGCTGTAATATTTATAACTTATTGAGATCGTTGCTTAGGATGTTATTTTTTTCTAAAAGCGTGACTTTTGACTCTCTCTCTCTCTCGGTTTAATTTTTCTCTTTGCTGCACCACTAGGATCTCGCTTGTAATGGCTTATAATTTTGTTATTTCCAATTTTACAGCATGGTAACACATCAAATGTTAAGTTTTCATAAAAGCAGCCTATTAGGTACCTGCTCTGATTGTACCCTACCCACTCAACAGTCAGTCATTTTCTAACCCACTTAGCCCTGAACATTTGTCATTTGTGCTGGAGCCTATTCCAGCTAGCATAGGGTGCAAGGCAGGAACAAACTCTGGACAGGGCACCAGTCCATCACAGGGTGAACACACACACTAGGGCCAACAGTCCACTAAACTGCATGTCTTTGGAATATGTGAGGAAACTAGAGTACCCAGAGGAAACCCAGACACAGACAAGGGCAGAACATTCACTTTCTATGCAGGGAGGACTCAGGATATAAACCCTGGTCTCTTTACTGTGAGGCAGCAGTGCTACCATTGCTCCACTGTGCTGCTCACCTACCCATACATGTCTTTTAAAAGCCTTTTATTATTATATCTGAATGGATAGTTTAATTATTTTGGTCAAAACGGGGTAGTTATGCATGCTGGACAGCAGTTTGTTTGTAGACATGACATGACAACTGTAAATTGTTTCATATCAGTCAGTGAGAAGGTGTGCCCTCTGATGAACAGACACCTCATTCAGGGCTTGCTCCTGCCTTCTGCCCGATGCTGCTGGAACAGGTTCCAGTCCCCACATCCTTGAATTTGGCAAATGTCATTTCAAGTCAAGTAGCCTTTATTGTCATACCATCTACACACATACCTTGGTGCATTATACAGTGGTATGAAATTCTATTTCTCAGATAGATAGATAGATAGATAGATAGATAGATAGATAGATAGATAGATAGATAGATAGATAGATAGATAGATAGATAGATAGATAGATAGATAGATAGATAGATAGATAGATAGATAGATACTTTATTAATCCCAATGGGAAATTCACATTCTTCAGCAGCAGCATACTGATACAATAAATAATATTAAATTAAAGAATGATAATAATGCAGGTGAAAAAACAGACAATAACTATGTATAATGTTAAATATTAACGTTTACCCCCCCCCCCCCCCGGGTGGAATTAAAGAGTCGCATAGTTTGGGGGAGGAACGATCTCCTCAATCTGTCTGTGGAGCAGGACAGTGACAGCAGTCTGTCGCTGAAGCTGCTCTTCTGTCTGGAGATGACGCTGTTTAGTGGATGCAGTGGATTCTCCATAATTGATAGGAGCCTGCTGAGCGCCCTTCGCTCTGCCACAGATGTTAAACTGTCCAGCTCCATGCCAACAATAGAGCCTGCCTTCCTCACCAGTTTGTCCAGGCGTGAGGCGTCTTTCCTCTTAATGCTGCCTCCCCAGCACACCACTGCGTAGAAGAGGGTGCTCGCCACAACTGTTTGATAGAACATCTGCAGAATCTTATTGCAGATGTTGAAGGAAGCCAGCCTTCTAAGGAAGTATAACCGGCTCTGTCCTTTCTTGCACAGCGCATCAGTATTGGCAGTCCAGTCTAATTTATCATCCAGCTGCACTCCCAGATATTTATAGGTCTGCACCATCTGCACACAGTCACCTTTGATGATCACTGGGTCTATGAGGGGCCTGGGCCTCCTAAAATCCACCACCAGCTCCTTGGTTTTGCTGGTGTTCAGGTGTAGGTGGTTTGAGTCGCACCATTTAACAAAGTCATTGATTAGGTCCCTATACTCCTCCTCCAGCCCATTCCTGATACAGCCCACGATAGCAGTGTCATCAGCGAACTTTTGCACATGGCAGGACTCCGAGTTGTATTGGAAGTCTGATGTATATAGGCTGAACAGGACCGGAGAAAGTACAGTCCCCTGTGGCGCTCCTGTGTTGCTGACCACAATGTCAGACGTGCAGTTCCCAAGACGCACATACTAAGGTCTGTCTTTAAGATAGTCCACGATCCATGCCACTAGGAATGAATCTAATCCCATCTCTGTCAGCTTGTCCCTAAGGAGCAGAGGTTGGATTGTGTTGAAGGCACTAGAGAAGTCTAGAAACATAATTCTTACAGCACCACTGCCTCTGTCCAAGTGAGAGAGGGATCGGTGTAGCATATAGATGATGGCATCCTCCGCTCCCACCTTCTCCTGATATGCAAACTGCAGAGGGTCAAGGGCGTGTTGAACCTGTGGCCTAAGGTGGTTAAGCAGCAGCCTCTCCATGGTCTTCATCACATGTGATGTCAGAGCAACAGGCCGAAAGTCATTCAGCTCACTAGGACGTGATACCTTTGGGACTGGGGTGATACAAGATGTTTTCCAAAGCCTCGGGACTGTCCCCTGTTCCAGGCTCAGGTTGAAGATGCACTGCAGAGGACCCCCCAGCTCCGATGCACAGACCTTCAGCAGTCGTGGCGATACTCCATCTGGACCCGCTACTTTGCTGGCACGAAGTCTCCTCAGCTCTCTGCTCACTTGCGCTGTTGTAATTATGGGTGGGGATATCTTTCCTATGCTGGTATCAGCAGAAGGATGTGTGGAGGGTGCAATACTCCGAGGTGAGAGTGAGAGTGGGTTAGGGTGGTCAAACCTGTTAAAGAAGTTGTTCATTTGGTTTGCTCTCTTCACGTCTCTCTCAATGGTGGTACCCCGCTTCAAGCTGCAGTCAGTGATGATCTTCATCCCATCCCACACTTCCTTCATGCTGTTATTCTGCAACTTCTGCTC
This sequence comes from Erpetoichthys calabaricus, assembly GCF_900747795.2. Classification (NCBI taxonomy): domain Eukaryota; kingdom Metazoa; phylum Chordata; class Cladistia; order Polypteriformes; family Polypteridae; genus Erpetoichthys; species Erpetoichthys calabaricus. The sequence goes on along the minus strand of NC_041397.2, from coordinate 267,107,900 downwards.
CAGCTTTCTCCTGTACTGCTCCTTCGCCGCCCTGAGCTGGACTCGGAGTTCCTTCTGCATGCGCTTGAGCTCATGCTGATCACCACCTTTAAAAGCCCTTTTCTTCTGGTTCAAAAGGCCCTTGATGTCACTTGTAATCCATGGCTTGTTGTTAGCATAGCAGCGTACTGTTCTTACTGGAACTACAATGTCCATACAGAAGCTGATGTAGTCAGTAGTGCAGTCAACAACTTCCTCAATGTTCTCACTATGAGATCCCTGCAAGATATCCCAGTCTGTAGTTCCAAAACATTCTCTCAGAGTATTCTCAGCCTCCGGGGTCCACTTCCTGAATGATCGTGTGGTTACAGGTAGGACTCTAACTTTTGGTTTATAGTGAGGCTGAAGCAGAACCAGGTTATGATCTGCTTTCCCAAGCGCAGGCAGCGGGGTGGCACTGTATGCGTCTTTAACGTTTTCATATAGTAAATCAATAGTCTTATTTCCCCGGGTGTTACAGTCCACATACTGGGAGAATGCAGGTAATTCTCAGGGTCACATTGCAATATAAGACAATATATATGACAAAGTTGTAATACAGATGGGTGTAGAACAATGAACAATATCCATACAAATTAACTTTATATTTACAAACAGCAGTTAGTGATGATAGGTGGTATATACAATGAACAAGACATTCAAAGGAATACAGAACAGAATAGTTATTTAGATATGAGCTGATAATAAGGGTGTACACGCATTGTGTTCAGGAGCCTGAGTGCCTGTGGGAAGAAGATGTTATTAAGTCCAGCAGTGTTGCTCCACAGACTCTGATACTTTCTGCCTGATAGAAAGAGGAAAAGAGATTGTAAGAGGTGTGGGATGGATTCCCCCACAATACTGGTTGGCTTATGGATGAAGTGCTTTGTGAACACGTCCATGATGGAAGGGAAAGAAGTCCTGTTGACATTCTCCACAGTGTTCACTATCTGTTTGTTCTATGAACCTATGATCAGACGCATTGCAGTTCTCAAAGCAGACAGTGATGTAACTGGTTGGGATGGTTTCAATGGTGCCTCTATAGCAGGGGTCTCCAACCTTTTTTCCCCTGAGAGCTACTTTTATAAAATGAAAATGGCCAAGAGCTACTCATGTTTTCTAACGTTTATTCTTATAGATTATTTCAACCCAAACAAACTGAATAAGCTTGTTTTGCCTGAACATTTACAAAATGTTGGTGTCCACAACTCACATTTTGCATTAAAACATCACAAAATATATTTAGTTCATCTGCAAGTGCATTTTTTATGTCTGTATGTATTTTCTAGTGTATCTCACACTATTGAATTAAAACATGAATGCTGTCAAAACAAAACAATGCAATTCCAAATACACAGATATTACTTATTCATTTGTCATTTTGTTAAATGTCACTGTTTCACTTCACAAGAGTATTCACATGTCCAGTTGCATGTGTGATGTGTTTTTTAGTTAGTTAGATGACTGGCACTGCATGGAGTCATTTAAAAGTTCATCTGTCAGTCTTGTTCTGAACTTTGATTTCATGACATTCATTCATCGCTAGGACATTGGATATCTCTGGGTCCACGGTTCTTGAGGCTGATCCTCCAATTATCTGTGAACCACCCGATCTCACTGAGATTGCACAGGTGGTGAACCAGCTGAGGGGGGGAAAGGCTGAACTTCTCCAGACTGGTGGTAAGGCTGTCTTCCTGGCATTGCAAGCAATCTTTGTTTCCATTTGGGAGACTGGCATCATCCCAACTGAATGGAAAACGGGACTTGTCATCCCTATCTGGAAAGGGAAGGGTGATCGCCTGAATTGCAGCAACTACAGGGGGATAACACTGCTCTCGGCGGTGCCAGGTAATGTCCTTACTAGGGTCGTCCTCAGTAGGATCCGTGATCACTTGCTCACCTACCAGCGACCAGAACAGTCTGGTTTTATGCTTAAGAAGTCAACCATTGACTGCATCCTGGCACTGAGGGTCCTCATGGAGTGCAAACACAAATATCGGCAGAGTTTCTTTGCACCCTTTGTTGATTTTCGCAAAGCGTGATCGAGCTGCCCTGTGGGACATCCTGAGGATTTGCGGGATCCCCTCGAAGTTGCTGAATATCATGGCCGGCCTGTATACTGGTATTGTGAGTGCTGTGCAGAGTGGAGGCAGGACCTCTGCGTTTTTCCCAGTTAATTCTGGGGTTCGTCAGGGGTGTGTTCTTGCTCCAACTCTGTTCAGTGCTTGTATGGACTGGGTGTTGGGCAAGGTCATGGGGTTCAGCGGCTGTGGGGCATCTGTTGGTGAAGAAAGGTTCACGGATCTTGACTTTGCTGACGATACCGTGATCTTCGCGTAGTCAATGGAGGTTCTGATTGGGGCGCTCGAGAGACTGAGTGAGGAGTCTGAGTGTCTGGGCCTTTAATGACCTCTTGGGCACAGCCATCAGCAGTGTGTCTGTTTGCGGAGAGAGTGTTGACGTTGTTGAGAGGTTTACTTACCTTGGCAGTAACATTCATGTCTCTGGTGACTCTTCCTGTGAAGTCAGTAGATAGATAGATAGATAGATAGATAGATAGATAGATAGATAGATAGATAGATAGATAGATAGATAGATAGATAGATAGATAGATAGATAGATAGATAGATAGATAGATACTTTATTAATCCCAATGGGAAATTCACATTCTCCAGCAGCAGCATAATGATACAATAAATAATATTAAATTAAAGAATGATAATAATGCAGGTGAAAAACAGACAATAACTTTATATAATGTTAAATGTTAACGTTTACACCCCCGGGTGGAATTGAAGAGTCGCATAGTTTGGGGGAGGAACGATCTCCTCAATCTTTCAGTGGAGCAGGACAGTGACAGCAGTCTGTCGCTGAAGCTGCTCTTCTGTCTGGAGATGATACTATTTAGTGGATGCAGTGGATTCTCCATAATTGATAGGAGCCTGCTGAGCGCCCTTCGCTCTGCCACAGATGTTAAACTGTCCAGCTCCATGCCAACAAGAGAGCCTGCCTTTCTCACCAGTTTAAGTGAGGCGTCTTTCCTCTTAATGCTGCCTCCCCAGCACACCACCGCGTAGAAGAGGGCGCTCGCCACAACTGTCTGATAGAACATCTGCAGCATCTTATTGCAGATGTTGAAGGACGCCAGCCTTCTAAGGAAGTATAGTCGGAAGTAGTAGACGGATTGGGAGAGCATGGGAGGTCATGAGGTTGCTGGAAAGGGGTGTGTGGCGCTCCCGATAACTATGCAAAAGGACGAAGGTCCAAGTCTTTAGAGTCCTGGTGCTTCCTGTCTTGCTATATGGTTGTGAGACATGGATGCTATCCAGTGACCTGAGATGAAGACTGGACTCCTTTGGTATTGTGTCTCTCCGGAAAATCCTTGGGTACTGTTGGTTTGACTTTGTGTCGAATGAGCGGTTGCTCATGGAGTCCTGAATGAGGCAAATTTCCTGCATTGTGAGGGAGCGTCAGTTACAGCACTATTGCCATGTGGCGCATTTCCCAGAGGGTGATCCGGCTCGTAAGATCCTCATTGTTGGGGACCCGAGTGGCTGGACAAGACCAAAAGTTCGCCCACGTAACACCTGGCTGCGGCAGACAGAGGGTCATTTCCAGAGGGTGGGACTGGACCGTGTTTCTGCCTGGGGGTTTGCAAACTGGGATCCCGAGTTGTTTCGTTGTGTAGTGGGTGCAGCAACGCACTGTACAAGTGCATGCTCCCCAGCTTGACTTGACATGTCAGAAGAGGCAGACTCACAAAGGTATGTAGACTCAAACAAAGCAGACATTTTCAGAGTTGCTTGGTGAAGATTCTTATAGTTATCTGACTCTGCTAAGCTCCAGAAATGCTGAGAATACTGTTGAGACTTTAACTGTACATTATCTTGAAGGCTTACTAATATATAATATATAAAATCCAATGTCTGTCTGTCTGTATGTCTGTCCGCATTTCACAAGAGAACTACTTAACTGATTTAGATCAGGTTTTTTCTATAATTTGCTTGAACATTCCGGTTGATTTTGCAACTTCTCTCATTTCGTCATGTATCATATTACACTTGCTGTACCGATTTATTAGCGTGAATCCGAGATCCACACAACAGGCCGGGCGGAGGGGCCTTATTCACTCACTCGCCAGCTTCGGGGCGTGTTCCTTAACTCCACTTAGATAGCAAACGAGATAACAATTGAATTCAACTTTGTTTGATATTTAAAATAAGGTGTTACTTAGGTCTTGATGAGTTTGAGTCCAATATTCTCTTAAGTACAATACAATACAATGCAGTTTATTTTTGTATAGCCCAAAATCACACAGGAAGTGCCGCAATGGGCTTTAACAGGCCCTGCCTCTTGACAGCCCCCCAGCCTTGACTCTCTAAGAAGACAAGGAAAAACTCCCAAAAAAAACTTAGTAGGGAAAAAATGGAAGAAACCTTGGGAAAGGCAGTTCAAAGAGAGACCCCTTTCCAGGTAGGTTGGGTGTGCAGTGGGTGTCAAAAGAAGGGGGTCAATACAATACAATACAATACACAGGACAAATCCTCAATAAAAAATTAAAAATTTTTTAGAAGTACGGAGCAGAATTTAACAGTAGATGATATCACATAATAAGATTTAGATAATTTTAGACTCCTGGAGACCTCATCCATCAAGCTGCCTCCCCCATTTGGCCAATGGGGGCATAAGTGTATGCCACATTGAAAAGATAGACTGCAATTCAGATTGTGGATCGTGATTTTGTGTTAAAAGGATCGTGATATGATTTTTTGGACTAATCAACCCCTGCTCTATAGAATATGGCCTGGAAGGATTGCCTTCTTCAGGTGCACCAGAAAGTGGAGCTGCTGCTGTGCTTTCTTGGTCAAAGAGGAGGTATTTGTCATGACCAGGGCTACATTTTAGGATTTTACGGCCTTTTTCTTTATTAGACACCATTTTGAGTAATAGTTGTTAGGGTTGCTTCCTGTGTTTCTAGGGGCGTGGTCTCTGGAGTCATGACCTTGACTTCATCAGCCTGACAGGATAAAAGTTCAGTGTTCACACCAAGCTTTATCCAATCTTCAGATAAATCCTTAAAAACTGTAATACAAACTCTCTTTTTGTTATTAATATTTGTGTTTTGTCAGGTTTAGACTCTTTTTCCTGATTTTTGACTGCGATTCTTGCTTTGCTTCTGGGTTTTGATAATGTTCTTTATATTTTATTTGTTTTGTTTTGCCTTTGGCACATGTTTCCTGGTTCAGCTGTTTATTTGCTGTTTATGGGCCAGTATTGATAGACCATGTCAGGTCCACCACTATAGAAAAAAATGTTGCTTAAGAGCAGGTCTCGTGTTATAGGTCAACTATTAAACCATTTTTTATAATTTGTAACAAGTTTTGTATTTTCAAATTTAAATTGAATATGCTAATGAAAATGTGCAGAAGTGGTGCAATGTTATTTCTACTGGGTTCAAAGTTCAGCTAAAGCATTGCTGTACAATATTTGCCAATTCTTTCTATTTTCCCTCAGGTACTCCAGATTCCTCACGTATTACAAAATCATGCAGATATGGTTAATTGGCAAATTTGATTTATGTGTGTGTCCATCCTGCCATGTCAGACAAATTGCAACTTCATCTCAGTCCAGAACTAGAATGACGTAATTTACTGAATGAAAGAGTGAGTTACTCTTTTGTGATGGATGGACAAGTCAGCAATGGGTTTTCACACTAGAAAGGGCAGCACAGGATGGAGATGAAGTTAGTCAATGGCGAAGACAAGTAGGAGCAGAAGGCTGAGCTTCACCAAGGAGAGCTGAGACACATCCATTGAAAAAGTGCAATGGAGTAAAGACAGTATGAGCAATTGCTAAGATGCCAGGAGGAGCACAACAAGGGGTTTCTCTTGGACATATATAGGTGTCTGCTGTATATTATGGAGGTCAGGTCACATTGCTGATACCAATAGTGTCTGGCTCTTTAATTGTGAATTTGGCCTTTTGGATGAGATGGTTACCACAAGAAAGGGATCTAGATTAATTAGGGCACCCCAAGGTTAATTTAAGAGGTTGCCATAAAAATATACCCTTGGACTGGATTAAAGGCCACCCCTATGAGAGCTTCTTACTGAGTGTGAATGATGCAACTGCTTGAGTGGATGGAAGAAGAGAGGCCAGAGCCAGGGAGAGAGTGAGAGGCTGGAACTGTAAGATAATAAAGGGGATCAGTGGGCTACTTTGAGGTACACAAGTGAGAGAGCCACCCCTCCTGACAGACATTTTGGCAAGTCCAAGGAGTCAGCAGGGTTTGCTTCCTTTTAGTTCATTTAATATTTTGTATCCTCTCTTTGGTGTTTCAAATGTTTGTTTGTAGCACCTTTTGTGTATGTTTGATGTAATTCTGGAAGATGGGAAGCCCCTTTCTACTCACAGTTTAGATGACTAATGGTAACAGTCAGGTGGTAGTTAAAAATGTTTAAAACATATCCGTCACTTTTGCAGTAACTGTGTAAACCATTTTAATACATTAATGCAACTATTTTTACAAAACTCAGAAGAATCACAAACCATTTCCCTTAGACTTTCCTTTCATATTAACAGGCAAAATTGTCCATTAAAATGCACTGATTCTTCTATAACAAATATTTCATTTGTTTATTGGCAAATGATTCTATATGAAGTATCAGAAAGAGGGTCTTATCCTGTTTTTATGTTAATGTTCCTCTTTATTAAGTCCTAGAGTTTTCCCTGTTGACAGGAAGAAAGAGTAACAGCTTCTGTTCTTTTGCTTTAGGTGGTTATGTAAGGGTTAAGAAGTCACAGTTGGTGAAATGCATCTGTCAGCAGAGTTATTACCATCCTTGCCATTCCCACATCCATGAACTGAAGTCCTTGACAGTGCAGTCTGTACATAACACAGGAGCTCATGGCAGGATCTGCATGGCATTGACATAAACTTCTTATTCTGCTGGCAAACACATTTTCAAGAGAGAACTGCCCTGAATCAGTTGAATTATAGGCATTTCTAAAAATATGAGCGGCACGCTGCTATTTTAAATCCTACAGCAAATAAACTTTCATTTCTGTTGTCACCAATGCCAAAACACACTACAGAAAAGCCAAGCCTGGCTTGATGCTGTTGAGTGATTTGGAGACAAAACTTCAACAAGTAAGTGCAGGTGTTGGCACAGCTGTGATTTTAGTTCAGCAGACTGTTCTTTTCCCCATCTAAAAAATCAATCCATGCTAAAGAGAAAACCTAATGATTTACAGTTCTTACAAACTGTCACTTGCACTGTGTCCTCATTAAATCCAAGTGAGTACTTGTCCAAAAAATCAACTCTGGACTTTAATCTGTACCCAGGATATACTACCAAGACAATTCCTGAATCATTTCCGAGGTCGGGAATACCCTTTGAAAGTCCGGGAGCTGTCTCAATAGTGCTCCCTCTACAGGTACTACTGCTCCATTCCTGAACAACAATTCCAAAAGAAAAGGTCAAACACTCTTGATAGCTCCCATTTCACAAGTTCCAGACAGAAGCCACCTGATACCTGGGGAATTTCACCAGGCCATCTAACACTACTTCATGACCCCGCTCCCCTTCTGATACAAATGGAGTATTTGCTTCTGAGGCCTAACTGTAGCAGTGTCCATTTACTGACACTGGCATGCCAGTGTGTCTGTCCTTTTTAAAGTACAGTGCAGTGGTTTATGCAGAAATTCACTAAGAAAGAAAAACACATTCAGGGTAGGTGTGTAGGCATATGGAAAAATGGATATCCACATGTGAATAGCACATCTAAATGCAACACGCACCAACTGAACTAGTGAGTGAATGTAAATCTGCTGTCTCGTAAAAGCTCTCACATTTTGCCAGACAAAATTTTTTCTCAGTTATTGCATTCCCAGCAGTATAATCAATACATCTATTTTCGTACAATCCCAGATCAGAAGAATTTGGGACTGTAGGGAAAATGCAGTGTGTGGGATATGGCCGGCCATTCATCCCGGCCAATACCCCCAGGCCGCTAGATGGAGCCCTCCTTGCAACGTGGAGATGCCCCGAATTCCAGCAGGGCACCATGGACTATGGAGTTTTAATACACAGCCCTGCTGGATAACGTCGGGGCTGCCAGGGGACGCTGCAGGGAGACACAGACAAGTTTATTTTCCATACAGCCTGGAAGTAAATCCTAGTCACATGGTTGGAAGAAATAAAGTGCTTCCGGGCTGATGAAGAAAAGAAGTTTTTACCTGACCCAGAAGTGATAGAAAGTCACATGTACTGAGGGACAGAAACACTTCCGGGTCACGGACTATAAAGGACGCTAGGAAATCCCAGACGGATGAGCTGAGTTGGGAGGCAGGGTGGGAGTGGAGGATTGTTTATTGTTTGCGGATTTATTGAGTATTGTGGAGAGGAGGGTGCTTTGTGCACTTATTTATAATAATAAATATTATTATTGGACTTTTATCTGGTGTCTGACATCTGGTCTGAGGGTTCAAGGGGTCTACAGTGCCTCTATTTGTCACAAGTGATTCTTAAATTTACTTTGACTTTTCATGCATTTCTGGTCTGCAAGACATTCCAAAAAAAGTTGGGACGGTAAAGCATTCACCACTTTGTATTGTCACCATTCCTTCTTATAACACTTAAAACACATTTTGGCTCTGAGGATACCAAGCGATGAAGTGTTTCATGTGTTATTTTGTTCCATTCTTCCTGCAAACATATCTTAAGGTGTGCAACAGTTTGGGAATGTCATCGCATTTCTTGTTTCAAAATATTCCACGCATTTTCTATTGGGGACAAGTCAGGACTGCAGGCAGGCCAGTCTAGTACCCGTACCCTCTTCTTTCTTTTAAGTTGCATTTTCCATACTGTCCCAACATTTTCTGATTTGGGGTTGTATTATTATCACTTTTTGATGTTCTTACCAATAAGGGTGTGTTTTATGACTGTTTTTATATATTTAATAATAGTAAGTTTTGCTAGAAAGTTCAATATGCATTGCACTGACAGAAAGAGTAAAAGAGTGAAAAGGTCAGCAAATTACTGCTATGCATAGGACTGCAACATGAATTTTTAGATTAGATTAGATTAGATTAGATTAGATTAGATTAGATTAGATTAGATTAGATTAGATTAGATTAGATTAGATAAAATAAACTTTATTAATCCCATGGGGAATTTGTGCACTTATAAATTGTTACTGTTTCTAATATATTTTTATGAACTAGGGGGCTTTGCCCCCTGCTCGCTTCGCTTGCCAACCCCTGTGTTTGATTTTCCAGATGCACACTTTTAAGGTTTTTTTTTCTTTGAATTGTTGCTATTTCATTAGTTTCACTTTTTTTTCAGAACTTATATAAAAACAATATTTGGAATCTTTCGAGTCCCAGTATGCTGAATCTTTTAAATGAGGTCAGTGAGACATGTGTTTAATGACTTTGTACCATAATTCAGGATAGGTTTCTCCGTTTGGAATTTCAGCACAGACAAAGCGATCTACATCATCAGCAGTTAATAATTTTTTTTTGCAAAGTAACCAATAAATGCATGTGAGGTAAAACACGTTTTTGAAATTCTCTGACTTCAAAGCCTTACAATATTTACATACTTCTGACATATCACCTATGTCCATACATTCGATCTTTATTCGCCTTTTAGTTATTTCTCCGAGTAATAATTTCTCTTTATTTGAGCTAATGCGATGTTTACTTTCTTTTTTTGACACTGTCGTTTTTTTCTGCTTTCATATTCTGTATCTTGTTCTGCATGTGTTTCGCGCCTATGTTTTTTTTGTGTCTTTTGAATTCCAGTTTTCATTATCTCTAACCTGCTCTGCATGTGTTTGGCCCCCTTGTTTTTTAAGATTCTTTATGACATTTTACTTTGTTTTCTACTCTGTCTTTTATTTCTGACCTCGCTTTGTCCTGCTTTTTATTCCAATGACACCTGGGGCCTCATGTATAAACGGTGCGTACACACAGAAATGTTGCGTACAAACGTTTCCACACTCAAATCGCGATGTATAAAACCTAAATTTGGTGTAAAGCCACGCACATTTCCACGGTACCTCATATCCTGGCATACGCAATTTCTCCATTCGGTTTTGCAGACTGGCGGCACCCAGCGTCAAAGCAGTGCTACTGTTCCTGTGTGGTCACCCTTTCTTTCTTAGATCCACAGTCCTGACGCGGCTTTATAAATACACTGAAACTAACTGCATATTGTTTATTAGTGTAATGCATCTGATTGTAATTAACCTGCAGCAATATAATGGTCCAGGGAATAGCCATAGTATTCCAAATACCATAACTACTTTAGCGTTGTTACTTTCACTGCATCTTCTTCTTCTTTGAGCTGCTCCCGTTAAGGGTTGCCACAGCAGATCATCTTTTTCCATATTACTCTCACTGCACCACTCGGAGTATTTATATCACTGTATCTTAGTGGGGAATCATAGCAGCAGCTGATTGGAAAGAATTATCGGTATACAGCATGAAGCAGACGCTGCCTGAGCCACGGCAAAATGTTTCAGAGACTTTCCTGTACGGACTTCGCGGTTTAGAAAAAGTTTCATCCCAAGAACTATAAACGCACTCAATTAGTCCATCAAGTGCTCCTTGTAGAACTGTTTGTACTTATAAGTACAATCACCTCACTGTAAACTTGCACTACAGTTATAATATTGCACAACCTGCGCCACTTTATAAAGCGCGTATTTACATATGATGACAATATCATTTTTAAGATGAAATGCAGCAAAATATGTTGATTATATTATACAGATAAAACTTTAACTTCATTTAAATAATCTGTGTTGTTAATAATTAAACATGTGAGGACACAGTGCCGCAGCGCTAGCTAGTTCAGGGATTGTTCCTGCATTGCGTTGTATTCTTGCTCGTGCTGACGCGACACTGAAAGGATTGACGGATAGAATAATTAAACATGTACCATGAAGATATTTCAATGTTCCTTAAAAGTTTTGAAGAATCGGCGTTCTAAGCTTACAAATGGCTTCACATCTATTACAGAGCTGATTGTGTGGCGATTGGGTATTTGTAGAAAGAAAAGTAAGGACAGGTATTGGCGGTTAGTACGTTTGAAAGAGACAGTACTGCTGTGATAAATTATTTCATTGAAGGTCGCGCATGGCGCAGCAAGCCTCTTGTGTGAGACATGAACAAGCACTGCGCCACCGTGTTCCCATGTATAATAACATGCTTTCATTCCTATCATCATGAAAAAGATATCACGTATACATCTCAGTATTTTAATTATTCAGAGAGCTGTAATATCATGAATGTAATGGATTCTGTGTCCTGTCAGAGAAAGAGAAAGCCCGTTTAAGAAGCAGGTAGTGATTCATAGACATAGAGCACATAGAAGATCAAATAAAGAACAAAGCACTTAACGTGCTACTTTAGTTACAATGGGATTTGAGAAACTAGTAAATTAAACGATTTTAAGATGAAGTTTGATGTTCTAGTTTAATGGCAAAATAAACTGTGATTAAAGTGGAAATTTCGAGATTAAAGTTGACATTTCGTGCTTTTTCCCACTGTGTGCCTATTTTTGTCTGTACCCTAATAAGCTTTCATATGACACTCAGACGGTGGGCTATGACTTGCCTTTTCACGGCGACTTTGATATGTGATTTCTTTTTTATTTCGGGCACTGTGCGACTTTGTGAACTTGAGCTTTCGAGTTTCTCTGACACTCTGTCACTTGATCAACTTCCTTTTGTTGATTATACCACTGTTTAAACCAACAAATAGTATGTTTTTCCTTTGCCTCCACTTGGTATTCGCTGAAATTCTTATATTTTCCACTGTGCTTTTCCCATTGTCTTTTCACAGAAGGCTATTTATATTGATTTGCATATTCAAAGAGGCGTAATTCTGGGAGGAGTTGGGGCGGGACAGAAGGCACGTGCACATGCGTTACTTTTCATGCTGATCGGGATTTATGTAGCGGAAGAACGTGGAAGTTTGCGTACGTACAGATTCCTGCATCTGGATTTTTCTGTGCGTACGCACATTCCAGCTTTTGTGCTTACGCCATGTTATAGTGTGAGTTCTACGCACACCGTTATACATGAGGCCCCTGGTCCGTGGTGATTATTTTCCCTTTTTCGAGTAATAATTTGCGTTTGTTTGCGATACTTAGATCTTTACTTTCTTTTTTTTATACTTCCTAATTTTCCTATTTTCATATTCTTTAACTTTCTCCACATTTCTATCACGCATACTTTTTTTTTATCCTTTTGAATTCCACTGCTTTCATAATCTGTTCTGCATGTGTATTATTATAGCGCCAACATTTGTGAACGTGTTTATGAAGTTTTACTTTGTCTTATACTCGGTCTTTTAATTCTGAGCCCGATTGGATGTGCTTTGTTTCAATTCCACTTGTTACGGGCTGATAATTACTTTCCTTATTTTCTGAATTTGCACCTAGATTATTTTTATTTTTTCCTCTTTTTTCTCTGCAACGCTTTTGAGTCTCTTTTCTCCACGCTGCTTTCTTCTTTGCTTAGTCGTCAACATTTCATTTATAACGTATTGTCCTTATACGCTTTATATGCGCTGAGACCCTGGATCTGTGTGTGCTCAAATCCTTCACAAGACTGAATGTTTTGCTGTCCTGTTGTCTTATTTGATATTGATTGTAAGTAGGACGTGTCTTGCAAGAATCTCATGTTCTACGTCATTGTGAGACGGTCCTGGGTCAATCTCTTGGCACAATGTCTCATGTTTAAGGTCCTCGCGGGTCTTTTAACTGTCTTCCGTGATCTTAACGTGAACATCACGTCTCGACGCCCTACTGTTTCTCTCCAGGATTTTTTTTTATAATAGAGAGATAGCTACATGACATTTAACATAAACACATTTTTTTGTGTTTTAGCTAGTTTATGGTGACAATTCCCATAATATTTAGATGGTGAAGTATATCCACGGGGTTTTGGTTTTGCATGCTGTGACAATCCAACAGAAATTGCAAGTCTGCTTACATATCTACATGCTCAGACTTTTCCTAACTTATGCTCTTCATGTGCCACTGCCATACAGACAGTGATAGACTGAGCAAGGAAGTTACAGAGGATGGGCAAAGGTCTAACAAAGTTATTCTAAACTGGCACATACTAGCATACGGCTTCTATGATATCAAAGACACCATGGATACCTGTCTCTTTAAATGAATGAAATGCAGTCATTCTCAAGACTCTCTGATAATGCTTCTGATCTCACAAGTTATTCTGAAGATGACCACTATAGTATCAAATGTCAGCAAGGTAGCACATACATAACAAAATGCCTGAAGGAAAGAAAAAGTCTTTGGAGTAGATTGGGAGTGTGCTTTGGTGCTAGAGGCAATGTATGTTGAGTCCCTACAGTATAAACTGGTTCTTAAACCTGTATTTGGAATTCCAGGGGAGCAGGTCCTGGGGTTCTATTTATGATTGTTATTTGATCATCCTAACCGTACATTTTTTTTCTGTAGGGCATCATATAAAAATACTTCATCACTATATGTGATTCAGATCAAGGACCTCAGTTTATTTCTCATTTCTGGCACTAATTTTGTGAAAGATTGCGAATTAAATTTTGATTTTTTTCTCAGGCTGTCATCCTAAAATCAATGGAGAAAAATGAATAGGCTAATAAAGGCCTGTAAGCATTTCTTAGATGCACAATGAATCTCTTTGAGACAGTTTGGTGTGTCAATCTGTCTGGAAGGAATATCTGAACCACAAACAAAAATTAAATGCAAAAAAAGTGTTTAAATTTAAAACAGTCATGACAGCTACCACGTGACAAATGGAAGTCGTGACACATGACATCACTACGTCAGCCCCTTAAGCACTGCTCACAATGCAGCAACTGTCAATGTTCGTGTGAGGGAAATGTTGAAGTCACTAAGCCTTGTGCTGTGGTAGCTTACAGAAACACAAGAGGCATGTCTATCATACAGATTTGGCACTGACATTCCACCCTCTAAGGTTCAAGCAAAGAAAAAATATAAGAGAAATGTGAAAAGAAACTTGCTTCTACTGTCCTGATTGCAGCATCAGTCGGTGAACGTTACGAAATATATCGTGTAAAAGACGTGTACTAATTCGGGATCAGTACAGCATTGAACACTAGGCATACTTTTTCTGCTGTTTTTATGATGACATTTTGGTATTTAAACATTTCTTTTACACATAATACCATTTAATATTGTTGAACAAAAGGCAACGCTTTTGGCTCCTTTTTCCTAGGGTAAACATAATTTCCAAATCTATTCAGGAAGTCAGCATTTTGGATGTGTGTTGACTAGGATAAATAGTCCTGAATAAGCCATAAAGTATAAAAAACTGGCACATTTATATGTTTAAGTACAACAGGACAACCCAGCCCAAGAAGGTTGAAGAGGAGGTGAAAGGAATATCCCTTCCAGTCATGGTCTACTGAAATATTGAAAGAATTAAAGGGAGGAGTCAGTTCAACAATCTTCATTAGACAAGCCCACATTCTAAATGAGAGGCTGTTCCAGGCTGATGGTAAAATGGGCAGTCAGTCCAAAAAGTTAAAAAGTGAGGATCAGGAGAAAGAACAGCGTCAAAGGGCAAAAGCAAGGGACAAAAGCAAAAGTCGTGACACACTGAAGACACACTTCTTTAAACAGCACTTGGGGGACTAAAGTCCCCATACTTTTTTCTACCCTTTTCTCAAAAAAAAAAAAAAAATTGTACTAACTCCTAGTACTAACAACTTACTATTATTTTCTTCTAGCATGGTTTTGTGTACAACTTGGTCAGTGATAACTTGTTTAATGACAGTAGATTTAATCCTAGCCTTAAAGACTGAAGAACAGTCGTAGACTACTAAGCACTGTTGTAAGTCGCTCTGGATAAGAGCGTCTGCTAAATGATGTAAATGTAAATGTAAATGTAAATGAGAAAGGTCAGAGCCAAATCGTAATCCAAAAAACAAAGTCAAAGCAGAGCTTTATTTCAAAATACTAGAAATCAAAAAAAGTAACAAGTATGCTTAGTTTGGTTCAATCTCATATACTCAGAACTATTTCAGGGTGACCTTTATACTGGCACGCTGATGACATTATAAGCAGCACAACCTGGGGGCAACCTCGGAAATCCCAGTAAGAGAGAACACAAAACCTACAAAATAAGAGCACTTTGGCAAAATAAAATAACATCTGAAAAGAATGGTAAAAATATTAAACTTCTAAACTGAAGCTCTAGAAAAAATTCCAGTTGCAAAATTGGAATCCTTAGGTGTTAAATCTCCCATATTGACACCAAGATGAGTTTTTTAGCTTCAGGGAAAACAAATTTTACATGTGTATGTAAAAATTAAACTACATGATGAAATCTTATATCACAGTAACGTACCATTATGAAGTTAATATAAACACAAACCTGAGAGTTCTAGTGTGCTTATTAAATGTAAGAATATTAATATATAGTAAGCTCAAGAAGTTTTCAATAGTAATACAGTCAGTCAGTCCTTGCCCAACCCATTATATCCTAACACAGGGTCAGGGGGGTGTGCTGGAGCCAATCTCAGCCAGCACAGGGTGCAAGGCAGGAAACAAACCCCAGGCAGGGCGCCAGCCCACCGCAGGGCACACACAAACACACACCAAGCACAACTAGGGACAATTCAGGATCGCCAATCCACCTAACCTGCATGTCTTTGGACTGTGGGAGGAAACCGGAGCGCCCGGAGGAAACCCACGCAGACACGGGGAGAACATGCAAACTCCATGCAGGGAGAACCCAGGAAGCGAACCCAGGTCTCCTTACTGCGAGGCAGCACTCATTTAAAAACATAGCATTGCAAGCATTTGAGTTTCAGAGTATACTCCTTATTAATACAATGGACCATTATGCTCGGGCATGCTTCCATAATTCTATTCCATTATAAACCAGTTGTGGTTGCACAAAGTGCTACTTGTTTTAGATCCATTTTGATTTTTGTCTGACATTCAATATAAAGTGAGCACAACATGACTTCAGAAGAGTAACTCCTACTGGGCACGATTTCCCTTACCTTGGCTGTTGATAATTTTTTAAAACTTTTGTTGCACACTACTGTTATCTGATTTTACTTTTGATAGACTGCTGCATACGGGCATGCATTAGCATAAGCAGGTAATTAATGTTTTCTGTGTTGTAGACCTAACCATACTCAAACTTAGATGCTGCTTGCTTGCTTAGCTTTCATGCATTCTTCATACTGGACTATGTGGTTGAATTTTAAATTACTTATGAATGTTTGCTTCTAGTGGTTTAACAGCTTGCACAGTACACTTTTGTGTTCCAAGAAAACATTCCCCACACTATTACACAATGACCACCAGCGTGGGCTGTTGACACAAGGCAAGTTGGGTACATGGATTCATGATGTTGGAGTCAAATTCTGACCTTACCATCTGTATGCTTCAGTAGAAATCAAAATTCGTCAGAGCAGAATACATTTTTCCAGTATTCAACCATCCAGTTTTTTGTGAGCCTGTGGCCAGAGCCACCTCAGCTTTATGTTCTTGGATGACAGAAGTGGAACCTGACTTGGTCTTCTGCTGTTTTCTTCCATCTGCTACAATGTTCAATGTGCAGTATTGTGTATTCGTCGATATTTTCCTATTCATCACAGTTATAGAGAGTGGTTACTTGAGATAGCTTGGCCTTTCTGTTGCTTCACACCAGTCTAGCCATTCTCCTCTGACTTGCGTTTGTGTCTGAAGAACTGTAGCTCACTGGATGTTTTTTAGATATTTGCACTCTGATTGACCTTTAGAGGCTGTTGTTTGATCCTGTCTGGCTCCAATAATCATACCACATTCAAATCACTGACATCAGATTTTTTCACATTCTGGTATTGATGTGAACATTAACCAAAGCTCTTGATCTGTATCTGCAGGATTTTATGCATTATGCTGCTGCCATGTGATTGGCTTCACTTCAGGTGCTGACGTCCAAGGTTCAATCGTCATAAGGGGAAGCAAAACTGCATACACATGATGAGCTAAAAATAGGGTGAAACACGTGTCATGTACTAATTGTATTATTTAGCAGGTACTGTATCACATATCTATGATCTTCTTGTCACAACTGAGAGGACATGACAGATGTTTGTCCAATGGCTGACCAACCACAAGCGTTACCTGGTAGGTAACCATCCAAATAATCAGATTGCGATTCAAACGTGTGAATATATATATATATATATATATATATATATATATATATATATATATATATATATATATATATATATATATATATATTATATATATATATATAATACAATACAAATACAAATACAATTTTTTTACCTCCTCTTTGCTCAATCAGCTGCTGGCTTGCTGCTGCTGCCGTGCTGCGTGATCTGCATCTCGCGCAGCGTTTCAAACAAACATCTCTTGGCACAAATTCTCGTCTCGAGGGGTGCTAGTTCTTGATATTTTTCTGTTTATAATTCAAAAACAGAATAAGAATCTGAAAGTCTAACAATATCACATTACAGTTCGATAAATTCTGAAAAGAATGATACCAAACATATATATGTAGGTTTTAAAATAACCCCATTTTAAAGCATGACAAAAAATGTGACATAAAAAGTCACATAAAATCGTTGCACTTTTAGGCTTAGGATTTTATATATAGAGAGTAGATATATATATATATATATATATATATATATATATACACACGTTTCTTTTGCACCAGAAATTAACATATTTAAAAAAAGAGAACCAATTAAAATTATTAAATATAAGGAAGGAATGAACAGAGGTAGACAACACAGTATGAAATACAAAGAGATATAATTAACAACCTGCAGTCCCTTTGGATCTAAAAATACAAGTACTCAACTGTCTACACTTTATTTTCACTCTTGGTTAACAGATGGAGTACTGCAGCTACCAGCTGTTGAAAGTGACATAAACCTTATAATTTTATTAGTCCCTTTTTTCTCGAGAAAGGTATAATCTTACTAAACCTTGCTGGTGTGGGAACCGTTATGTTATCTGATCTGTCACTAGGAATTTAGGAAATGATACTTTCTACTCTGCCCATGTTTTCTTTACTTGCACTCCCAAAAGTTGTATTGCAAGGAAAATGGGGGAGGTAGGATGATATTTTTGAATTGTGTTTATTTGTTGGCACCCTCTCATGAAAACCTTCCCATCAACTGCATATCAATCTTGTCAGTAACTGTGAGAACACCTCCCAATGCGTATGCCATCTGTACTTTAATTTATGGCTCCTTTCTCAGGCTCGACTTCATAAGACACAAACTCACTTGCAACTTAAGACCAAAACATCAGCTCAGCTACTAGGTTTGCACTTTTGTAAAGTGAAGCTTTAATGGCGACAGCAGTAAAATGCTGCTGTGATGAAAACCCTGCTGGGAATTCAGATTCAATTACATACATTTTAATTTAGGATTCAGAAAAGTCAGAAGGGAAGCGTGGGAGCAAAGATGCCGACAAAATCTTTTAAATCCATAGTACCCATATAATACTACAAGTCTGCACATTGTTCACATAATGAATTGAGTAAATTTTTATTAGAGCAGGTTTGAGAATGTTGTTATTAAATTTTCATTACCAATATTTATTCAGAGTATTGCCAGACATCCCTGGAATGCCACTCTCATGTGATTACAGGATGTGAGGCTGTTTATTAGAGCTAAAATTAAACTTTTCAATAATATGTAAAGTAGGAAGGCACTACCAATTACTATATACTAATGACATCAAACTAAATTAAAAAATTAAAACTGAATCAAAAACTTTACAATTTCATTTTTGTGTAGCAGGCAGGAACTGTGGTAATGTAGTTAAGATAAGTAATATTGTCAGTTCAGTATCTAAAACTTACAATGTGATCCTGAAGCACTCACTTAACCTTCTCGAGTCCCAAATTTAATATACACATGTAAGCAGCTGTACTGTATGCTAAACCTGTAGTCACCAAGTCTATAATAATAATGTAGATTTATGTAAATGCACTAGAGTTTGTGAGTGCTGTTTCATCGCACTAACCCATACTTTCTCTTCTGTGCTTTTTTCGGTTTTCTGTGATGGTGATCTATACCACCACAACCCGATCAAAGCACCATAATGTCCCTACATTGATGGATTAGAGGCCAGAGGTCCACATGACCGTCATCATCAAGTTCTTCCATGAGAACCCTGAATACAATGAGAACTTATCATTTATGTTAGGTAAAATGCCTAGAGAGGGCTGGGTGGTCTCATGGCCCTGGAACCCCTGCAGATTTCTTTTTTTTTTTTCTGTCCTCCCTGGCCATCGGACTTTACTTTATTCTATGTTAATTAATATTGCATAATTTTATTTTTTAATATATTTTGTCTTTTTTCTCTTTCTTCATCCTGTAAAGCATTTTGAGCTACATCATTTGTATGAAAATGTGCTATATAAATAAATGTTGTTGTTGTTTTATGTCTTGCACACAGTGCTGCAGGAACAGGCTTTGGCCTTGGATGACCCATGGACTGAATTAAGTGGGCCTGAGAATGTTATAAATGTTATATGTATATGGAGTGCAAAATGTGATATAGAGTTAACAGAAGAGTGATGAAGGAGAGTAAAGAAAGGTGATGAAAAGAGATTAAATCCTGAATAAGTGCAAAAAGTTGTCATGTAAATAGATGAAAAGATTTGGTAGTTTTTTGGTACTAAAAATATGACCAAAGATAAAAATGAGGTTTGTTTTCTGCTATGTTTCACTTAAATGTATCTTTGAATCTTTGTGATAGAACACAAAGAGAAGGATCAGTGTTGCAAGAGAAATATGAATTTTTTCATTCTGGCAGTTTAGTTTTCTTATAATCATAGCTTTGATAATCCATTTTGTCAAGATGGCTTCATAAATAGTGTCACTTTTTTCAAAGTAATTGTTCAGGAATTTACTCTTTATATCTTCAACGTCATACCAGTTAAGTTTTTGATAACAGTCAAACTGCTTTCAATCTACCAATGATCTGCTCTCACTACTGCTGTCAGTCCCTGTCCCTAATACTCTAATTGCTTATTGCAGCCCTTTGATTTGGTTTATGTGTGAGAACAGAATGGACCTTTCCTCTGTCATATCTCTCTCTATAAAACCTTGTTTTTTATGTGACATGAAAGCCTTGCTTCTCTGCACGTTAACGGTGCTTTGCATTCATTCTAAATGTGATCTAGCATGTCCTGTTTAATTGACCTGGTTATCACAAGGGTCGGCCATGTCTTTTATTCGCGGATGCTCATCCAATGAAAGATGCACTTATTTCATATGCTAATGTGTTCCTAAATTGTTCTGCCAGGTCATGCTTTATTAAGCTGCTGATCTTTCTATTTGTTTACTTTTTTGACATACCTTATGGGGTGACACAGATGGACTATTGATCACCACAGCAAAAAAAAAAAGTCCAAAAACACTTTAAGCAGTACAGTATTATTGTTTATATCATTGGGACTAAGTGACAGAATGCCTTCCACCACAATAAGTGTACAAGTTGCATATTCTACCTCCCTTCCAACTCCAAAACTGTCAATAAATGTGTCCAGCACCTTTTAAGACTGATAAGATAAGAGTGACTAGGACCTTATTCTCCAATATTTTAAACCTGCCTATACCACAAGGAGTATTTGTATGCAGAGAATTGTTCTCTAGTCTCTGCATTCCTGGTTTCAGTGTCCGATAGGATCTCTGAACCATAAAACCACTTCTTTGTAGGCATCTCCATGGCACTGTAAAAATGCTCCTCTTAGTTCTTAGGGATTTTCCTTTAAGCCTAGAAGGCTTTCTTCTGTGGGAATTGGAATGTTTCTAAGGTGCAACGTTTCAGTAACTGTGGTCTTGTCAAAATATTATATGTGCCCACTCCTAAAAAGATTTTGGAATTTTACATTTTTACACTGAGGAAACATGAATGCCTGAGAAAAGCCAAAGGAAAAAGAGCCATGTAAACAGAGAAAATGACTAGGGTGCAATCTGAATGCAGGTCCGTAAAGAAGAGACGCAACAGCACTTACCACTTTAGTAATACATTTTCTGTTTTTTCAGCATGTCAGTAACTTTAAAATAGTTTTGTTATCAGTTTCTGTACTTTTTATTATTAATACGCCTTATGTAAAAATCAAAGCTGGAGGTAAGGGAAGATCATTTGGCTCATACATGGTTGTGAGTTGGTATTAGTTGTAAGCCACCTTCAGAAAAGATCAGCAACAGCTCTGGAAATCATCTGGAAAATTCAAAGCATATCCAGTTCAAATTTACCCTGTGGGATTTTAAAAAGAACTCAGCAATGCTGATGAATTCTGTTGGTATGCAGTGACATTGTTGGGAAAAAAAATAGGTAAAGGTTATTTCCACACTGAAAAAATGAAGTAATATCTGGTGAAGCATATACAGCCAAAGTGTTGCACTAATAACCTTTTTTCTGTTTTTTTTTAGTCTGGAAATAACCCTTACTTATCTTTGCTCTTTGCAAATCACTCACTAATCCATTCTGTATAATTGTCCTGGTTGGCTCCTCATCCTCTTCCTAGACAAGGATGTTGTGTTCATCTTTCATTCCAGGTGAGCACCTGAAGCCACACCAAGTAGGGTCACCAGACACTAAGTGCACAATGACTTCCCAGTGAGGGCAGTGGTACAGAGTGCAGGACAAGGTCCTTTGGGTCACCCGAGGGTACTGATGATGAAAGAAACTGGAACTGGCAGGTGTGACCTGAATGGGGAGTTGCAGTGCCCCAAACCCCCAGACACAACTACACAACACAGTCCTACCCTTCAAATACAAAGCGTTTATTTCACACAATACCTCCACAGGGTTTTGGTTGCCTCCTTTTCATTCCACACGACAAAGCAATAAGTTCCTCCTTGTCTTTCTACACCTCCATTGCAGTCTCATCCACCTCCTCCAGACTCTGACTACTGAGTGAACAGAGGCAGCCCCTTTTATGCCAGATCCAGAAATAATACTTTTGGTGTCAAGGAGGAAGTACTCCCGGGTCAGGCAGAAGCTCTTGAATGAAGCCCTCCCCAGGAGTTCCCCCTCTCGGCCCCCACAGAGTCCAGCCGGGCTGTCCCATGGGACTGTAACCCCCAGCATGTCCTACAGACATATGAATGGGTATACCAGCCCAGGAATTCTGCCACCCAGTGTGTCAGGGTTGCATGTATTCTTGTGAGGCAGTCTGCCCTCTCCATCTCCCTGTCCAGCTAAGGTTATGGGGGTTTATTCTGGCTGGGATGTCAGCCCACCCCTGCCCCTGTCCATCACACAGGGTCAGTTCACATCAGAGCAGCCTACATAAAGGAAATCTACCGTGCAAAATGTGTATACTTTGTGAAAGGAAGAGCCTGCAGTAAATGAACAGTGCGGAGCTTAGCTTTCATACTCTCCAACAGCTGATTAAAATGGATTAAAGAACTGAGAAACAAATATTAACTTAAAAGGCTGTAACACACTAGTTCAGAAGTGTCTTGGGGCTAAGAAATTCCTTTGTGATCCTATTTTCGGTAAAGTAAAACTCTACTTTTTAAAAAATACATAGTTGTTAAAGCATGAGTTTTTCCTCTGGTTGTTTGTGCACCTGACTGTCGACCCAAGGACTCAGGTTGGCCTGTCACATATGTAATTTAAAACTAAATCTAGTCCTGTTGGAGTACATCCCTACTGGCTTAATAATTGAAATGTCAGCCAAATGTCAACCCAGAAGTTGAGATGCAAACACTGCAGGACTTGTAGACATGAAGAACAATCTGCTCACATTTAATGCCATGATGAAATCATCAAAATTACTTCATAATAACAAAATGTTTCTTGTGTTACGGTGTACATTTTGCAAATGCAAAAAGTTAATATGCAGAAACTGAAGAGGATTATTCACGTATGCTGAAGCGCTGTCAACATAAGATATTTATATAGAGAACATAACAAACATTTACTCCTTGGCTGTGTCACATGTTGTAATTTAATAATATGGAATATTAAAGTATTTAAAATATCCTTGTAAATTAACTATGAAGAAACAGTAGAATGTTAACAATCCATAACTCCAAATCTCTTCACAGTAATATTATCTTGAGGCACCTTTGGACAAGTTTATACCACCCTTTATACTCAAATCGGCATGCTTCTGTTTGACAAAATGACTTCAAAAATGCTAGGCACACATTACGCATGGAAAGGTTTCATGTGTTTGTCTACTTAAACGACTGGGTCAACGTGTGGATTGAAGTGAGTAAGTCAGAGACCCATGAAAGTAGCCTTTTAGTTTATAGGCAAAGAGCAGAGGGAGAGTATCGTACTTTTGGAATGGCTTCAAAGGGGGGTACCTCAGTTATCTGGCTGAATTACTTTAGGTTACTGTCAAATAAACAGACATGACACACTCAGAAAAAGGTTTGGGGCAGCCACCCATATAATTACCCTGGCTGCAAAAGGGTATGCAAATGGCACTGATGTGCATAGGTTGGAGCCCACAATTGAATTGACTTCTTAGTAAAATTATGGCCAGAACCAGAAGTGACATGCCGGAGCAGGAAGTGAAGTCATCAAGGGTCAATTAGGCAGATTTTCCCATGTTTGGACTATAGAGGCAACAGAAGAAGGTTTAGTGCACCCTGCCGCCCCCTGGCCTGGTGTGGAATTATCTTCTTTTGGTCCATACAGCTCCTTCCTACTCACACATGCTTTCAGTTTTAATCTTATTCTAAATTAATATTTTACAAAAGAAAGTGGTGACTCAGCATAGGCATAGAGGGTATAGAGATGGTACTAGTCAGGAAAAATGTCTGAAAGTAGTCATATGAGAAAAGGTGGCGACTCGACAGTCATACATGTTCTTAGCTCAAAGGCAAGTGGCCATATCTCAAACCTTAAATTCAAATCTCATACAAAAGGAACATCTGCTAATTGTGCATCTCTTTTATCTTTTCTGTTTTTGCAGGGCATACCTCTTTAGTCTTCAAGAGGTCCTATGACTAGTGGTTTCATTCTACTTCATCTTTAAACCTGCAGTGACTGGTTAAAATCTGCAATAACTCTCGTAATTTCACACAAATTCTTTGGTAACTTTATCCCCTGTTCTTTGACTTTGCACTGATTTCCCAGTTCCACAATACTCTTTCAACCATTTCTTGGTGTTTGCAAAACTGACATATTCATTTCTGGGCTGCATGTTGACTCAGTGGTCAATATTGCTGTCTCATTGATCCAACCCTCCAGGTTCCAACACCTTGCCCAGTCATTGTCTGTGTGGGTTTTTCTTGGCACTTCAGTTTTTCACACAAATTCTCACAGAGACTTTTTAAATTTTAATTGGCAATTCTAAATTGGTTGGGTGTTAGCGTGTGTGTGTGTGAATGGGCCGTGTAACAGACTGGTGTCCCATCCAGAGCTGTGTTATGCCCTGCACCCAGTACTAAACTCCAGCCCTTCATATTCCCAAATTGAATTAAACAGTTTTGATAATACTGTCTGAATTTCATTCATTTCCTGTTGTGAAGTTCCTTTTATTGTGCTCTTTGTATTTATTCTCCAGTATGGGTCATTCTTATTGTTAATGCTCCCTTTTCTTTTTTCCTAGTTTAGTCCTTTGTTCTTTTCATTTTGATCATTTATTTCATGCTCTAGTCACTTTCTTTTTCCTTTATTTTCTTCAGTTGTCTTGTTCTCTACTTGGTTTATATTACAATTCTCTCCCTCCTACTTCTTTTATTTTTCCCACTTTAGAGTCTTTGTCCTCTTCTTTTTTATTTGTTCCTTCCATCTGTTTCCCATTCACTTTCATCTTTTTCCAAAGCAATCCATTTTCTCAGAGATTGCATAGTACTTTCAATGTCTCCTCTTGATTAATTTTTTGTCATCAAAACTCTTTTCTTCTGTGTTTTTGCAAGCACATAACTTCTTTCTTAATTCTCTTGTTTCATCTTGTTTTAAACTCAATTTGCATATAAATTAGGGTAATTATTAAATTCAATGTGAACTTCAAATTGAAATTTAGTGTTATGTTTAGATTCTTTCTTGAATGTCTTCTACAGACTCCTGACAGCAATGTAACAGTACAAAATTACAGAGCACCAAAAATTAAATGCAACATTAGGCAATATGAAGAAAATAGGGTAACATCAAAGACAGTTTTAAGGAACAGGGTCAGTGTTTTTTATGACTAAGGAATGTGCCAATTGCCAGAAGAGAGGAGGAATAAAAATGACTCTCTAGGATGGCTGAGGTATTTAATAATAGTGTTTGCCTTTCAAAAATAGCTTGTGTTATGCTGTATATGTCCTGAACAACAGGTAACAGGGTGCCAGCAATATTCCGAGCCGACTTCACTACCCTCTGTAGCGCTTTGTGGTTTGAAGCTGAACTGATGCCATACTAGGATGGAATGCAGCCACAGAGTGTGTACTCCACTGTGCACCTGTACAAGTAAATGGGCACAGATAAAGACATCTGAGAAACTAAAGGCATTGGTGAGTTTTCTTGGCACATCTGTAGCCTAAATGTGTTGTGCCCACTAAAGCTCATCATAATGGTGTTTTTTAAGAAATTTAACGCTACTAATCTACTCCACAGCTTCCCTTTTATTCAGATGGGAGAATGATTTGCCTCTTGCTTCATGAAGTCCATGACCAGCTCGTTGGATCTGGTATTAAAGGAGGATTATTTTTCTAACAACACTGTATTATGAAACAACTCTATTCTTTAAAAACTGTTTCATCATTGTTCATGATCAAGCCTATGATGGTGGTGTAAATGTCATGGAGTGGAAGTATTCTGCCACTGAGTCATTGATGAAGAAGGAAAACTTGGAGGGGTTCGCTTGGTGCACTGTGGGATCCCTGAGTTCTAGATCAGCATTAAGGAAGTGATGCTGCTAACATTAATATGTAGAGGGTCTCAGTAATTTCCAAGTCTAGAAGCTTGAATATAAGCTTTAATGGAAGAGCTGTAATTTATAAACAACTCTGGCATAGCAACTTTTATCATTTAAACTAGGGGGCTTGTTTCCTTCTCCCTATTAAATAAAATAACTTTTTCAAATGTTTGGCTCTGAGATTTGTTAATTGTCTTTGCAAAAGCTATTCTAACAGGTAACTGTTATAGTTTTAATACATATGGCATATCAAGATCTCCTTTGTTGTCTAATGTTATTCGCGAAAAATTTACTACATTACCTTTCTTGGATACATCCTTCTTTCTACAGTAATTCGTGCGGTGAAAGACCTTGATGGTGTTAATAGTTGTAGATATTTTTCAGGATATTGTAAGTGGATGTTTTCATGTTCTGCACAGTCACCAACAACTTTTTCAGCATAGTCTATTGATACTCATTTAACCAATTTGCCCTATAACCAATCAACATTTTTTGCATTAATTCGTTTGATTTCATCGTTTCTCGTTGCTAGTATTGCCCGTGTACTCATTTTTTCTGTTGATAACTCTTCATGATGAAATTCTTCAATAAGATGTGGACATAATACGTCTTCTTTAATTGGGGTGGAAGGAAAGTAATTAAGTGAGGAAAAAATTAAAATTTATCAGAGCTGAGAGAGCAGGAACTGTGTCTGACAAAAGCATTCACACGAATGAGTGGTGAGAGTACCATGTGTGTGCTTGAATATGGTTGAGAGGAGGGTGTGACTTGAAAAAAATCTCATGGCCAAAGTCTCGCGGGACGTGAAAAAATCTCTTCAAAACAGTCTTGTCTCGTTGCAGGATTTTTTTATATAAAAGAGAGATGTGCCCGGATGATATGATGTTCAAGAAATATGGATGTATACTGGTAGTATGCAAATCACAATTAGTCCAGACAATTCAGAATGTCACAAAGGGAGTGAGCCCCATCAGTCAGTAATGTAAGTGAATGACAAAACAATGAAAAAGATTTGGGGTCCAACCCGGCACCTCAAATACTTGGTTTGCAATGAAAAAAATCAAATAAACAGTCAAAATGTCTTTTCAGACAAGAGTTCAAGATGGACCTGGCAAAGATGGTGAAGCTTCCAGTTTTCAGCCCTCCTTTCAGCAGGAAGAGGCACCAGAAGTGACATCAGAGATGTTACAGCTGTCAGTCATCTGGTCTTCAGAGGGAAGAAGAGAGAAAGACATTTAAACACAGGGCCAACCCATGATGTGGTGGTATAATTACAGTCACTAGAGCCCTTCAGCTCTCTCCTATGTGTACATGCATGACAGTAATCACTGATTCATTCCACTTCTATTTACTTTGGTCCCAGAGTAACTAAAGTGTTTTTGAAGTGGAGAAGTGTAGATTCTGCCAGTTTGGTGTTAAACATGCTCATAAAAATGCCAGCTAATTGGTCACAATGTATTTTTACAATGCCACCCAACAATCCATTCAAATTTCCTCATTTCTCTTTAGGAAGAGTGAATAGGTGGAGTCTTTGTAGTCTTAATAAATGTGTGTACATATATCATTGTATATATGATACTGAGGAGATACAGTGTTGCTTAGAGATTTAGTTTACACTGAAAGATCATTTTAGTAATGACTGTTGGTTGTAATACTCTTTCTTCTGTTTTGAAATGGAATATTTACCACAAAAAATGTAACATCCTCCTTATGTCATTATGTCAGAAACAAAGATGATTGCGTCATGTATTGCTGTTGGAGGAATTTTCTTTTCACAGATTTACTTTTCAAAGACTTGTAACATTATTTCATAAACTACTGAACAGCCATACTTTAGTAGAAGTAAAGTTACATTTGTAAAAACTAAGATGTGCCCCTTACTCATTCAGATGTTTTAAACTATCTGATATTAAATGTATTTAAATACAAGTAAATATAGGATTTCTCTGTATTCTAAATCCATTCTCCATCCATTTTTGAAGGCAGTTTATCCAGAGCAGAGTCACAGTGCAGCTGGAGCCTATCCAGCAAGCAATCAGGCACAACGCAAAACAATCCTTAGACAGGGCACCAGCCATTCACAGGGTGAACACAAACACACAGAAGCCAATTTAGCACTGCCAGTCCACCTACCTCTCATGTCTTTGGACTATTGGAGGAAACCAAAGCACCCAAAGGAAGCCTAAACAGACATGGGGAGAACATTCAAACTCTGCATAGGGAGCACCAGAACTTGAACCCCAGGCTCCTTGTTATGAGAAAGCAGCCCTACCTATGTGCCACCCCATGTTTTATAAATAGTCGAAACAATGCTCTTGTAAAGTTAAAAGAATTAGGACTAATTTATTTTTCTGTGTGATTTGTATTGTATTGCATTTGTATCGTGTGTCAACAACTAATTATATTTAATTAAGTGAAAAACGTATTTAAGCATTCCTTGGCTTCAAAAATTATGCCAGTTTTTGTTCAAATAACACCAAACTAGATAAAAATTGACAGAATTTGTTTAATAAAAACATCAATCATCCATCCGTCCATTATCCAACCCGCTATATCCTAACTACAGGGTCACGGGAGTCTGCTGGAGCCAATCCCAGCCAACACAGGGCACAAGGCAGGAAACAAAGCCTGGGCAGGGCGCCAGCCCACCGCAGCAAATTATTTCTACTTCATTGTTATACAACACTGGTTATTTATAATGATGATTTATAAAACACCTTCACCATGCTCAATTTACTTAACACTAATAGCCAGACAGGACTGTAAAGGCTGATAATGAATAATGATTTTCACTTGACAGCAGCAGAGATAGATAGATAGATAGATAGATAGATAGATAGATAGATAGATAGATAGATAGATAGATAGATAGATAGATAGATAGATAGATAGATAGATAGATAGATAGATAGATAGATAGATAGATAGATAGATAGATAGATAGATAGATACTTTATTAATCCCAAGGGGAAATTCACATACTCCAGCAGCAGCATACTGATACAAAAAACAATATTAAATTAAAGATTGATAATAATGCAGGTAAAAACAGACATTAACTTTGTATGATGTTAACGTTTACCCCCCCCGGGTGGAATTGAAGAGTCGCATAGTTTGGGGGAGGAACGATCTCCTCAGTTTGTCAGTAGAGCAGGACATTGACAGCAGTCTGTCACTGAAGCTGCTCCTCTGTCTGGAGATGACACTGTTTAGTGGATGCAGTGGATTCTCCATAATTGACAGGAGCCTGGTGAGCGCCCGTCGCTCTGCCACAGATGTCAAACTGTCTAGCTCCATGCCAACAATAGAGCCTGCCTTCCTCACCAGTTTGTCCAGGCGTGAGGCGTCTTTCTTCTTAATGCTGCCTCCCCAGCACACCACCGTGTAGAAGAGGGCACTCGCCACAACCGTCTGATAGAACATCTGGAGCATCTTATTGCAGATGTTGAAGGACGCCAGCCTTCTAAGGAAGTATAACCAGCTCTGTCCTTTCTTACACAGAGCATCAGTATTGGCAGTCCAGTCCAATTTATCATCCAGCTGCACTCCCAGGTATTAATAGGTCTGCGCCATCCACACACAGTCACCTCTGATGATCACGGGGTCCATGAGAGGCCTGGGCCTCCTAAAATCCACCACCAGCTCCTTGGTTTTGCTGGTGTTCAGGTGTAGGTGGTTTGAGTCGCACCATTTAACAAAGTCATTGATTAGGTCCCTATACTCCTCCTCCTGCCCACTCCTGATGCAGCCCACGATAGCAGTGTCGTCAGCGAACTTTTGCACGTGGCAGGACTCCGAGTTATATTGGAAGTCCGATGTATATAGGCTGAACGGGACCGGAGAAAGTACAGTCCCCTGTGGCGCTCCTGTGTTGCTGACGACAATGTCAGACTTGCAGTTCCCAAGACGCACATACTGAGGTCTGTCTTTAAGATAGTCCACGATCCATGCCACCAGGTATGAATCTACTCCCATCTCTGTCAGCTTGTCCTTAAAGAGCAGAGGTTGGATTGTGTTGAAGGCACTAGAGAAGTCTAGAAACATCATTCTTACAACACCACTGCCTCTGTCCAAGTGGGAGAGGGATCGATGTAGCATATAGATGATGGCATCCTCCGCGCCCACCTTCTCCTGATATGCAAATTGCAGAGGGTCGAGGGCATGTTGAACCTAGGGTGGTCAAACCTGTTAAAGAAGTTGTTCATTTGGTTTGCTCTCTTCATGTCTCTCTTGATGGTGGCACCCCGCTTCGAGCTGCAGCCAGTGATGATCTTCATCCCATCCCACACTTCCTTCATGCTGTTATTCTGAGTTAATTCAGAGAGTTAATTGCATGTTTAAGAATTAGCCGGACAAAAAGCTAAGCTGGAAACTAGTAATCGTGGATCTGGGGCTTCACTTTAAAGTTAAGTTGGTATATCACATTGCACTGCTTGTTTTCCAAAATGATATAATATGCAATTTTATAATGTATTACCATTCCATACAACAAAAAGTGCCTGATGGAAAAGGTTGCAAGCAAATAATGTAAACTGAGGGAAATCAAGAGTGCATTGTGGAAGGTGCCAAAGCAAACACTCAAAAATAAAAGCTGACCACACCACACATCACCCATCAAATCATCACAATTCTTAATATCATTTTGTAATAAGTAAGAGAAACATATTGAAAAATGGAGGCCTACTATAGTTAGTGGAAGAAATTAAATTACATAAATTTCAAAAATTGAATAATTATCTTTCGTTAGATTCGAGAGAACTTCTACCACTGCATTATCGAGAGCATTCTGACCAATTGTATTATACTATGGTTGGGTAACTGCACACTATCAGACCAGAAATCTCTGCAGTGGGTGGTGAAAACTGCTGAGGACATCACTGGGGCCTCGTCACCTGCCATTGAGAACCTCACATGCAAACAATGCCTTGTGGAGGGCATGTAGCATCATCATGGACCCCTCTCACCCCAGCCATGGTCTGTGTACCCTTTTACCTTCTTTCAGGCAGCAGTACAGGTGCCTACATGCCTACAGCAGGCTAAAGAATAGCTCTACCCTGTAAACATCACCTTGCTGAACTCAAAACTCCAAGCGCTAGACCACCTCTACCCTTCCCACCTCACCATAAATCGTGCATATGTGGTATAGCAGGTCCACAGCTCCCGCTAAAGAGCCACTTATAATATATAATATAAATAAATATTATATGTAAACTTTATATATAATATAAATAAATAATCACCGTACTTGTGGCTTAGCAAGGGGGTGTGGTGGTGTGTGGCCGAAGCGGTTCCTGAGGAGTTCATGATGTGGCCGTTTCTCACCTAAGTGCACAGGTGAGAAACGGTCCGCATCAGTATAATTAATTGTTCCCAGGAGCTGCTGATTGCCACAACTGCCTTGTCCTCTTCATAAATAGAAGCACCTGTCGGCTAGAGAGGGAGACTGCGTAAGGCCGAGAAGACAGCGGGACAGCGGGAGTCGGGAGGTTTGGGCTGTGATTTCCCTGACGTGTGCGTCCTGGTCGCCAGGGAAGCCAAGTCTCGATCTAAGTGACCTGAACCGGATCCAGAAGGCCACCAGATCAGTAGAGTGGAGAGAAGGCCAGCTGCAGGTTGGGCGACTCCCCTGTTGAGAAGCCCAGACGGGAGAAGCAGGGGAGCCGCCAGGTAAAAAGACACCGGGCTTTGTGTTGTTAAGGACTGCTTCCAGCATTGTTTTAACCTTGTTGTTTTTAAGACTTTTTTCTATGGTGTTTTTTTTTACCTCCATTTCACAACTGTTTTTATGGATTATTTATTTAATGAAGACATTTTTGGAAAGCACTGCACTTTATTTATTTGAACAGTTTCTTTTTGTTGTTGCTTTTAAATAAAAGCGCTTTGCACTTTTTACACCATCCCCTTGCTCCATTGTTGTGCCTCACTGCTGTGCTCATCGGTAACATTACCGATGGTGTCGGGTTCAGGGCTCCCAGAAGTGAGATGGCAGCATGCAGCGAACCTGCATCATCACAGCATATACTAGCACTCTGTACCGACCGCAGGTCTATCATTTTTGCACTATAGGCTTGGACTATTACTATCTCAGGACTATCAGGGCTCTGCTGTACTTGTACAAGCACATTTCTGTTTCTTTTATTTAAAATGTTTTATACTTCACTGTACTTAATCTATTCTATTCATACTATACTTGCTGTATGCATTGTTCATATTGTATTTTAACTCTCACTAATCATTCTGTGTATACTCTTGATTCATTTTGTCTGTACAATCCCTCACTGCTATACATATTTATATGTATCTAATTAATTGTAATTTCTATTTGCACTTCTGATTAAATGCAAAACTGTATTTAGTTGCCATGGTGCTTGCAGTGTGTTCAATGACATTAAAGTTAATCTAATCTAAGGGCAGAGTGGTGGCTCTCAGGCTAGAGATCTGCACTGGCAATCGGAAGGTTGCCGGTTCGAATCCCGTCAATGCCAATAGGGACACTGCTCTGTTGGGCCCTTAAGCAAGGCCCTTAACCTGCAATTGCTGAGCGCTTTGAGTAGTGAGAAAAGCGCTATATAAATGCAAAAAATTATTAATCTAATTTAACCCAGCAGGTTCACAGGAGGTGTGACTGAATTCTTATTTGCCAAATAAAAAAAGAGACCCCAAAAGAGGTCCAAGGTGCTCTTTAAAAAGACATTATTTCTTTAACAGTCAAAAATGAGGACTGAATTCTAGGTGTAAGTGTTATGGCTGAGTTCATATTCAAAGCAGGTGCTATGGATACACACAACCTGATCTATTTTAGCAATTTTTATTATTCTCAAAAGTGTGCAATAGGAATGTTTTCACAAGCAGCCCTTATTCTGTGGAGACATTTAAAGTGATTTATTTGTGGAGGAAAGATTAATCAAATACATTGCATAGATATCATGGAGAGACACATGTTAAAAATAGCACAAATGTAAAATGTAATATGTCTTCAAAGCCAGTTAAATGTTTTAGATGGATTATGGTGCTGTTTTTGTTGACAAGGTTTGGAAAGCCACTGTTCTTTGGCAAAATTCTTTAGTAGATGTCATGGCAGGTTCCCAGTTTTATTAAATTGCCTTTAGTGACAGATATCATCATTACCACCATTGCCGATGCATAAGGTTTCTTTAGCTGCTTGTTGCTTACTGAAATAAATCCTTGTTTAGATGTTGTCACGTCCTCCAGCTATTTAAGGTTATTTTGGATTTTTGAAATTCAGTTTTATTTGTCTTATTATCTTTCACGTCATGTTTGATCATCTAAGATTGAGTCAACTTAATTTTGGGACTCTTCAGACTTGATGTTTTTGTCCTTTCTTCTTATATAATATGCTACCATGGCTGTTCATTTGTCTGTCCCGGATTTTAAATCACCTGTACCTCATAAACCGTTTGACCTATTGAACTGAAATTTGGTACACATATACTACGTGACCTTTACTGTCTGCTTTCGGGGTGATGATTTTCATTACTCTTTTTATTATTATTTTATTTTATTGTAGAATCAACTCTTGGCAGCAGCCAGTGTGAATTTCCCCTTGGGATTAATAAAGTATCTATCTATCTATCTATCTATCTATCTATCTATCTATCTATCTATCTATCTATCTATCTATCTATCTATCTATCTATCTATCTATCTATCTATCCAGCAGGGTGGCCATGCGGCACATGCGTATGGGCGCCGTTCTCATTCCCTATCATCTTTGCCATCACTTCCCCTCTCTCTTCATATCTTAAATCATTCTTGAGGCAGATTGAAGACTTAAGTGCCAGCTTAAGTGAAAAATTAAGGAAAATGTACTAAGTAATTGCAACACAAACACTGACTTAATCAGTTTTAATGCGAAAAGATGCTGACGAAAGAAGAAAAGAAGCGGACTGCTAGGGTGGAGAAAAGAAGAGCTGCTCAGGAAGCAGCAAGCGCATCAACCTCTGAGCAAACAAATACTAAACATACAGAGAAAGAGGATGAAAAGTATGAATGCTCAAGTCAACTGTATTCACTGCACGTTATCGTGCAGTGCACCGTTACTGGTTTATAATATTTAACATTGTGACAGTAATGTCACAGCAATGCCATTTTGGAAGGATGTCTGCTCATAGACCTGAACATCCTCTTTTAGTCTCTGATGTCTGCAGTCATATTGTTTATGTACATAATGCCCTTTGGCTCTTAGTCATGTGATGTCATAGGGCAGCATTGTGACGTGTGACATCATTACAAGACAGCAGCCGGCCATTCCAGACATCCAATCTTTCACATTCCTTTATTTATTACTTCAGGTTCCTTTAATGCTGAGAAAGCTAAAAGGTGATTCCAAGAAAACTCTTTTTTAAGATCTTTTCCTCATTTTCCTAGACTTTGGGACTTTTTTTTCTCTCTGATGTTTGATTACTTCTTTTGATTTCCTAAATCGTGACTGTGAATTGATTGTGATTCTGCCAGTTACAAAACCTTTGCTGCTTCAAAGTGGACATATTCGGGAAGATTAAAGTTTTTTCTTCAGAATGAGAACCCAGCATGCATTAGTTCCATTATAAAATGTAAAGGAAGGCTGATTATTTTTTTTAACTTATAAAATAAGCTTCACTGTAGAATGTAATTTACTGTAATGTGGCAAATTAAAACATACCATTAATTTAAAGAAATAACTTAGGTATGAAAAATGCCACACTTATCCTTTAAGACATTCTTGCAAATACTATTTGTATTTTCCTCATTACTAAAGTTCACTCCATTGATCAATCTTTGCTTTTCCTTAGGTTTTGATTTTTGTTTCAGTGGGCAGTACTGCTGAATCATAAACCCCACATCATGAGTTTCACTCCCACGTTGACTGTGTTGTATGAGGATGTACTCCTGTTGCCTGTGTGGGAGTAACCTGTTATTCAAACTGGCAATTCTAGCCTGTCCCTGGGCAAGTGTGAATGTGTGCATGCGTGTGTGTACATGTATGTGCGTGTGTGTGTGTGTGTGCTTGTGCATGAGTGGGCTCTGCAATTGATTGCCACCTTGTGAATGGCTGTTTAATACCTTGTGCCCAATACTAGGACAGGCTCCATCCTCCAATAAACCTGACAAGGATTAGGTGGGTCTGAGAATATTATATTATGTTATGTTTCCTAACCTCTGTCAGTACGTTAAACAGACTTTTCAAAGACTTGTTGTCTTGACCAAAATGTATAAAATTATTTTTTATCAAACTCCTAATACTCTTGTTGAACACAATGATCTAATATTCACTGTCTTTTCTAACAAGTATGTGAATCTCTGGGATAGTCAGTTTTATTAACGGGTAATTTGAGTACAATCAAATAAATGACATCAGCTGGGTAGTTTGAGGAAACATTCCTTGTATTAAGATAAAAAACACAAGCAAAGGCAAAGTTTTTCTGACCCCATTAAAGCCTTCTTTTCACAATGCTGACATGTGGAAGTGAAACAACCACTGCTAAAAAGATTTCCAACAACTTCTGAAAAAGACTTTACACAACAGTGTTGTTGCCTGGTGGTTATTTTTAAGGAGATTACTTTTAAATCCCCTTTTCTGTTACATAAAGTTCTGTAATCATACAACAGACCTCTGCTGAACAAAAAACTAACAGAACAATTTTAGTCAGATGTTCTAAACAAGGTTACATATTATTAGAGCAGTGATCTGTAGCCAAAAGTATGCAATGTCTGTGAAGGGATGAAACTACTTACTGATTTTATTAAACAGATCGTAAGTAAAAATAATATCACTGATGTAACACTGACCCTATCCCATTGGAATGCAAGCTGTAATCAATAAATATAGAGATGGAGTCAATTGTATTATCCACCTGGGGAGACATTTTACTACTCAATTAAATTAAAAGAAATATTGATCTTTCTAACTTTATTTCTAAAACATTTGAGAGTTAACTTGTAGATAAGTTCATTCTTTGTGACATCACCATAATGCTCAAGCACTTCTGGAGGAATTCTAAGTTGTAAGGGCTAAATACATAAAATGTAGAAAAAAGGCCACATTCTCCCACCATTTCCACAATATCTGGACTGAGGTATTGTAGGTATTTGGTTTTCTGATAAAAATAAAATATGGATGGAATTTTTTTCCCATATTTTTTAAAAAAGCAGAAACATTTTAATTGAGTCTTATATTCCCTTTCTTGACCACCATTTACCTCAGTTATTTTTATTTTTTGCTATGATGAGAATTAATTATTTTATTTTTGTTTATGTTGTACATTTGGGAGCCATTACTGCCTTTAGAAGAGTACAACTACCCATTATTGTTGCGGTGTGTGTGGACACATACATTGGCACATGACATTACAGCAGCCATACATCTAACGTTCGCAAGTTCTTGTTTTAAGGAAAAGTCTAAATTACTGCAAAGAGAATATAAAATTCTCAGATGATTAATTCAGAATTTATAGATTTGCATAATGAAACGTAGAGTAACTCTGACATTTCAGGGTTTTTTTTCCTGTTTGCCAGGTGTGTCAGTGTGCTTACAGATTTTAATTGTGGATGTTTTATTATGTTATCAAAATTCCTATGAGATGCACCTAACATGAAGGGTACCAACTAACTTCTTAGGTTCTTTCCTTAATGGGAGATGAGGAAAAAATATCTAAACCACCTATATAACTGTTATCTGTAACCTCTTACATGTGTCACTATCCTTACTTTACCCTTCATATTCAACCCTCGACATCTCCAATGTCTTTTATCTTTAATCCTTTACTTCAGTCCAGTTTACCACCAATAGAGGGCATCTCAACCACATCTCCTTGAGATCTTAAGGGACCACAGCTAGACAACAAATGAACAATCTTAAATTCTTGATTTGCGGGTAGCAAGGGAACAGAGACATATACAGTAAGCTTTTACTTAAAAGTTATATTTATTCACATCAAAAACAATAGAAATATAATCAATACAAAAAATTACAATATCTGGGTTAGGTCTGCAGTAAATAAAAGAGAAGAACACAGAAAAAGTTTTGGGGTAGCCACCCCATATACTTGAAGATTCAGCCAGAAAAAGAGAGCTAAAAGATCATCAATCAGTCTTTACAGACAGAACAGATTCATGGCTAACAAAATGGCATTTTTAAAGTCGGGTGGAGGAAGTGAGGTCATCTGGAAGTGACATCTTTGGGCCCGGAACTGGAAGTGTTGTCGATAGAACCAGGATGAATTTACTTCAGGTGGTCTGCAGGAGAAAGAGAAAGGGTTAGATTAGTATCATTTGAGCCCTTTAGCTGCCTTCCATGCACAACATGTGCGACACTGCATATCAGCAAGATGTTCCAGGTGGTCCAGTTCCTTAGATACAATTTATATATCCTTAATCAAAAAATCAAATGAAAGATGTCTTGCCAGACAGAGAAAGAGAGCTCTTTCCCAAGTGTCCCAAGTGAAAAAGCTCCATGAAAATGTCCATTACTTTTTCCATCAAATGAGCTCTTTACAAAACTGTCAGAAAAGTAGTAACTGAATCCAAAGCTCCATTTTTGCAGCCACCGAAATGAGAGAGAACTCTTTTTGAAAAAAGTCTCATAAGAGACAGTTGCTCTCCTCCCTTCCAAAATGAGCGCCTCACTTACTCGTTTTCATCTTGTTAACAGACCTTACAGTTTCTCAAAACAACAGAATGTTTTTGAATCATTATGACTAGCTCATGGTTATACTCCCAAGTGTATCAAAAGCTGCATTTTCTAACTAGGTAAAATATTTTTGCCATTCAGCTTTCCCAGAATACACTGCACTCTTGTTTAGCTTGATACAACTTTCAGGCTTAAGGCCTGTTACCTGAAATCAATTAGTTGAAAAGCTTAAAGTATCACTATTATGGTGATGTTAGAAGATTTATTTTTTATTATTTTTTTTTTGTTTTAACTTTTATGTTTCTATTATTTGCTGATCTTTCATTGTTCCAAGGTTCCGAGATGTTTGCATCATGTCTCGGGTGTGGCCACATGTCTTGCTGTCAGGTAGACATCTAAACATTGACTAGTCACTGAAAAGACTTTGTTAGAGACGAGAGCTCAAATAGCAACTGAAAACAAACATTTTAGAGGATGAAAAACTAGTTTTGTCTTCTGTTTAATGTTATGCTTTGATACTAGTTCAATCCTAATAACATAAAGAAGGATGTATAACAAATTTAATTTACCAACTTCCAAAGAAAAGATCTTTAAAACAAAATATATGCATTTCCAGAGTTGTCCAGCCTCTTCTACAGGATTAATAAAGTTTCTATCTATCTGTCTTTCTCACATCCCATGAAAGTCATCATGTAGGCACATCCATTATAAAAAGCAAACCTGCATAATGGTAAGAATGACAGCTCTTCTGAACACTTTGAAAAATTTTATCATTTTGACATTTTTGTGTCTTTGTAGCTTTAGTTAGTTTCCCTGAACTTCTACATATAAGGTGCTGCGTTTTTTTCTTTTTGCCATTCTTTCATTCTTTTGTTTTCAGAACTCTAGTGCTTGTCCCTATTACAAACCAGTTAAAGCTGTCAGATGCCTACAATAACTGCACAGAAAACAACATATTATGACTGCATTCCATTTTAAGGAAGGTCTAAGTTTTCCCAACCAGTCCTATGACGTCAGCAAACTGTTTCCACTGAGAGCAGCAAAAACAAATGAATGAGCACAACAGTAAATAAGTGAATTCCACCTTCACAAGAAATTTCTATCACAGGATGATGTCAAAACAATAGATTCTTATGACAAATTTTCTAGCCCTGTGAACTATTACAACACGTCTAAGGCAGGCGATGTTATTTTTCATCAAAAAGTAAAATAACAGATGAAATTGCTGGTGCATTCCAAATTTGTCAGTCTTTTCTTAATAAATTTTCATTTTAATATGTTGTTTTTGTTTTGAGCCATCCTCATGATGATTTTAAATTAAAACTTTGTGAATGTAAGTGTGTGCATGTTTGGACGCCATAATAACCTCATACCCTTTCTAGGACTTGTCCTGCTTTGCCCACCACTCTCTTGAGTTGGATTAATCAAATTTCAATGATGTTATGATTTCTTTTACAGTATATATTGTGAAGTTAACCTGTGTAGTGGTACCCTTATTGACAATCAGAGGACGCTACCATCACAGAAGAAGGTCATTCAAGACTCCATAGGTCATAAAATAACAACAACAACAACATTTATTTATATAGCACATTTTCATACAAAAAGTAGCTCAAAGTGCTTTACATAATGAATAAAAGAAAAATAAAAGACAAAATACAAAATTAAAATAAGATAACATTAGTTAACATAGAAAAGGAGTAAGGTCCGATGGCCAGGGTGAACAGAAAAAACAAAAAAAAAACTCCAGATGGCTGGAGAAAAAAATAAAATCTGTAGGGGTTCCAGGCCACGAGACCGCCCAGTCTCCCCTGGGCATTCTACCTAACATAAATGAAAATAGTCCTCTTTGTAGTTAGGGTTCTCATGGAGTCACTTGATGCTGATGGTATGGTAAATAAGCCTTAATACAGGATTTCAGGATCTCCAGATGATGTGTAATGGCCTCACAGCTGTACCAGGGAGGATAGTCAATCTGGCCCTCCTCAAGACACCTCTGGAGTGAGGCTGGTGTGCAAGAATCTCTGGTGCAGCAAGGAGAGTTCTACCCATATGAGACAAGAGAGTAATGGTGTCAGCCAGCATCAAAGAAGTGCTTATGGTATGGTACCCGGAAGGCTGTTGGGGCACAATATAAAGGGGCCTTGCTTCCTTTGCTTAGAGATCCTAGAGTTTGGAGGCAGTGGACAAGAAGTGTTCAGTGGGCCAGAATGACAGAAGTGTTTATTATTTCTGTCTTTTGTTGTACTTTTCTGTTGACCTGTAGTATTTATTTAGGTTTTATTATTAAATCCTTTTTTATTTTTTTGTCATTCCATTGTTTATGTTTGGGGTTGTAGGATACCACCTACAGGCCACAATATATGTACTGAGCTCAGAAGATGGTGATCAGGAAGATCAAGTACATTATAGGACTGACACGTGATTCGCTAAAGATAGGGGCAGAAAATAAGATGTTAGCAAACATTGTGGTTATCATGAAAAATGCTGCCCACTCTCTGCATGCCATATTGTCCTGGAGCAACTTTAGCCATTGTTTCAGTCCTCCAACTTTGCTTTGTCTTGCGTACAGCCATCCAACTATATTCTGCCTCCACCAATTGTGCCTGTATTCTTCCTTGCCAGTTATAACTGACACATTGGCTTAGGCTCTGTATTTCTTTAGGGACACTACACATCATATATACATGAGATATGTTGTGGGTACACATCAAATGCAACGTTTTCATGTTGATTTACACATGCAAGCAAAAATTTTATTGTACTCTGTACCCTTGATAAAATGACCTTATAAACCTTTTCAGTGACACATTTCCATCGCTGTATTACATAATATTATTGCATATGAGTAAAACTTGGAAGCAGAAATAATTAGCAAAGAATAAAAATGCTATATTCAGAAGCAGCATAAAAAGTCAGGTCAAGTCAGGTTGGGGAGCATGCACTGCTAGAGCGCATTGCCACACCCACCACACAACAAAACAGCTTATGATCCCGTTTGACAACCCCCAAGGCAGGCATTAAATGATGTCAGAAATAACCATCTGTGTGCCACAGGCAGGTGTTATGTGGACATACCTTTGGCCTCATCCAGCCACTCAGTTTCTCAATAATGAGGACCCTGCAAGCTAGATCACCCTCAGGGAATCGTAGTGGCCGTAGTGCTGTAACTTACGCTCCCTCACAATGTGGGTAATGTGCCTCATTCGGGACTCTATGAGCAACCTCTTGTTCAAAAAAAAGTCAAACCAGCGGTACCCAAGGATTCTCCAAAGAGACACAGTACCAAAGGAGTCCAGTCTTCATCTCAGGTCACTGAAGAGTGTCCATGTCTTGCAACCATATAGGAAAATAGGAAGCACAAAGACTCTAAAGACTTGGATCTTTGTCCTTTTGCACAGACATGGGGAACACCACACACCCCTTTCCAGCGATCTCATGACCCCCCCTATGCTCTCCCAATCTGTCTACTGACTTCATAGGAAAAGTCACCAGTGACAGGAATGTCACTGCTGAGGTAAGTAAACCTTACGATGAGGTTGACACTTTCTCTGCAGGCAGACACACTGCTGATGGTAGTGTCCAAAGGGTCATTAAAGGCCTGGATCTTGTTTTTTAACCAGGACACTTGCAAGCCCAGACACTCAGACTCTTGAGAGCCTGTGATCAGAGCCTCCATTGACTCCACAAAGATCACAGCATCATCGGCAAAGTCAAGATCAGTGAATCTTTCTTCACCAACAGATGCCCCACAGCCACTGAACCCCATGACCCTGCCCAACACCCAGTCCATGCAAGCATTGAAGAGAGTAGTAGTAAGAACACACCCCTGATGAACCCCAGAATCAACTGGGAAAAACACAGAGGTTCTGCCTCACTCTGCACAGCACTCACAGTATCATTGTACAGACCAGCCATAATATCCAGCAACCTTGAGGTGATCCCACAAAGTCTCAGGATGTCTCACAGGGCAGCTCAATCAACTGAGTCAAACACTTTACGAAAATCACTAAAGACTCCAAAGAAACTCTGCCGATAATCATGTTTGTGCTTGATGAGAACCCTTAGTGTTAGGATGCGGTCGATGGTAGACTTTTTAGGCGTACAACCAGACTGCTCCGGTTATTGGTAGGTGAGCAAGTGATCACGGATCATATTGAGGATGACCCTAGCGAGGACCTTACCCATCACTGAGAGCAGTGTTATCCCCCTGTAGGTGCTGCAATCCAGGTGATGATCACCCTTCCCTTTCCAGATAGAGACAACAAGTCCCGTTTTCCAGTCAGTTGGGATGATGCCCATCTCCCAAATGGAAGCAAAGATTGCTTGCAATGTCAGGAGGATAGCCTTTCCACCAGCCTGGAGAAACTCACCCCAGAATACCACAGATCCCTGCAGCCTTCCCTACCCTCACCTGGTTCACCACCTGTGCAATCTCATTGAGACTGAGTGGTTGACTGCTAATTGGAGGATCAGCCTCAAGAACCGTGGACCCAGAGATGTCCAGCATCCTAGCTGGAGGATTGACTTTAAACAGTGGGTCATTACTGCAGCATCATCCGTAAGGACTGTTCCATCACCTGCCCTGACTGCAAATCTCCAACAATCAGATTCAGATGTGCGTAATGCT
Organism: Erpetoichthys calabaricus; assembly: GCF_900747795.2. Taxonomy (NCBI): domain Eukaryota; kingdom Metazoa; phylum Chordata; class Cladistia; order Polypteriformes; family Polypteridae; genus Erpetoichthys; species Erpetoichthys calabaricus. The sequence goes on along the minus strand of NC_041397.2, from coordinate 267,065,712 downwards.
TCGATTCCCCTGTAAGCAGGATGTGGATCACTAGACCATAGATGGTGTGTAACTTGCTGACAGATTCCTTTAAAAAATCCTCAATTCCCAGTACAGACCAGAGTTGCCATCAAGCCGTATGCTGTGACTCCTCTTAATGATATCCAGGATGCCCTGGGAGATGAAACACCTCCTTCTGGGAACACCGGCAACACCAACACAACCTTTACCAACCTTCAGGGTTTGGTCACAGAAGGTCTCCTACATCACATCAGCATTCATATCCAAGTCTGCAAGTTCCTCATACAAACTACATGCAAGTTCATTAGAAACAGCCTGATCTTGAAGTCTGGCCAGGTCCAGCCTCATTCTTCTAGCAGGGGATAGCCTACTGGACCTAAGCGGGATCTTCTGAGTAGTGTCAACAAGTCTGTGATCAGAATTCATGAACTGGGCACTTCTGTAGACCCTGCAGTTCTGTTGGAGCTTCCAGCTTCTGCCCACGAGAATGTGACCGATCTCCTTCACCACACTACCAGTATTGGAGTACTAAGTCCAATGATGTGGCTCAGGGTACTGGAACCAGGATCCAGCACTCTGCAGCCCTTGACTTTTTACAAAATCAAGGAACATGGAACCACTTTCACAATGGTCGCCAGACCCATGGAGACCAATTCAACCCCTCATAGCCAGCCTTGTCAGTGCTAGTGGTTACATTGAAGTGACCCATGACAAGTGGAGTGTCACCTCGCAGGCACCCATCAACCACCAACTGAAGTTGTGAATAGAGTGTCTCCCTCACCGAGACTTCAGTCACTGCAGTTGGAGCATACACTGAGACAACAGACAAGGTACCCACAGACTGCCTTAATCTGACTCTAAAAAGGGGAAAAAATATGTTAAGTACACATTTTAATGGTTAACATAAGAGGATGCAATGGACTTTTAAGACTTTAATGAACAAAATGAATAATGAAACCAAAACTTAATCTCAAAAGCAACTGATTGGTTGATTGATTGATTGATTGATTGATTGATTGATTGATTGATTGATTGATTGATTGATTTTATTGTTTGTTGAAGTGGAATTTTAAGGATTGGAAAAAAGCAAAAAAATCTAGCAAATCCTTCAGGAAAAAAAGCCAACATACTTTAGCCTGTAGGTTTTATTTGGCAAAAGGAAAAAGAGACAACATTATGGCAAATGAAAGAGCATCTCTTGAGGACAGAGCTCCGGAGCCGAAGTGTAAAAAAAAAGGAGAAAAATGCATCATTAACATGATGTAGCATGCCAGAAAAAATATTACACAATGGAACAGTGAAGACCCATGTTTGAATTGAACCAAGCCCCCAGATTTATAGCATCCAGTGTATAATTTATCTTTTCATGCTGCATGCTGAGCACCGAAGAGCTGAAGCGTGCAGAACGTTGAAATATTTTTAAAGTTTTTTTGCCACAACTATGATGTAGTGAAGCAAGAATGTTCATTAGTTGACATGATGTATTCATTAATTCTGTGAAAAGACAGGTGGAACGTGTCAGAATGTAAGTCATACCATAAGAACACATGGTCCTCTATTGCTCTATGTTTTCATTAAACAGTACAAGAGAGATTCGTTGGGCACTAGGCTTGTGTTTGCATTTTCTCCGGATGCTGTTCCACATTCACAGTAAATAAAGCAATAGGCGTGGAAAGCTTTGCACCAAACAAATGCACTTAGGAATTTAAACAATGAACTCAAATTTTGAGTTGAATTAAGTACCTAAAGCAGTATACCAGCAGAAGAAGAAAGCGTAATATTACTCACAGCGCACATGTGTCTGCATACGGAAAGACAAAGATGCTGTTAAAGAGGTCTATGATCCATGCTTTATTTTTGAGCTCCTGCAGGATTTGATAATTTAATTTTAAGAAAAACCTATTAGCTGTCAATGTTGACAAGTATAGGACTCCTTGTTATTCTTCCCCATGGTCTAGTCCTGAAGAGCTGCTCTTTTTGCAACTAAATTCCTATTTACAAATCATTTGGTGTGATTGATATAACATACTTATTAGCCTTGATATTCTGCTACTTACAGGTTTCCTTTATTTCTATGTTACATTAGAAACTACTTAATGTGACTGATAACTTCTCCCTCCACTAATTGCAAGGGCTGTATACAAAACACTTTGGACAGTCTTCACACTATAAGCAGTTCAACAAGTGAAAAACACTCTTAAAACAGAACTAAAAGCCATATGTCTTACAAAATCAGCTGTAACTTCATTAGCTAGTTGTCACCAACATCTTTGTCCAGGTTTCTGGACCAAAATCACTTGCACAGGAAAAAATTAAACTGGACTTCATTCATCCACATTTGCCCAATCGATCTCACTATCTTATATATAAATGCTTTAGTTGCCTCACATTTTTATGCAATCGTTTTGTTCACCCCACTGAATTAAAGCTGAAAGTCTGCACTTCAACTGCATCTGAGTTGTTTCATTTAAAATTCATTGTGGTAATGTAGAGAACCAAAATTAGAAAAAAGTTGTCTCTGTCCAAATATTTATGGACCTAACTGTACATAATCAGGTTAAGATGGATAACTTGGTTAAGGCAGAAACTCGGTGTCTTGAAAATGCACAAGTAATCTTCTGGAGTGTTTCTTTGTAATGTTCCTGTTTTAATAATGTTTAGTTAAATTGATGCTTTATTTATAGGTTTCTGTGACTGGATTGCATGATGCACACTCTTTTCTGCTTGGCAGTGCTATTGAGCCCTGAAAGGACCCGGTACGCATGCTTCTTGCCTTACAACCAAGCACGGCTGAAATAACAATAACACAGGCATTTTTACATCAGTAAAATAAGTACTGCATTAGGTTACTCGTTAGTTAAAAGTAATGAGACTACTTAATTCACATTACTTTTAACACATTACCCTACTGCTCTCGAACTTTTAGTGCTGAGCTTAGCACTGTTTGTTTAGCTCTTCAACATAAATTTAGCAATTTCTGAAATATTGAGATGGATTATTTCAACCAGGAGAAGGATCAAAACAACTGCCCAAACATTTGCTTCTTGAAATGTATTTTGTGGATGCTGAAAGAGTGTGCAATGCAAATACATGCTCAGGCTGACAGAGTGCAACGGACATGGACAGAATACAAAATATTTAATATTAACCTAGTTGCGGGTTTACATGGCCACATAATCGGATGATTTGTGGAGAAATCTACTTCAGTTAATCATGTTTCTTAGAGGCCAATAAACTAATTTCTACAATTAGAATAAGGGTTTGTGTGGCATTTTAGAAATTTTCTATGAATAATTGGGTTATAAAAGCACATGTAAACGTGCTAATTGGCTAGCTGTCTACAGAACAGAGATATCTCTCTGGCTGAAAGGTTGCTGCAGAGAAAGACAAGCAGAGAGAAGCATATAGCCAGCCTCCTTTTAAAATGGCTGAGTCTCAAAAAAATATTTAGCATTTTGCTCTTTTTCCTTCCTAAAATGAATCTGATGTACTGTGTTGCAGTATGTGAGCAACCTCAAGATGTGGACCAATATTTGATAAAACTCTTGGCTGGAAAAACTGACATATTGAATAAATGTTAAGGCTTTTGTTGAACTCAATAGTAAAACACAACAACTGGCTAAATGTTTTTTAAAATTTATAAAAAATGCTTCACTTTAGAACACCATTTTATATGGTAATTTAATATACTGTATACAATGCCTCTGAGGAAATAGCTTCAACTTGAAAAATACCAAACTTATTTACCCTATATACTCATGTATAAGTCGGGTCTTGAAATCCAAAAAGTCGATCATAAAATCAGTCCCCGACTTATACGCCTGTTCAAAAATGTGACCCTTAAATTATTATTTGTTTTTTTACATCTTCTTGCTTCCTCCAATCTCGCACCATTTTCTCAAATGCATCGAATTTTGTTGCAGCAGCACAGTTACCAATTTCTTTCGCCACTTCAAAAACTTTTAAATTAAAACCAGCTTCATATTTTCCTCTGATCGAACGCTCCATCGTAGATAAGGGATGCTCTTACGGTAAAGGTGTATCAGGGTGTGAGATACAAAAAAACAATAACAGTGCAAACGTTGCTTCGGAATAGTTTCGGGTATTACTGTGTGGTCACGTAGGCACAATAGACAGAAAAAAAATGCAATATGCTCCGTGGTTACTCTCTCAGGTAGGCGTTAGCATATCATAATCTCTTGGACCAATAATGTGAGTTTTCAGCATTATAAAATACCAGAAATTATACAGACAAAATTAATTGAAAACAAGTATATATGGTAATCACTTACTTTCTCTACATGGAATCCTGGGCAGGACTCCTGGCCAATAAATAGGTGGAGAGGTAGGACCACCTCAAAAGCTAAATCACATTTGAGTGAGCTTCACCATAGTGCACAAGAAGATTTTCCAGAAATTATTTGTTTATCAATATTGTAGCAAACATACATCTGCTAGGGAATTTGTGAGCATATGACTGGGCACCTGACATTTGGTTTATTTCACAAGAATAATTTGATATTTTTTTCATTGATGTTCTGATAAGTTTGCTTTCGTTCAATTTTGGTCCCCATTGAAGCCCATTTTGTCATAAATTTTGTAACTCCATTCTCCATGAAAACATATATACTATAAATATGCACTTGTATAGGGCTTTCAGTATAGGAAACTTGTGTTATAAGTAAAATGTAAAACAAATCACAAACATCAAACTATTGCAGAGCAAGCAATTTCTTATTGCATGTAAAAAGTATGTTATACTTCCTTGTCACATTTCCTGAATTCTTCTTTTTTGCAAATTAATGGAGACCCATCTTAGGTAGCAATATTGGTGTGACAAAGCATCAGAGGGTGAAAAAAAGTAAGTTTTGGCAACAATCCCTTTCTGCTAGTTATTATTTTTCATGACAAGAAAATTAAAAAATATATAAAACAGAGAAAGAGAGAGACACTTTTTCCACTTAGATAGAATCCATACCATACCATACCACTTGCTAAGCCTGCCTAATCCTGAGCAGGGTTGCGGGGTGCTAGAGCCTATCCCAGAAAGCACAGGGTGCAAGCCAGGAACAAACTCTGCTGCACCAATCCACCTATCCTGCATGTCTATGGACTGTGGGAGGAAGCTGGAACACCCGGAGTAAACCCTTGCTAACATAGGGAGGACATGCAAACTCCACACATGCAGGTAGAACCTGAGAAGCAAACTTTGGTCTCCTTACTGCAAGGCAGCAGTGCCGCCACAGTGCCACCATGCTGTCCTTGGATATAAACATGCAGTGCATTCCATCTACAGCATGGCCAAATCTCTTTTGTGATATTGGCATGGATGGTAGCCAATTACTATATATATATATGGCTGATAAATATAGAATTTTAATATTGAATGATCCATCTACTATTTTTTCTCTTCATTAAAGCAGTTTTTTTTGTGTGTTTTGTGATTTATTGTAAATGTGTGATGTATTTTTTTTTTAGTTCACACCTGCTTCACATTTCTGGTGAGAATATTTTTAATGTTGCTAGCTCTCATAAAAACAAGTGCCAAACCCTTTGAACATAGTCCTGTGAACAGTAAATCTTTGAGTGAGTGGTTTCTAATTTACGAATTTAACTTTGCTTATGAGCAGCTGCTATCCTGAATAATAATTTGACACAGCTACATGCAAATTACTCTTTATATATAAAATATGCATATATAAAGATTATTAAGCTTACATATTTAAGCTACTTTGTATACCTATGCAAGGGTATTATATATATGTCCATAAACATATATATCAGACAATTCTGTGTCACATGTCTGCATATGTATACTGTATATATTAAACATTGATAGAGATGCTTATAAAATGAGATAAATGCATTTATTAACAATAATTACAATGTTATATTTCTTCCATATTGAAACTGGATGCTGTACCCTTAGGACATCTTAGAAATACTCAGGACAGCACCTAAGGCATGGCCAAGTGTTGAAGATGCAGATTTTGGGAATTTGTTTATAAAAAAAAAAAAAACAATATGTGAAGAGTGCACTATATAATAGAATAAAAACAGATTGCTTTTTTAAAAATTGAGAATTTTGAATTATTAAATATAAAATTATGTATACAGTATATATGAAATATTTATGAAGCAGCAAGGTGGCAAACATATTCAGGAGACTTACAGCATTTTAGTCATCAATGCATCAGTTTGTTCATTTTCCTCCATTTACTTCCTGTTATGGAATAGCCAGGGTTTTGACACAGGCTCAGATGCTTTTTTATATCTAGTCATTTTGTTCTATTTTAAGTATTATGTTATTAATTGTGCTTTTGTATATTTGTTAGTATGTACTGTCTTGTTTATTAATTTCAGATTATCTTTTTCTTATGATATATACATTTGTTACTTTTGAAAGTTCCTTGTCATTTATATGTTGAGCCTAGAGGGAATGGCTGTCTTGTATCAATTGAGGACCACCCCAAGTCTTATATAAGCTAAGTTTAACACAGTCCTTTTTTAAAATGTATGTTCTTTGTAATTGTGACTTTGTAAGTAACTTTATTCTGTTTCACTGGTTTTTGATTTTGGCTTGTTTATTTACTTCATATTTTTTGGGATTTTTTGGATTTGCTCTGTTAAATCTAAGATTTTCCTGCTTTAAGGATACCTCTTATAATTCCTTTTTGGTTCCTTTTGTTTATGTTACTGTTTTGAATTTTTGTTAATACAACATTTAAAACATCAAGAACTTTTGTTATATACTTATATAGTTCCTCTCCTTTCTCTTATGAAATTTATGTAGGTATACACTGTGTATATATTGTTCTGATTCCAGACTCAACAAAGCACAAAATGCAGGCCTCAAAAAAATATATATAAATAAATATAAATATATATAAAAGAGCCAGATCAGCATTTTACTTAGGTCAGACGCCCATAGGCCTCACCCCAAGCAGCCTAGCTCTAAACTCAAATGGCAGACTTCCAGCCCACACCAGCCCAGAAATGGATCTAAGGATTTTAAAAGTCAAAAAATATCAGAAGGTCAAAAATAAGCTTTGCCCACCTAAAGCAAACAAATCCAAACTGCTAAACAGGAACAGTCAAATAAAGAGAAAGCAGGGAGTTGAAGTCAGAAAATCCACACCAAGCACAAAATTGCCAAAAAAAAACAGGAGTCAAAATGAAAGATGCAATGCTGAAGTGGAAGTTAGTCTTAAATTCTAGTTGGAACCAGTCACCTAAACAGGTGGACCCACCTCTTTTGACTCAACATAAAGAAAATATGGTAGAACAGAAGGTATCCGTTTACAGGTGCTTCTCATCCAAACTAATGGAGCTTGGGAGGATCTGCCATGAAGAATGGGATAATCTGCCCAAATCCAGGTGTGCAAAGACTTTTTTGAGACTTAGCCAAGAAAACTCAAAGCTGTAATTGATGCCAAAGGGTTTTCTACAAAGTGCTGAATTAAGGTTCTGAATATTTATATACAATATATGAGAGATTTCAGTTTTTGATTTTTTATTAATTTGAAAGTCTTTCTGAAAACATGATTTCAGTTTGTCATTAGGAGTTATTGAATGTAGACTGATGGACAACAATGGCCAATTTATTTGTTCAAAATTAAACAGGCAATATCATAGTTGTACAGAAAGTGAAATGGTCTGAACACTTTCTGAACGCACTGTAGATCCTTTTTAAGACACTTATTCATGCGGCAACTTATTGTTCCACTTGACTTATTGGACTGAGATGTCTGCACTCTGCAGGTCATTGGAGTAAACTGAAGGAACTCGTGTTTGTGAAATGAGTCTGAGGTGATACTACCCTGCTTGAGTAAGGGTGCATTGTAGCTTTAATGGAATTCACATAGTCAACAACAACTCTTAATTATGCTGTAATATTTAAATGACATTAAGAGGCCTAGTGTGTGCCAAGGAAACAATAAACAAACCTCACATTACCATCACCAGCCTGTACCGTTGACTCAAGGTAAGATGGATGGTGAGATTCCCATCATTTGAATATTAGAGCAGAAACTGAGATTCATTAGAGTTGGTGATATTTTTCCAATCTTTAGTTGTCCAGTTTTGATGGTCATGTACCCAACTGTAGCCACATTTTTCTTTTGTTGGCCTACAGAAGTGGAATAGCGTATAGTTTTCTGATGCTTTTGCCCATCTGTTTGAGGGTTCAAACCATTATGTATGGTATTTAGAGATGCCATTCAGTGCCTTTATTTGTGGCCCTTCTTTAACTTGGGTAGTCTGTCCATTTATTATATGTTCCAGCACAGTCTATGCTCCCTGGTGTATGTTTATCTTTGTTTCTTTTGTCAATTTTGTTATTTGTAATGTATTCCTTTATATGCGTTTTCATTAATAATGTAAATTTTGTTAATGCATCTCTGCTTATTTATTATTTAGTGTCTATATTTTTGTGTTGTTCTCCTATTTTTTTTGTGCTTTGTGGGTGGACCCCAAAAGGCAGAAACACCCTTATTACCCCTATGAAGGACCACCCTCAGAGTGGACCCTTAACTTACGAACTCAATTTGTTCGTGAGGGCTGGTTGTAACTCAAGTTGGTTGTAAGTCAAGACTATTTTTCCCATAAGAAATAATGGAAATCCCATAATGCGTTCCGAACCTCCCACAGCAACACTTACTTAACCTTTTCATAATAAAAAAGGGTTGAATAATGTGCATAATTTACCAAAACACCAATAATTTTTCTAATGTACTAACCAAAAAGTTATAAAAAGTGCCTAGCCTACCAGAAACAACAATTTCATACTGTACTCACCATTTAATTTGACATCTTTGGGCTGCAGGAAGAATGAAATGGAAGGTGGTTATTGTTTGGAAGGAGCATCCTTATACAAATCTTTTCTTTGTAAAATTGTCGAGATGGTGGATTTTGAAATGCCGTACATATTAGCGAGATCGGTCACACGAACACTCATATTTCCGCACAATTTCCTTCTTCGTTTCGATTGTGATCGCTTTCTTTACCTTCGTTACCTTCTCTTCCTTCCTTAGCAATTATCGAAAAAAATTATATAAATCACTGCACTGACCGAAATTACATCCACAAACACATGTATCTGGGCTCCGACTGACGCTTACAAACGCTCTCGGCTGTTTGTTTACAATCGCGCAAGCAGATACACGTGACCACATTCAGGTCGTAACTCAAGGTGTTTGTCGTAAATCAAAACAAAAATTCTGGTCGTAAATCAAGTTGTTCGCATGTCAGGCCGGTCGTATATCAAGGGTCGACTGTATATATATATTGTGGTTCATTGAAATTTGAAAGGTGCATTTCTATCAAGAGAATTTTTTTATAGATTCTGGATATTTTGCTTCTGTTTTGTGGTTTTTAATTATTGAATTTCATATTGGGACCTCTTTGATTTTTTTGCCTCCTTGTGTTATTTTTTTTTTTTTGCCATTTTCTGCTCTTATTTTGATTAATATAAATATAAATCTTTGTTTAGAAATATTTCAAGTTGGATGTTTTCTGTTTATCAAATCATTCACCATAAGGCAATGAATAAAAATCCTATCTGAGCAGCTGTTTCTGAGATGGTGGAACCCCCTTATCTACATCCCATCCATTCTGACCATTGTTTGACCAAACAACAGCTAGATCTCTTGACCACATCTGCATGCTATGTGGTATATTTTGAGTTTCTGCCACATATTTGGCTGTGCGGAGGGGAAAGTTATTTGTGATAACAATCTGAGTATACTGTATATACAATAATTTTCAAATACATATAGAGTTTCACTTGTCCTGATTTCAGCTGTCCTAGTTCAGATGAAGTCCAAAATGGATGACTTTGAGGGGAAATTATTATAATTTTAGATGTAGAAAACATCTGAAAACTGGCCCTTATTTCTGATGACATATGGCACAATGCCTCAAGCAGAGCAACTGCCATCTTCTGATTCTGAGGCAAAAATGAAAATGAGAAAGGCTTAATACATAGCCAATAAAAAACAAAGCAAAACAAAAAACTTCAATTAATTTAAAGCAAATTTCCTCCTGAAAGCATGTGCTTTAGTTGAAAAGAGGATGTGTGCATTAATGTGTCAAGCAAGTGATTACTATTTCATAGAGAGATTTGTCTTTGCCTTGCTACTGATGCTGCTCCTATAGACTCTGCCTACCTGCAGCCCAACTACATAAAGCAGGTATAGGAAATCGGCACATATAAAACAATCAAATAAGAGGCTTCTGAGACTAAATATTCTAATCAGGGTCATGGAGAGCAGGTGGTTATCTTGAAGGCAGTAGGCACAAGGAAAGAATCAAACGGTTCCCTGCAGGGCACACTGAAAACCACACACTGTGAAGATTTAAAATCACCAGCTAAACAATGAAGTTTTTAAGTTGTTGAAAGAAATGCAAAACATGGAAAGAAACAACCAACTCCATACAAATGCACCACACTCAGTAATTGACCTCAGGTCCAAGTATTGTGAGGTAAGTTAAAGTTTTAAGTAACAATAAAGGCATTCATGGGGCAGCATGGAGGCACAGTGGTAGCGCTGCTGCCTCCCAGTAAGGAGACCTGGGTTCGCTTCCCGGGTCCTCTCATCATGTTCTCCCCATGTCTGCGTGGGTTTCCTCCGGGTGCTCTAGTTTCCTCCCACAGTCCAAAGACATGCAGGTAAGGTGTATTGGCGATTCTAAATTGTCCCTAATGTGTGCTTGGTGTGTGGGTGTGTGTGTGTGTGCCCACAGTGGGCTGGCGCCCTCCCTGGGATTTGTTTCCTGCCTTGTGCCCTGTGCTGGCTGGGACTGGCTCCAGCAGACCCCTGTGTTAGGATGTAGCGGGTTGGAAAATGACTGACTAAAGGCATTCATATTATGAAATAAAGTACATTCATGAAATTGAGAAACCATAGACAAGGGTGACAAAAGGCTAAACTGGAATACTCAAAAATTGTTTCGAATATCTACCAAAGAAAATCTTTTTTCAGCTTATTGGGTTAGCTTTTTCACAAAAATTAATGATATGTTTGAAGATAATGTTATTCTACCATGCAGTAAAAAGCAAATGTAGGAAAATTTAATTTTGTACTTGTACTCCACTTACATAAAAATTTCTGCAGAGGTAATGAGGTTGCTTTTTTTAACCCACTTAACTCAAAGGAATGCCTCCAAAGTACTTCCAGTAAAACCTGTGAGGCTATTGCTGTATTTTTCAATCAATAAATTAATGATATTAGAAATAACATAGTATATCTCCCCAACACTGCAGATCCTCCTAAGCCCCAGTATTCTGTTATAAATAAATTAAATTCTTTCACCAGGATAGATTTACCTGATTTACATAAAATAATTTCTCAAATGAAACCCTCCACCTGCGTCCTTGACCCAATACCAACAAGTTTTTTCAAAGAAGTGCTAATTGATAATATTCTTGACATAGTAAATTCGTCATTAGATATGGGGGTCTTCCCAGACTGTCTTAAGACTTCTGTAGTTAAACCCCTACTTAAGAAAAATAATCTTGACCCCTCTGCTCTTGAAAATTTTAGACCCATCTCTAACCTGCCTTTCTTAAGCAAAATTCTAGAGAAGGCAGTCATTATGCAGTTAAATGACCACCTCAATAAACATGCTATTCTTGATAAATTTCAGTCAGGTTTTAGAACAAATCACAGCACAGAAACTGCACTCGTTAAAGTAGTAAATGACTTGCGGGTAAATGCAGACAGAGGCCATTTATCTGTTCTCATCCTCCTAGATCTGAGTGCCGCATTTGACACCATTGATCACAACATTCTTAGAAATCGCCTTAGTCAATGGGTGGGCCTCTCTGGCAGTGTCTTAAATTGGTTTGAATCCTACCTGGCAGGGAGAAAATTTTTTTGTTAGTTGTGGTAATTACAAAGACACATGATATCCTATATGGTGTTCCACAAGGCTCTATCCTGGGTCCGCTGCTCTTCTCAATCTACATGCTTCCGTTAGATCAGATTATCTCAGGACACAACGTGAGCTACCACAGCTATGCTGATAACACACAGCTGTACCTATCAATAGCACCTGATGACCCCGATTCTCGTGATTCACTAACGCAATGTCTTGCTTGTATTTCTGAATGGACGAATAGTAATTTTCTAAAGCTAAATAAAGAGAAAACTAAAATTTTAGTGATTGGCAATAATGGATACAATGAGGCTATTAGAAATAAACTGGATGTATTAGGATTAAAAGTCAAGACGGAGGTAAAAAGCTTAGGGGTAACTGTTGACTGTAATCTGAATTTTAAATCGCATATTCATCAGACCACTAGGACAGCATTTTTTCACTTAAGAAACATAGCAAAAGTTAGACCTCTTATATCATTGAAAGATGCTGAGAAATTAGTTCACGCGTTTGTTTTCAGTCGACTAGATTACTGTAACGCACTCCTCTCAGGACAACCCAAAAAAGACATAAATCGTTTGCAACTAGTGCAGAATGCAGCTGCTAGAATCCTAACTAGGAAAAGAAAATCCGAGCACATTTCTCCAGTTTTGTTGTCACTACACTGGTTACCTGTGTCATTCAGGATTGACTTTAAAATTCTGCTTATCTATAATAATAAAAGGCAAAGCCCTCACTGACTGACTGACTGACTCACTCACTCACTCACTCACTCACTGACTGACTGACTCACTCATCACTAATTCTCCAACTTCCCGTGTAGGTGGAAGGCTGAAATTTGGCAGGCTCATTCCTTACAGCTTACTTACAAAAGTTAGGCAGGTTTCATTTCGAAATTCAAAGCGTAATGGTCATAACTGGAACATATTTTTTGTCCATACACTGTAATGGAGGAGGCGGAGTCACATATCGCGTCATCACGCCTCCTACGTAATCACGTGAACTAAAAACAAGGAAGACATTTACAGCACGAGTCACACGTGGGAACGAAGGTAAATGACGTTAATTTTTGACTGTCTTTTAATACTGTGTAAGCATACATATTAACACATGTGCAATTAAACGTGTGCATTTACGGGGTGATTTCTCAGGCTTAAAAGCTCACCTTTTATCAAACGCGGGAAGAAAGGTAACTGACGTTGTTCACTGTCTTTTAATACTGTGTAACCATACATATTAACACATGTCCAATTAAACGTGTGCATTTACGGGGTGATTTCTCAGGCTTAAAAGCTCGCCTTTTACTAAAAAGGTAAATGCAAAACTATTTTCAATCAGTTTATTGAAATGCTCCCGTTAAGGATTGCAATAACATATTCGCAAGATAAAAGAACGAAGTAGGGGGAAATGGAGGAACAGCCGCAAACAGCGAAGAGCAAAAAATTAATTAAACAATTGAGAACGGAGCGAGTTAAGCATACAAGCATGTTCATAAGGGAAACAACGTAAGTTTAAATTAAGTTTATAGAAACGCTCCCGCTGCGGATTGCGATAACATATTCGCGAGATAAAAGTTTAATGAGAAGACACGAGGTATAAACGAACCACACGCCGTGGCGCAACGTTAGGGGCAACAGTTTCAACCATTCTATGATCTGCTTCTCGCAACTGAAACACGGCACATGGCGGATGTTAGCCGACTTGCTGACCGCAACGTTAGGGGCTTCAACTATGGCACTGACGCCACATCTCAGTGCCAACACTTTGCAGACTGTACTTAAAAGACACGCCCTCCTCACTGGACAGTTAAAAACACCAATCAAACTAACGATGACATCAAGTATTACCCAATCAAAAGTAGGAAAGGAGGCATCTTCATAAAATGCGTGTGGGATGATTTGCATGAGACGCTGCTTTAAAAAAAAAATTATAAAAAAAATACGGGATAAATCCCGTCCAGTATTGATTCAAAACGGGACGCGCAATTTCATTCTCAAACGCGGCACGATTCCGTATTTTAAAGGACAGGTGGCAACCCTACACTGGCAGGTAACCACCCATACAATCAGATTGTGATTCAGACTAGGAATGCAATGAATGTAATTACCCCGATCTACATACAAGGCGAAAGTCTTGCAACATTCAAAGATGATGGTTTGGGATAAGTACACCATACAACATAAAAGAGCTTATGAAGCCTTGAACCGAAAAAAGCAAGATCTCAGAGATCGTAAAAAAAAAAATACGAGGTAATGTCGTTTTACTCGCTGTACATTTTACTCAAACATTACCAGTTATTCCACGAGGGAGACCAGCAGATGAACTCAACGCGTGTTTAAAATCCATGCTTCTCCCACGCTCGGTTATATGTCGCGTGTTCTCGGGTAGGTGCACCAAAAAATTTATACATTTAAGCATGTAATGGGCAAACAAAAAATGAGGTATACCCGAAGGCACTGCAGTAGTACTTAATGTAACTTTACTTCTTAAATGTTAATGTTTTACTGTTTAATAATTTATACGCTTCTTATATGTTGTTCAAATTCTTTTATCAAAATACCACTGACAGCGCAATGCACGATAACATGGAGTGAATACACCATACGCATCCGCCCACGGCTGCCCTGCTCTGCGCAGATAGGAGTTGATTCTACAATAAAATAAAATAAACATAAAAAGAGTAAAACAATCATCACCCATAAAGCGGATAGTAGACGTGACGTACTATATGTGTACCACATTTCAAGTGTATAGGTGAAACGGTTTGCGAGCTACAGGTCATTTAAAATCCTGGACAGACACACAAATTGCCACGGTAGCAAATTACAGAAGAAGATTTTACTGTTTAATAATTTATATTTATATGAAAAGTGCTTCTTATATATTACTTCATATTCTCATATGATAATGATGTTAATGTTTATATTGATTTCTGTGTTATTAAAACTGCATGTATGTGTGTATATGTATATATATATATATATATATATACTAGCAAAATACCCGCGCTTCGCAGCGGAGAAGTAGTGTGTTAAAGAGGTTATCAAAAAAAAAGGAAACATTTTAAAAATAACGTAACATGATTGTCAATGAAAGCCCGTTTCAGTCAGTAAGTCTTATGTGTGTGTTTATGTATGTGTGTATATATATGTAGATGTGTATATGTAGATATGTATATATATGTATATGTATATAAATGTTTATGTGTGTGTGTATATTATATATATAATATATATATATATATATATATATATATATATATATATATATATATATATATATATATATATATATATATATATATATATATATATATAAAAAGACAGCAACAGTTATAACAATGACAACACAATTACATTGACAATCATGTTACGTTATTTTTAAAATGTTTCCTTTTTTTTCATAACCTCTTTAACACACTACTTCTCCGCTGCGAAGCGCGGGTATTTTGCTAGTGGTTTATAAAGCCTTAAATAATCTTGCCCCATCTTATATATCGGAATGTCTGACATCTTATATTCCAAATCGTAACCTTAGATCCTCAAATGAGTGTCTCCTTAGAATTCCAAGAGCAAAACTTAAAAGAAGTGGTGAGGCGGCCTTCTGCTGTTATGCACCTAAAATCTGGAATAGCCTGCCAATAGGAATTCGCCAGGCTAATACAGTGGAGCATTTTAAAAAAACTGCTGTATTAGGTTATTTTAACATGGCCTTCTCATAACTTCACTTTAATTTAATCCTGATATATACAGAGTATGTGTATATTCAATTCATTATAATAACTATTCATGGTGGCTCTAAAATCCGTACTAACCCCTACTCTCTCTTCTGTTTCTTTTTCCGGTTTCTTTGTGGTGGCGGCCTGCGCCACCACCATCTACTCAAAGCACTGTGATGTTCCAACATTGATGGATTAAAAGCCAGAAGTCTGCATGACCATCATCATCAAGTCCTTCCATGAGAACCCTAAATGCAAAGAGAACTATTTCATTTATGTTAGGTAGAATGCCCAGAGGGGACTGGGTGGTCTCGTGGCCTGGAACCCCTACAGATTTTATTTTTTTCTCCAGCCATCTGGAGTTTTTTTTTTTGTTTTTTCTGCCCTCCCTGGCCATTGGACCTTACTTTTATTCTATGTTAATTAATGTTCTCTTATTTTAATTTCTGACTTTGTCTTTTATTTTTCTTTTCTTCATTATGTAAAGCACTTTGAGCTACTTTTTTTGTATGAAAATGTGCTATATAAATAAATGTTGTTGTTGTTGTTGCTTTTCAATCTACTGTGTAAATTCAACACCTGCCTTTTGGTTTGCGGTATTTTTTACCTCTTAGAGTTGTGCTGTACATTCTGCATTTTTAAATTTAGTTTTTACTTTTTGAATGTATTTTTACTTGTCATAAAGGAGCCCCAGCAGCATGTCTTGACACACTTCTATTCAGTAATTCATTGGCTTAAAGTACTCAAAGATAGTGAGATGCAGAGAGGATGTGCAGCATTCTTTATAATGGCACTCCATTTTGGCTTCATTCTCTCTTTCACCACAATACCCAGTAGGGCGAGAGTGTGTCCCATATCTGAACATGCCTTCTTAATCAGCTTGTTCATATTGTGGGCCTCACTTGAAATGATCTTACCGGTCCAGCATGCCACAGTGTAGAAAATCAAAGTGGATGAAGGCAAACGTTGACGCAGTGCATAAATGTAACAGCAGTTGTGAACTCTGCTTCAAAGCACTCTGTAATAAAAATAAAGAGCAAAATGACTAAGAATTGAATGCAGGTAATTTAGGCATAACCATTCAGTCCAGTAGTTTTTATGTATATAGTGTCATTGGATTGTGAAAGTATCTCATTGTGATTTACAGACCAAATAAGATTCCATCCATCTGTTATCAAACCCATGTAATCTAGTTCAGGTTTATGGAGGCCGGGGCATATTCCTGTATTTCTGGGTATGAAGCAGAAAACAACCTTGAATGGTTGGTCAGTCCATTGCAGAACACCTTGAACTCACCCAAAAGCTAAATCTATGGCTGAATTTGGAATCATTAAGTTGTCCTTGAGATGTGGGAGGAAAACAAGAGTACATTGAGGAAGATACTGTATAGTATCTATCTATCTATCTATCTATCTATCTATCTATCTATCTATCTATCTATCTATCTATCTATCTATCTATCTATCTATCTATCTATCTATCTATCTATCTATGCATAACCCCACATATACAATGATAGGCCTGGAATTCAAATCTTTAGCAGTTGCCCTGTCTGAAGTTGGTCCCCACCTTGTACCCAGAATCCTCACTCCTCACCTCCCATTCCAAACCATGATAGGTCTTTGTGAAGCATATTAAAAATTAAAAACTGTATAAAACACATTCTGCAAAGTGCAATATGTTAATAAGGTATAACATTATCATTCTCATCATCATTTGAAAAAATGGTTAACCAGCAAATGGAAAATATTATCCACTGACATTAAGTGTGTCGTCCAACTCATTGTTTGTCTTACTAACGGTAAAATAAAACTATAAGATTGCTACTCTAACAACAGCTTATTTAGACTGGTATTGCACTCAAAAGGAGTGCAGACTTTTGCCACCTTAGCAACGTTTTGTACCCCTGTTTTACTCTGGGGTCACTGCCTTTGCCATTCATCTGCCTTGCTGTTGTACAGTTTGTCAGATAAAGAATAGCTTCAGTATTTTAACGTAGTAATACACACAGTTTTCTTTTAATCCATTCTCAAATGTATTTAATCTTTACCATTACTTCTACCGTACATTACACATTACCTTTTGACTCATAATGGGTAACCTCTGTCGGGTGAAGGGGCATGAAAGTTAACAAGGGGCTGCCTTGTAATTGTGACATTCAGTCCACTGCAATCAGCCTCCAATTTCAAGATTGTTTGAAATGAAAGACAGTGCATATTATTGCTCTGCAGGTCCAGGGATGCCCAGCTCTCTAGTAGCCTGTTTTCATTTAAATATTATCTTGGAACAGACTGAGCAAATAAGGGCCAGGGAGTCCAAGGATTAGCTCATTTGGTGTTTCCCCTTTTAAAATTAGAAACATACTCTATAATGCTGTGTATGCTGTGTATCCATCTTTCTTTTTGCTTATTAGCAAGCATGAATGCCTCTTGAACTTGAATAACATGTTGCTTTTCTTAAAGATACTATGCATCTTTATGTATTGCAAGATGTAGCAAATCAGCCTATTAATCTTACTAAAATAAGTTTTAGGAGCTATAATAATGCACAGTCTCTTTAACTGTAATATGATATTAATATAAGTTCATCTTTCTTTCTTTCTTTTTTAACTTCTTTCTTTCTTTCCTTCTCTCCTTCTTTCTCTCTTTCTTTCCAACCGCACCAATATATTTGATAAATGTCCTTCATATGTAGTAAGCTCTACTGGATACTTTACTAATCAGCAATGCTTGGCAGAACTTTCAAGCAAAATCTAAATCAAAGAGAGGGATTTTTTTTATTTAAACTTTAAAAATGTCAACTGTTTCTGTGCTTCAAATATTACCAGACAAAGAATGCCACAGATGGGGATTATTAGAGCCATAATCCAAAAACCAAAAGTATGCCAATTTGTGTGGGGGTATTTCCAATATATCACAGTTGGACATATTCATTTATTTCACTTTAGATGACAGCGCTGGCGTCTATGGTGTTGTAAATTATTTATATTTTTTTATTCACAATCACTGTTGAAGCCAATGTTTTAGGATTTGAATTCTTTGATTTAGTTATCCATAAATAGACTTTCAATAAAACTAGAGTATCTCTCTGCCTATCTTTGTGTATATTTTAATTGGAATGGTTAAATCGATTGAATTTTAGCAGTTATTTAATTGGGATGGATAATGCAGTATTATTATAAATAATTACTAACTAGCTAACTCTTGCTTGGATCATCTTCCATTTATCAAGGTAGATGGCAATGACTGCATTAATAACAAATTGCCACTAGAGGTCTACTAAATTCCTAAAATTTACCGGCCTCGCGCTTGTCTGTTCGTGTTTTTCGGTTGCTACATCAACCAAAAGAGCGTCTTGGAGCAGAGCACCGGACTCTTACGCGTTCAACATAGCACAGCATTCCGCGACTCGATTTCACTTGCAGGCAGTGGCGAGTAAAAGTCGCTGCTACTTGCAGGCGGCCGTTCAGGCATTTTTATCAGAATGTAAACTTCAGTTTGTTTCTGGCTCTCGAATATGTTTCTTAACGTAAACAGCTTTTCTTTTAATAACTCTGATATGCTTCGGGGATGGCACTCCTGTCGTAAATGTTCAGGCCGATCATTATAATTTTTATCCTGTGAACAGGAAAGTTTCCTTTCACACTCCAAAGTGGTGCGCGTTAGGTAAACAGTAAACTCAAAACTGGCTCCTTGCGATGAATGTAGGCATTGACTGGGTTAATACTCGCTCTGATGATGACGGCATAGATAGACACAGATTCTGTATATATATATATATATATATATATATATATATATATATATATATATATATATATATATATATATATTAATTTTAAACTGTCACTCTTTTTAAGATGCGTTTTTGTTTTTTATTTTTTCTTAACTAGCCAGACACCGAGATGTAAAGCAACAGATGTCAAACTCACTTAAAGGTCTCAAACTCAGTTACTAGGAGAGCGGCATTTTCGCTCGTGTAAATCTCTTAACTAAAAGCCAGTTCTTGCCTTTAATAAAACCAATTATTTCATTTTATGGCTCACTCTTATTCTGCCACATCAGACATTGCATTTTTCTATCAGCATGTTTTGTGGACCACCATATATTTCCCGGACCTTCTTATTTTTCTTTTTCACACATTTGTATTGAAACAGTTGTGGTATGAGGGACACACATGGGATCAAGTCATCTGTTGGCTTGTTTGCATCTCGTTATTGTTTGGGCGCTGGTTGAGGAACAAAGAAACAAATCTCTTGAATCTTTAAAAGCAACTCATTTAAAATTAGGGCAAAGAAACGCGTTCTATTAATGGTAGTAATTTGTTACTAATTAAGAATGTAAGTGGAATAAAAATCATGGAGCCACTGAAACCCTCCAGGGTCTGACTTGGACACCCGCGTCAAGTCATGAGCGTCCGGTTGTGTTAGAAATCATTCTGTTATTATGGTCAATTTTTTGATACATTAATTTAACAGATTCTTGCTAAGAATGAACAGAAATATAAATGGAAAGGTTCCTTCAGAATTATTTGTTAAACTTGTATTGAACTTGCTGTTTCAGTGGCGGCAGAAGAATCACAATGGCGAAGGAGACTGGATTTGTGTCTTGGCCCATGTTATCTGGACACAATGAGACTGTGACAGCTTTCTACTCAGATTTAAAGCAATGGATTCGTTAGCCTTTCTAAACTGGCCAAATGAGGACTGGGACTTGTCCAGGGTTAGATCCCTCCTTGTGTCCTTAAAATCCTTCATTGGATTACACAACTACTACTACTAACAATAATAATTCGGATAATAATATTAATAATATACTATTGCTACTACTACTAATAATAATAATTATAATATTACCACTACTACTACTAATTATAATAATACTGCAAATAATATATACTCTACTACTAAAAGTAATGAATAAGAAGAAAGAAAAATAATATTGTTAAGGCCATAATAAGATACTACTACTATTTCTAATACTACTACTAATATACTACTGCTACTATTATTATTATTAATAATAATAATAATATACTATTGCTACTACTACTAGTACTACTACTACTACTACTAATAATAATATTTCCACTACTACTACTAATTATAATAATACTGCAAATAATATATGCTCTACTACTAAAAGTAATGAATAAGAAGAAAGAAAAATAATATTGTTAAGGCCATAATAATATACTACTACTATTTCTAATACTACTACTAATATACTACTGCTACTATTATTGTTATTATTAATAATAATAATAATAATACCACTACTACTACTAATTATAATAATACTGCAAATAATATATACTCTACTGCTAAAAGTAATAAATAAGAAGAAAGAAAAATAATATTGTTAGGGCCATAATAATATACTACTACTATTTCTAATACTACTACTAATACTGCTACTATTGTTAATAATAATAATAATAATAATACATTTTATTTATGTAGCGCCTTTTCAATGCTTACGGCTCTTAGATTACTATTATTACTTCTAATAATAATATTGCAAGTAATAAAAATATTCTACTATTGCTACTACTACTAATATTAGAAATAATGCTGCTGCTAATACTATTACTGATAATAATAATAGCAACAAAAATACAGTTAATAATGATAATATACTACTAAAACAACAACTACTACTACAACTAATAATAATAATAATAATAAAACAATAATGATAATAATTTGTGTTAATATTGCCCAGTTTGAAAGTATCACCTGAGAACACAAATATATAATTGAGATGTTTTTTTAATTGATGAATTAAAATATTCAGAACTAAATTACACTTTTAGGATTGTAATTTATTATTGCTATTATTACTATTACTTATCGCATTAGTTGTAGTAGTCTTACATATGAATTTATAACAATTATGCAATTTTCACTCTAACCCTATATCATGCTAAAAAATAATTTTAATGCTGATTATTATTATCATTCGTTTACCGGTAATATTTACCTAATAAGCAGCTCAGGGCTGATGGAATATAGCAAATCGCGAACCAGTTTACTACTCCCTTTAATTATAATGGAATGGTACAAGCTAAATAGTAAAGTATTAATATATGTATGCTTTGAAATATTCGGATTTTTAATTGCACTTTTAGAATTTGATGCAATTTATAATTGTTCAATTTAATAAAATCAATATATGTTTTAATAATCATCATTGTTATTATTTTTGAAAACTGCAGATTGAAATTTTAACGAATTATTGCGCCGTGTTGACTTTTATTTTGATATATGCTCTTAGTGTCACGAAGACCGGAAGCCGTTTTTGAGCGCGGCTTGTTGTTACTAGGCAACGCTTAGACACAATCCTGCAAGTCAAGGCTGCGTCTTGCTGTATTTTTTCGGCGTCTAACTTTGGAATTAAATCTTTCCGAACGAGTCGTTTGCAACCTAACATCTACATACTCCATTTATAGTGAGGTTTTTAGTTTGTCATTTAAGATTTTTGTTTTTACCGTTACCCGATGTTTTTTGTAATGGTTACGAACACGTAAACATATCTCCAAGCTATTAGTCAGTTAGCATCTACTAATAACCACCGAAGAGGATGCCAAAAAAACCCAAAAGTGCCGCGTCCTCTGCGGCTGCCGGGGTGACGTCTTGGGAACCTGCGCTCATTGCAGCTCCGTTTGAGGAGGTGAGCATGAAGAAGACACTATAGACATACTATATGTTTCATTGTCTGGACACGTAAACTTTCTCTCTTCAAAACTTGTTGTAGTATTAACAATGAAAAGTATCTGTCTACCTATCATGATGTAAATAGTGACTGGGGTGCTGCTGAGTTGTAAAATAGAAAATAAAATACTGGCATAGCTTTTACTCATAATTTGACACCCGCGTTTCTAAATGAAACTCAAAGCTACTTCATACAGTTTTGAAAAAGATCTGTAAAATAATTTGGTCATGTACTTATTCAAATTTATTAAGATCTGCAAAAAAACTAAACATCCATAATTCAAAGTACTTTATGATGTTAGCCTAAAAGTTAATATCATTTTTTACAACATTATACTTTTATTTATAATACATTTTTATACATATTATTTTTTTTTTGAAATTTTACATTAGTATTTACCATATTTATATTTGATAAGGCATTACTTCTTTTTCTATTCTAATACAGATTTGTAGAGAGGTGTACCAATAGGTGCTAATAAGGAGGAACCAAGTGTGAGTGAGCCATCCGTCAATTGATTGGCACACTGTGGCCAATGTCATTGTACAGTGGTAGTGCCGCTGCTTTGCAGTAAGGAGATTGTGGATTCGCTTCCCGGGTCCTCCCTGTGTGGACAGCGCTTTGAGTAGTGAGAAAAGCGCTATTTAAATGTAAAGAATTAAAATTATTATTATTAGGGGAGGGAGATGAGCGAAAGCCAACATGAAAATGTAACAATTCCTGTATCAGGCCAGAATTTGAACCAAGTTATTTGGATCTGTAAGTCAGCAACAACCACCACAGCATTACTCTATTGTTCCAGACTGATACTGTCAATAACTTATTATTATGTTATTAATACAGTAATTCACCAAGAATCAAATGAACAGCAAAAATATTAAGTAAAAAGGGAAAATGTTAGAATTAAAGCAAAAAAGCTGACCAACTACATTACAGTTCTTGTTAATATACACTGTCTCCTTAAATTTCTTTATTGCTGAAGGTACAAGTTTTCACATATTTCATGTTGTTCTTATTTTGCTTTGCAGAATACTATAATTTTTCAGCTTACTAAAATGTAATTTATAGTGCAGATGACACTGGTATCATTAAAGATAAAGTCTGCATACAGGTGCTTCACAGACATTTGATCGACCCCAATAGTCCGCTGCTTTAATCATGCTTCATGCTTGCAGCTTATTTTCTCTTGAGCACACATACTGTATCTCTAAGAAGACAGATCAGACCAAAGGAAAAACACGGAAAATAAGCACATAGAATACCTGTAAAGTATAGGAGGTAACATGGAAGATTTTATCTGAGTAGATGAGAATAGTGTTTTTTTTCTCACATCTATATGACTCTTTTTTGTTTTTGTTTTCTCACATTTAGCTTGAGAAAGTACCATTTAATGAAAATCAACATCAGTCTTTTTAAACTTTCCCGAGATGAGAAAGTTATCAGAGTACTGTTCCTCACAGGAAGTGTCAGGTTTCAAAAGAACTTCACTAGTGTCATACCATTGTCATATTTAAAAATTGTATGAATCTAGTTACTGAAGTATTTGACTTTAAACATCAAGATTCACAAATCACCACAGGCTGCTTCTTGACTCTGTGAAAATCGCTTGACCTGCCTGTGTTTAAAAATAAACTTGGAAACAATAATATTATATATGCCTTGAGCATGGGTGTAAAGGACCTTAGGATGGTGTCCATCATAAAAAGGCACTATCTAACATTAAGGTTGTTTATTTATGAATCACAAGTAAAGCTTAGCATTCATCTGCATACAACATATACTGGAGATTGAACAGAATCTTTGAAGGTCAACTGTGTAGGTAGAGTTCCGACTCTAAAACTGTCCCTTGGTACTGTATGAGTGATGGTGAATGTGCCATGCTATGTACTGTATGTCCTTCCACATGTCACTGCTGAGACTGAATCTGGTTCAACGAAATCCTGTAATGGATGAAGAAGATTCATAACGTGTGAACAGGCTGGTCAGTCTACTGTACTTAGCGTATGCAGAGGGGTGCAGTTTAGTGGCTAAGGAAAAAAAGACAGCCACAGATTTGCCAGCTTGATCTTCACAACTGACTCTGTCTTTAACGGAGCCTGCCACAGGACTAGGCATGGAAAAATGGAAACAATTGTACTTACTTTACCTATGACATGCCTATGCTGCATTGGATAAAGCTGTGAGTTGAATAAAATTTGGTATAGAGACACTTTCAAATTCATTATTTAAGTGCTTCTATTATAACACCTCATTTTATGAAGTCACACTGCCATCTTGTGTTTTAATTCATTCATCTCAATGTTTCACGATCTGTACTGTATTTTCAATTTTTATTTTCTTGTTTTGAATAAACATGTTTAATATAAAAGTGATATATTAACAAAGTTTTGTAAAAGTTGCTTTAGATGTACCTTTTGTCTTGACTTTCTATATGTGTGGCAAATGTATGTGTTTATACTTAGTATGCACATATTCTAGTGTGTGTGTGTGTGTTTATCACATACTATAGATGCATTTCATCATTTTTAATGTATCTTTTACAGGAGCTTTGGAAGGCTGATATCTCATTTGTTGTTGGAGCAAATGTTCTTGATGATACCAACATTAAAGCTCTTGTATCTGCTGTTCAGCAGCCTTTGAGGAAGCTCTTTAGTGTGATAACATGGAATGACATGATGCAAAAGGTAAGTGAGTGATCAATGTTTTTATATGCACATTTATTTTTGTTTTGAGAAAGTGTAGGTCTTAAGATTCATACTGTATACATATAGGACAATTAAATCTTGTACTAAGGACTGTAAAATAAAGCAATAGTACACTATAGCCTACAATATGTGGATGCTGATTTGGGACATGCAGGCACAGGCACAGAGGCACAAGTCCAAAGCAACACACGTTTATTTCTCAGGAGTTCACCATTCCTTCGCTCCCTCTCTCAATACAGTACATCAAGCACAAAGCACACAATGCTCAGCCCTCTTCTTCTTTCACTCTTTCTCTGCCTCCTCCATTCCTCACCCAGCAAGCATCATCCATCTTCTCCCGATTCTGCCTCTCTGAATGGAGTGAGGCGGCTCCTTTTATTCAGCACCTGGGAGTGCTCTAGGTGGTTTCTCAGGATTACCATGAATCATTCCTGGGTGTGGTGGAAATCCATTGAATGGCTCTGCAGCTCCCTCTGGTGGCCCCCATGGAACCCAACAGGGCTTTACCAAACTCCAAGTCTCAGCGTGCCCTGTGGGAATCTGTGGTGCCACAGTCGCCCAGTAGGGCTGCCCTCTAGTGTCCCAGAGGAGGTATTGCCCCACAGATGCTCTCTCCCCTGGCCAGGTAATGGCTGAGGCCACCCGTCACCATTTATATATATATGAAAATGACCTGAGTGTGCCTTATTTTGTTTATTTTTATAAAATCATTTTCAGATCAGTGAACTTGGATCTTCAAAAGCAAAGAAACCTGCTAAGGATATGCCCTTGTACTACGAGGTATGATTTTACTTTTCATAATGTTTTTAATCTGTTAAAGCTGAATCAGGCAAAATTGAGAAATGCCTTAACCTTGCTGAATATACTATTATTTTTCGAACATATACTGTATATCATATACATTGTGACCACAAGGGGGTACCACTGAGCCCCAAACCCCAGACACAATGCATGATTAGTGGGCACAGTAGACTGTAGACACTTCCCACAGCCTCAGGTCTGTAGTGGCTGTGGCTTAACATTTATGAAGCAGGACCTGTTGGACAGCTAAAAAGGATGGTGCCTTCAATGATATCCCATCTTCTGGCACTCGACAGTCTCAACATTCAATGGGTTTTTCATTTTTCTTACTGAAGCTTGGTGCCCCCGTCATTTGGTATCTTGTTCTTCAGTTTGCTCTTGTTTTCTCCAAGCCAACCAGGTGAGGGGTAGGGGAAGATCTCAGTTCAGGTGATATCAGTGAGGTCTCAGGATTGATGAACTGCCCACTGTTGGGTGATCGATTATGCATAACAAGGGGGCTCCGACCCCTGCTCAATTCGCTCGCCTACCCCCGGCGTTTTGAACTCGTGCCCGCTGGGCAGCCACGTGTGAGGATGACGCACGTTTAATACGGAGCGTTCGCCCGTGTCACTCTGGGGCCCCCCACTGTCAAAATGGAACTCCGTCCGTACTATTATGCATTGTGGAGTACGGGTCCGCCTGTGCTGTGTGGTGTGGACGTTTAACTGTCGTTGTTTCTGCCTTTATATTCTGTATCTCGGTGTGCATGTGTTTCGTGCCTAGGTTTTTTGAAGCTGTTGCATTTCAGTTTTCATCATCTGTAATTCGCTCTGCATGTGTTTGTCCCCGTTTTTTAATCCCTTTATAAAGTTTTACTTCGTTTCCAGCAGCTCCGTGTATGACTGTATGTGAATGTGTGCTTTTCTAGTTTTTAATTTTTCTATTGTTATTTATTGATCACTTTCCAGACAGAAGAGCAGCTTCAGCGATAGACTGCTGTCACTGTCCTGCTCCACAGACAGATTGAGGAGATCGTTCCTCCCCCAAACTATGCGACTCTTCAATTCCACGCGGGGGGGGTAAACGTTAACATTTAACATTATTATACAAAGTTGCTGTCTGTTTTTCACCGGCATTATTATCTTTCTTTAATGTAATATTATTTATTGTATCAGTATGCTGCTGCTGGAGAATGTGAATTTCCCATTGGGATTAATAAAGTATCTATCTATCTATCTACTCTGTGTTTTATTTCTGACCTCGCTTTATCCTGCTTGCGGCATGTCAGACGGTTCGTAGTCTTTCTCGTTTTACTCTGGGCAGGGTGGCTTTGTTCTGTAACCTGCTCTCTATGTGTTTGTCCCTGTTCTTTAACCTCTTTATGATGTTTTACTTTGTTTCCTACTCTGACGGTTCGTAGTCTCTCCCGTTTTGCTCTGGTGTGGGGGGGGGGGGGGTTTGTGTGGCGTATGTGTATGTGTGCTTTTTTACTTTAATTTTTCTATTGTTATTTATTGATCACTTTCCAGACAGAAGAGCAGCTTCAGCGATAGACTGCTGTCACTGTCCTGCTCCACAGACAGATTGAGGAGATCGTTCCTCCCCCAAACTATGCGACTCTTCAGTTCCACGCGGGGGTGTAAACGTTAACATTTAACATTATTATACAAAGTTACTGTCTGTTTTTCACCTGCATTATTATCTTTCTTTAATTTAATATTATTTATTGTATCAGTATTCTGCTGCTGGAGAATGTGAATTTCCTTCTGACCTTGCTTTATCCTGCTTGCGGCATGTCAGACGGTTCGTAGTCTTTCTCGTTTTACTCTGGGCAGGGGGGCTAGGGGCGCGTTGCCTCATTTTTTATTTCTGTTAGTGGAGGGGGGGCTTTGTGTGTCGTGGGTCTGAATTCTCCTTTTTGTGTACGTCCCGTTTCGTCTGCTATGTCCGTAGTCTGTCCCATTTCGTGTGCAATGGGCTTTGTGTGGCGCTCGCGTCAGACTCCTTTTTTTTTGTGTGCTAGGGGCGCGTTGCCTCATTTTTTATTTGTGTTAGTGGAGGGGGGCATTGTGTGTCGTGGGTCTGAATCCTCTTTTTTGTGTGCGTACCGTTTCGTGTGCTATGTGGCGCTTGCGTCTGACTCCTTTGTTTTTGGTGTGCTAGGGGCGCGTTGCC
This sequence comes from Erpetoichthys calabaricus, assembly GCF_900747795.2. Classification (NCBI taxonomy): domain Eukaryota; kingdom Metazoa; phylum Chordata; class Cladistia; order Polypteriformes; family Polypteridae; genus Erpetoichthys; species Erpetoichthys calabaricus. The sequence continues at coordinate 267,037,741 of NC_041397.2, read as the reverse complement.
TCATTTCTTATTTCTGTTAGTGGAGGGGGGCTTTGTGTGTCGTGGGTCTGAAGCCTCTTTTTTGTGTGCGTCCCGTTTCGTGTGCTATGGGGTTCGTGTGGCGCTGTGTTGTTGCTTGCGTCTGATTCCTTTGTTTTTGGTGCGCTAGGGGCGCGTTGCCTCATTTCTTATTTCTGTTAGTGGAGGGGGGCTTTGTGTGTCATGGGTCTGAAGCCTCTTTTTTGTGTGCGTCCCGTTTCGTGTGCTATGGGCTTCGTGTGGCGCTGTGTGCCAAGGGTTTGTGTGGCGCCTGCGTCTGACTCCTTTTTTTGTGTGCTATGGGCCCGGCACCTCATTTCTTATTTTCCGTTGCTTGGAGGGGGGCTTTGTGTGGCGCCTGCGCACTACGTCTTTTGCGTCCACGGCCCATGTCCCTGCGTCCATATCCGGTTTACCATTCTCGTTTAGTAATATGGATTGGGCTCCCCATTTTCCTGTGCTGGCAATGGGATGGCTTGGGATCCTCCATTTATTAAAGAGGGGCCTTTGGCCATCTCTGTTGCCTTTACTACACCTTGGGGCTGTGTCAAGCCAGGATCAACAAGTTCTGAGCAGGATGACACCTCTTTTGTAGCAGAGAGAGCTATCTTAACTCCCATATCATTATAAGAGCCCGTTTCACTCTGTACTTCCTTTTCTTTACCCATCCAGACCTCCAAAGACTGAGTAGTAGTCTCAAAGACTTGAAGGCCAGGCATGAAAGATCCTTCTCTTGTGCTTACTACCATTATAGGAACAAGTACTACTTGGTTCCCTTAAGGTTTTTACTGCATCCCTTTTTCACTGCACATCCTGACCTCTGCATTCTAAGGGTAATTTAGATAATCCTTTCTACTAGCCCATGAGCCTTCACAGTTAATAATGTAGTCTCAATGACCACTGACAGATTTAGATAATTTAATCTCGGTCATAGTATGACTTCCAAACCAACCACACATTCAGATTCAGTGGATGGTCATCGAAATACCTTTCCATCTTGATACTACTGGCAATCTCAGATTACTCTGAGTCCCTACTATTTATTTTTATAGAGTGAGATACTAATGAAACATTTTTGTTTTTCTGTCGTCCATTGACAAGAACAAAATTTGTCTCAAAACTTACTTACATGCTGCTAGAGCCTTTCTTTGAAAACGGTTCCCTTTTATGGGCCAACCTCTGCTTTTAAAGCTATCATCCTTGGCAACTTCTATTTACCCACATTAGTGCCTCTCAGATTTCCAGTGTGTGTTGCTCTTCCTGTAGGCAGTTTTGTGCCCTTATCCTGCCCTCGGCCATTTTCATGGTCCAGTTATACCTTACAGTCTTTTGCCAGCCTAAAACTCACTGCTGTAAAAACATTGGTCTTACAAGTTTCATGAATCATTATCATATACTGTAATGTATAGCAAATGCCATATGAAAGTAATAATATTTCTAAGAAAAAAATAATGTCATAGGTTTTATTCACACCTAATTTGTATCTCTCTTATAAATATTATATTTTCCTTTAAGATTACGGATGAAGGAAAAATAGAATAGTTCATACAGAATAAAAGAAAAAATGACCTCCAACACTGGCAAGCCACTCTTTACTCGTGGTAAAAAGAATTAAATAAGTTTAAAATGAGTTTTCATAATATCAGCCAAGTTAACGGCTCTCAAGAGGAAAGATCCCAGGTGTCACTGAGTGGTAATAAAATCTAGTGCCAACAAGCCATAAAACATTATAATAAAAAAGTCAGATACACATGTGGACAGCTGTATATTTCATAGGCCGTGTTTATTTTCTACATCTGTGCTAAAATGAACACTTTCAGAAATGGAGGCAATTTCTTTGAAGGATTATGAAAGCCCTGGTACTGTCCAGAATGCTGTAATATGAGGCTTTAGAGTTGTCTTTATGCTGTAAGGGGTGGTAAAGTGGTCAGACCTGATGCCTCACTCTTCCAGGAACTTAGGTTCAATTACCAGTCCAGTTACTGCCTTTGTGGAGTTTGTACATTCATCTGTGAGCTTTTTCCGGGTTCCATTCTTCCTTGCCAAATTCCAGAGGTGTGTGACTGGGGTTAATTGCTGACATTAATTTGGTCGAGAGCAGCTATGAACATGATGGGAGTCTTCCAATGGAATGGTGTGCTGAGCTGGAATGGTAACTACTTTGTACAAGAAGCTAGTAGGGTTTGATCCTTCTTCTCTTGACTATGCCAGGTTTAAAAGAAGGTTACAGAAATGAAAGAATGGATTGATGGTGTAGAATATAATGTGTGTTTTTTAGCATTACATAATTCTTTTCATGTCCTGTACATTGGTATCAGCAAGAGGAAGTGGCATTCCTTAGGGATTGTATTAAACATGTTAAAAAATGCACAGTATGCAAATATGCGTGTGTTAATGATATGCTTATGTGATATCTCCTCTATATATATAAAATCCTGAGCCTAAAAGTGCAACGATTTTGTGACTTTTTTATGCCACGTTTTTTGTCACACTTTAAATCGGGCTTATTTTAAAACCTACATATATATGTTTGGTATAATTCTTTTCAGAATTTATCGAACTTTAATGTGATGTTGTTAGATTTTTAGATTCTTATTCTGTTTTTAAACTATAAGCTAAAAAATATCAAGAACTCACATCCCGCGAAATGAGACTTTGTGCCAAGAGATTTAACCACGCCCGGGGCCGGAAATAAAAGACAAAGAGTAGGACAGCTACTGTACAGGCTTTTAAATGTTCGAAGTGCCACACAAGATGCAGATCATACGGCATGGCAGCAGCAGCAAGCCAGCAACTGATCGAGCAAAGAGCAGGTAAAAAGAACTGTATTTGTTTCCCATTGTATCACTGTTTAAGAGGAGGTTTTGGAGGAGTGACCGCATCTCCTTGGGGTGCGTTCAGCCCCCTTCTTCACAATGCAAGCAGCAGAGACACAAAGTGGCTGACATGTAGCGCAGGCCAGGGTGGGTTGGCGAGCAGGGGGCGAATCCCCTAGTATAATATATAAAGGCAATCATCAAGTTTTACTGCCCAAGACCAAAATAGTTTGATTTTGGGTGAGTTTGAAAAATGAAATTATTTTTATCAGTACTCTACCCAATTCTTTAAAAGTGCACTCTGAACTGTCACTCATCAAATTGCCATTATTAAGGCAGTAATGATAATGGCCAGAGAGGTGCCTAAGCCAGTAAAAATTTGCATATATAGTACTTTGATAGCTTAAGGTAAAAATGAACTATTATATATTTGGCTTTCCTTTATCCAAGGTAACTGATAGAATCTGTACACATTTTAGTTGTTTTCATATATATTTTTTACATTTGGAGCTTAGGCAAGTTAAGTGACTTGTTCAGCGTCATAGAGTGGGTCAACAGTGCAGAACTAGAAACATTCTAGTTGTATTTCAAAGCATTAACCACTACACTACAGTGCCGGTCTTTTTCAAGTAATTTAAATATTCTAGTGGTTTTGGTCTGTTTAACATTAAAATGACGAGATTGGTTCAGACCAAGACAGAGAGTACGTTTAAACGGTAATTTTAGCTATTGGCAGACAGACACAGGCTTGATTCAGTAAAGTCAAAGGGAAAACAAAATTAATGGTCACAAAATTAGTATTGTTCAATGCCTAAATTTCTTTCTTGATTGTTCAAAATGAAATTATCTCACGAGGTTGTTTTAGTTGCAGAAAGTTTTCAGCGCCTCTTAACATGACTAACATGTCATTTAAATATCTATCACCATGATATCAGACAAAGTGTAATGATGTATAGCAACAAAATGGCAACAAGATAAATTAGAAAAAATAAAAACCAAAAAGAGCCAAAAAATCCTATAGCTTATATCTTGATAAGATTGTTTTTTTCTCTGTACTTAGATATTCCATTTTTATCTGAAAGACATGCATCTTACATTAACTGGTACTGTTAACTTCAGATTGGCCAAGTATGAGTGATTGTGCTCTATAATGGAGTGATTATGATTCTTGGGTTGTATCTTGGCTTGCACCCAATGTTTTCATAAGATATTATGGCTCCGCATGACCCCTAAATTTAGATTAATTAGGCATAGTAAATGAATACAGTTAATAAGAATCATTCATGCTGTAATAGTGACAGGATAACAAAGCAATGTTTTCTGTGGCTTCAGCTTTAAACCAACCCCTTTTTGTAAAACAATATACACTTTTCTGACTTAGTAATTCATTGAGAAGCATTGTTATGCTTTTGTAATATACTCTTTAGTGCTTCAATATTTGTGACTTTTAGGGAGTGCACTAAAAAATAAGACAGTGTTTTTAAATGTTTCCCCATTATGACTCTGGGTTACTTATCTAATTTAAACTAGTCGCTATTCTGCCATTTAGTTCCTCTCTTTTTCACGCTCTTTCACCATCTTTGTTAATGTTGTCATCACATTGTGGAAGTATTTATTCCTGTCTTTCATTGATGTAATAGCTGTGTCTTTTGTTAATTATGTTGCACTATGACTGTGTGTATGTATGGCTTAGAAGTTCTACAAGGGCATTTGGTAGGGCTCCCTTAAAGAATGGTATTTGTAGGTAATCTTTTTAGGGATCTCTCACAAGGAAGAGATACTGAGAGCATAAGTTATTTAAAAAAAGCACATCAATCCTCTTTTTGGTTCTCAGCCAGTTCCGGGCAGGTCAAATTACACTACAATACAAGCTTAACAAAACAGTACTTGATGTGTGGGTAGTATAAATCCCTTCTACAGTGTTCTTGGTAATTGATTCAGGGCAGTAAATGAAGAAGAATGACTGACTGTAGGGTCTTGAAAGTGTTGACCAAGAGATACTGAGCAATATAAATAAATAAAAGTGAAACAAATACATTTTTATTTATTATCATGTATTAAATATTAAAAATATAAGAGGTTCAGATAATACTTGGTACTCAGAAAATCTGTCTAAAACAAATGGAAATGCAAAATTCTTTTTATAAGAAAATTAGTCTTTAAGTGTTGTCTACACTATATATTCAGGGCTACTCAAGAAAGTCTTATAAGTGGCGCCTATTTGTAAAGTTTGTGCTGTAAATGTTACTTGTTAGTGTTTTAATGCTGTACTTATGGGTACATATTATAAAATGTCTTTTCTGTTTTAAAAGGTAACTGAATCAGCCCAAGCCATCCTAGCCACCGGAGAGGAGCTGCCACTCACCTTGATTGGAAAGCTGCTAAAGTTCTTGCTGTTCACAATAAAACAAAAAGACCAGATAAGGAGAGATGCGGAAAGGAAAGTAAGGAAGATTCTAATACCGTTGGAGTTTTTTTGCAGTGATTTTACCTTGCTACCCTAACCTAATGTTTAGCTAAGCAGGTCTTAGACCCTGTCTGGCCAGTGGATTGCTTGCCTGTGTGCTATTCACAGTACTACACAAAGCACCCCCTTTACCTCCAATCAGTCTTTTTTTGTCTTCTGACTCTGGCCTCTCTTCCTTCAGCCAGTAGTGTGAATACCCCACTTTTTCTCTGACCCAAGACACTTCATGCCAGGAGTAGATTTTAAATCACATCTTGGGGTTTCTTCTGTCCAAGCCCCGAAATCATTTCCAGAGTAAGAGCTCACTCTGTATTTATTGCAGAGATACCAGGGATAAACTCACTGTAGCATTTTCTGGTGTTCTAAACTCTGTAAACTTCCAGTGGCCCTTAAAGGAACCACCAACTGAACTCTTCAGATAGCAAAGAATCAGAATGGTCCCATATTTTCCCTTTTGGGACTGTGTATGTTTCCTCCCCAGCCTTACTCTTCTTTTTATTTAGAAGGTCAGGTATCCAACACATTGATTTTTGTGAATCTATCTAATGGCCTTCTGGGGTACCTGGCATATACAGTATACAAGACATACTACCCCATGCAGCTCCCACACAGTCATAAGTCAGATATTTTTTGCTGCCTGTGGTGCTCTCTCTCTCTCTCTCTTTCTCTCTTGCTCGCTGTCTTTCTCTCTCTTTCTCTCACTTTCTCCCTCTCTTTCTCTTTCTTCAATTAGTCTGAATTCAGACTAAGTCCAGCCCTATGCCATTCTAGTGGTGTTCTTGCCTTCAGGAATCTCTAAACAGATGGACACCATCTCAAAATATATTCATTGTTATATTTTCTATTTTAGTTTCTAAAACCAAAGTAATTACTCCCCAATAATGAATATACTATATAAATATTGTTTGTTTAGGCCAGAAAATACAAGAGTATTCCAAGATTTTTATAGTTTACTACAGTGCTGGTCTGTTGTGAGTCTTCCTTAATTTAAATTTTACAAACGTTTCAATACTTGCTTAATTCAGAAGACCATTGTATTTATCATGGCTGCCCCGGTGTGTAAATCACTAACCTAGTAGACAATAAATATCATAGTGATCACACAAAGGGCAGAGCCCCTAAAAAAGAAACAAATACACAACATGGTAACTTGATGATGTCACTAAAATAATAATCCATCCATCATCCAACCTGCTACATCCTAACACAGGGTCACGGGGGTCTGCTTGAGCCAATCTCCAGGACTCTGAACAAATTAGAATCCATCCATTTTCCAACCGGCTGGATCTGAACACAGGGTCACGGGGGTCTGCTGGAGCCAATCCCAGCCAACACAGGGCAAGAACCAATCCCGGGCAGGGTGCCAACCCACCGCAGGACACACACAAACACACCCACACACCAAGCACACACTAGGGCCAATTTAGAATCGCCAATCCACCTAACCTGCTTGTCTTTGGACTGTGGGAGGAAACCAGAGCGCCCGAAGGAAACCCACGCAGACACAGGGAGAACATGCAAACTCCACGCAGTGAGGACCCGGGAAGCGAACCCGGGTCTCCTAACTGCGAGGCAGCAGCGCTACCACTGTGCCACCATGCCGCCCAATCAGAATCCTGTTATGTTTTGCTCTGTACTTGTACTATTACTATTGTACTATTGTAGTGAGGATTACTTGTGTTCTGTTCAGTGTGTTGTATTGTATTTACCCCATTTTTTTGACACCCACTGTACGCCATCCTACCTAGAAAGGGGTTTCTCTCTGAATTGCCCTTCCCAAGATTTCTTCCATTTTTTCCATACAAGGGTTTTTTTGGGAGTTTTTTCTTGTTCTCTTATAGAGTCGAGGCTTGGGGTGGGGGGGGGGGGGGGGGGGGGGGGGCTGTCAGAAAACAGGGCCTGTTAAAGCCTATTGGGGCACTCCTTGTGTGATTTTGGGCTATACAAAAGTAAATTGTATTGTATTGTATTCAACATGGTCTACATCAAATTCAGCAGCCTAGTGCCACCAAGAATCAAGAGCATGTGCCTCCTTCCTGTGCTGGTCTAAATCCTTCAGTTACTGCCACCCCTTTAGTTCTTAACTAATCTCGTGTTCACACCCAAACCTTTTCCTATGGATTGTATTTTTGACTCCTCCAACAAAGTGGAAAACACTTTTAAAGACCTATGAGTGTCTGTTACTGATTCCATCTCTACCACAAGAAATTCATTCACAGGCAATTGTTCAAAAACCACAAAACCACACTATACCATTTTCAGAGCCAACTGAGTATCCACTGAAAAACTGATTGTTCTGTGGTACAGCGGTAGCAAGTGGAGCATTTAAAATTAACTGTTCAATAAGTTGAAGAAAGTTCCCATCAATATTGACTGATGTATACAAAGGGTTGTAAAACAAGTATATAGATAGGTACCAATAGGCCACAGCTTGTGTGAGCACCCCATCTCTCACACTGGTTTGTTTTGTCATTATGTAATGGAGTTACACTACTATTCAAAACAGAAATGAAAATCACAGACTAATTAATAACCTGCAGCACAGCATAAAATTAACCTTTTTTCCATTGTTAAAGTCTACTCTATTACAAATACAGCAAATCTGAGATCCACACCTATATTGATGTAAAGTAAGGCATTGGTGACTTACTGCTGAATGGTTGATTCTGTGCTCTACTTGCAGATTAAATAAACAGATTCTGTAAGATTTGAGGCCGGGTGGTCTTGTGGTTGTATCAAAATATGAATAGCTGGTAGATTCTTGAGCCTGAATGACAGCCATTCGTGTATTCACTGTGTAAACTTCAGTAGAGATTTAAATCTTTATTTTAGCTAGCAGACTTTAAAAGTGTATAAAGGCATGTTAACACAAAAAATGTATGATCTTTATTAGCTTGGCCAAACAGGTTGGATTTTTTTGTTATAATTTCACCTGGCTTTTGTTTATTTACAATGTTTTCTTAAATGTAATTAACTTATTGAGTATTTCCAATTTTACTGGATGATTGAAAAACTTTTCTCCCTTTTGCTAGCCGTTGACATGAGACATGTATAAATTTTAAAATATTATTTTTCAAGTGTCTTTCTTAATATGTCTATAGAGTCTGCCTTTTCCTTGAAAGACTGATAGATAGGGAGTGTATAATCATAGATAGGTGTTTTGTGTTTGTTTGTTTGTTTATTTATTCACAAGTGGAAATTTACTTTCTTCAGTATCAGCATCCTCTTTAATAAAACCCCTGTGTGCGTCCAGTGTCCGTGTGTGTGTGTCTTCTGGTGAAGTGTGCATGCGCGGGACAAGGTGTGATGCTTCAAAGCAGATGCTTCAAAGGCCGCCTGACACGTCACACATGACAGAGAGGGCGGGACCTATAAAATATTGTGCGGCCGATCCAATCGGATTTCTGTAAATGAGGTAAGACTTAAAACAAAAGGCACAAATAATCCAATCGGGTACTGAGACACAGAGACCAGCTTCCCCAAAGAAGTGGGATTAGTGTTTGTTGTTGTGCAAGTGTTCACTCTGAGGATGTCAGATCTGTGATTAAGAAGCCTGGCCTGGTAAAGTGTAAAGTGTCAGTCGTTGAAGGGGTTTTCCTAAATATACGAATTTTCATAATATTACAATAGGATGACTTTTAAAAGTAGATTTATTTTCGCGCACATAAAATTCGTTGCTAGTGAGACGCCACACATACAATAATCAGCTGCATGCCAGCACGGATTAAAATACTTCCTGGGGAACTGCACAGTACTTGCTGGAGAGACGCCACAAGCACGATTATCAACTGCACGCCATACATTACATCAGTTGCTGGGGAGAATCTGCTGATTGCCCACTGTTGTGACAGAAAATTAAATGCATATTACGGACATCAAAGCCAGTATTACTGCAAGAGAAAATTAAAGGCACACAATTCAGTGACGCATATTACAGCCACATACAAGCCAGTATTACTGTTACAGAAAATATTACGGACGTACAAGCCTATATTACTGTGACTATCTACTAACAACATGCCACCCAAAAAAGAAGAAAAAGAAAATGAGCGTCAGAAAAATGCTAAAAGAGAAAGACTCAGAAGAACAAAAAGAAAATGAGCGTAAAAAAATTATCAAAGAGAATACACCACTATTCTAGCCCTCGGTATTGTAATAGGCTTAATGTCTAGTTGAATATAAAGGCTTTGTGAGTAATGCTGTCCCAAGACAATAGGTCATGGAGAGTATAGACAATATTAGTTATGATGACTTTTTGTTATGATCTTATTTTCTACCTCTAAGTATTTTCTAACCAGTAAGTTCAGGTTCAGGTTTCTGTAATGCAGGTGGATTATTCAAATGTCTGACAATTATTAAGCTGGTGGTTATCCCCCCAGATGAGCACATCATAGCATAGTACACTAGCAAATTGGACTAGTAGGCAATTCACACAACAGATACAGTACATTAAAGCAGTGGTCCCCAACCTTTTTGACAGCAAGGACCACTTTACTAGAAGCAATTTCTTCCAGGGACCGGTGGGGTTGGGGGTTTGGGGGGGTTGGATGGAGGGGGTTGAGGATTTGATGCAGGTTTGTAGGGCAGTTTTATACAAAATTTACATTACATTTCTATTATTATTAAGTCATTAAGCAGTTCGCATACGTTTGCAACCAAGATTTTTCTTCTTTTTTTGCATATAACAAAGACATGTCCATTGCATTTGTCATTCCAACAGATTGCACATCACAAACATTAACACTGTTATCGTTTCTTCGTGTCTGCTGTTTTTATAGGAGGGTGACAATGAGTTAAATTCCAATGGATATTTATCAAATGTTGACAAGCAATAAACAAAATGTATCACTGAAAACCACAGAAAACAAAAACATCAAAAAAAACAGTACGAGGAAAGTTCGAAGAAATATTTTTTTTTACATTGTTTCTGTTTGGGGATCGTTGTGCAAATGTGTACAACTGAGCTGCTATGTGGATGATTCATTCAAGCATTTCAAGGTCACTTCGTTGTAATGAAAGTATCTGCTGAATGTACTTCGTAGTAACGAGATTTCTATAGACTCGTGTCATATGGGGAAACTGTCGGGACAGTAGCAATACTTTGTTGTAATACTCTCTCACCTCGGTCTCTCTCCTCTCTCTGCGCCACTGCAAAGCCCCGCACGCCAAGCATTCTGAAAAGTCTGAGTGAGTCTCTGTTGCCGGCAGTTCTCTCGCAGCCCAGCTGTCAGATGGCTGCGGCCTGGTAGTGGGCCGCGGACCGGGGGTTGGGGACCCCTGCATTAAAGGACATGACCCTTTAAAATAAGAACAGCCTTCTCTGACCCTTATAGTAAAGCATCTCTGTGTTGTCCATCTAATTCAGTTTGTTGTTCAGATGCATCCATTGTCTGCATAGGTACTCTACTATTTTCTTACAAAGATATGCATGGTAATTTGTAAGTATGAGTGAGTGTAAATGTGTGACTCCCAACAGTGTTGGTTCCCACTTTTCAATGAATATGACTAGGATGTGTTCTTACTCCTTTTGTTTCTACAGTTGTAAATAAATACAAATTATAAGAAAATTTGAAATTAACAGTGGAGAGAAGTATCAAGTTGGGATTAGATTTGTAGAAAACATGTGCTAGATGGCAGGAGGTGCCTGGTCCTTTTAAGGCTAAATTTTGGCACAGGGCCACAAGAACACCTGGGGCCAGTAAAAGGAGTTAAGGTTATTGGAACGACAAGCACTCAGCTAGTGGAAGGAAGAGAGGTATGAGGGAGACAGAGATGATACAATGAGAATAAAAAGGTCAAGGTAGAGTTCTAAGAGTTTGTTACAATACAAATTTGTGGACAAGCCACCCCAGAGATAGTCAGGGACACCAATCTATATGAAGAAGTCCCAGAGTGGCTTCAATTGTTTGTTGTGTTTATTCTTTTACTTTGTTTTTTTGATTTTCTTCCTATGTATCCCTTCCCATTGTCCATTTCCAAATAAGTTTCCTTTTGGTCATTGGGCATCATTCTGAGTTTGAGGACTGGACAGCTCCAGAGCACCACATCTTGTTTACAAAAGGCTCATGAAATAGATTGATAAAAGAAATGTATTATTTATTAGTAATTAGTAATGTTTCCAATTCTACTATAGTTAACATTAATTTTAATGTGTAATAATGTGTTAACAGCTATGCTGACCCAAATTACCTAATTTTGTTTAGGCTGCTGATGACAAAGCCAAAGCCAAATCTGGAGATCCTTCAGCTAAAGATAAAGCTCGTGGTAAATCAGCTGGAAAACCTGACAAGGGAAAGAAGAGTTCAGAGCCACCAGTAGCTAAAAAGGATACGAAACTGAAAAGAAGAGGGGAGGTTGATGAAATCAGCCAATTTATAGGTGAGGCCATCAAGAAATGCTTCTGTTTGACTTGTGGTCTGTGGTGTTTCACAGAATCCCCCCATTTATTTATTTTTCTAGGTGAATTTTAACCACAGAATGTTACAAAATTCAGCACATCATTCAGGAATAGGCATTGCATTTTATTCCTTCTATCAACTCCTTGTTTAGCAAAAAATATATATATTTATATATTTTAAAATGTATATCTGGAGTGGGATTGTTTTAAATAATGAATAAGCCCTGTTGAAAATGGTAATTGAATTACACTTCTTCTAAATACTTAAAACGTTTAGTTAAAATACAAATATTATCTGTTCAAAGTTTTTTAAGGGTATATATCATCCCTACTCTAAATGATTTTCATAAAATTAAAACTGTTTTTATTACTTGTATCACGCAGGTCCTTTGGTTTTTAGCTTAAACAAGAGAAGATTAAAGGAAACTTACATTAAATAATTATTGATTTGTATCGTATTTTGTTTGGCAAAAAAAAAAAAATACACCTTCTATCCTAATGTTAATTCCCTTTTCCATTGCATCCTCTATGCATTTTATGAATCTACTTTTTCCATTACAGTTACACCAAACTTGATGGGACTCCAAAGCACATTTACACTAAATAACTCATTGACAATGGGTCTATTTAGGGTAACCAATTAAACTATCTCATAACTTCTCTGTGAATGTGAGAGGGAAACTGGAGTTCCCAGGGAAAACACCACAGAGACATTAAGAGAACACACAAATTCTGCAAAGGCCATGACTGGACCTGAAGTTGAAATCATGACTTTATATACACCTAAAATCCAACGTTGAACTTCCCAAACACATATACTATGTCAAGAGGCAATTTCATTGTGTAAAATAAAACATTTATTTAAAAAGTAGGTGCCTTGAAAAGTGTTCAGTTCTCATTAGTTATCACAAGGATTAAGGTTTTCAATGCTTTACATTTGCAGACATTTATTTGTGATTAGATATAACTAATAAAAATAATTAATCTACCTCACACAGTATATTATTGAATAAATCTGGCATCTATTAGAGTCACATTGTTTCACATTGTATCACCGTTTAAGAGGGGGTGTTGGAGGAGCAATTGCATCCCCTTTGGTGCGTTCAGCCCCCCTCTTCACAACACGAATGGTAGAGACGCGAACTGGTTGGCGGGTACTGCAGGCGGGAGGGCCAAGCCCCCAGTATACAAAAAAAAAATCCAGGTTTCCTTGATGAACCTAGATTAAACACAGTTTGCATCCTTCACTCTTTGGCATTGTGCCTAAAGCATTTTTTCACAACAATACAAAAAATCATTCCTCTCACAAGTTAAACCCGACTGTATGAACCACCCAACTACAAGTTACTGATCTAATGAGCAGAGCAGATTTTTTTTTGTTTATTTCTCCAGTTTCTTCAATAACTTCCTGCCATTCCTGTTAATGAATAAACTCAAATATGCTTTTGGATGAGCCTATGGTATCTCCTGGATAATGGACATTCTGTTGGCCAGACTGCTGTTTGTGAGAATCAAGGACTGTGTTGCTGATATGAATGCAAGCAACATTGGAGTACCACAATGCACAGTCCTGTCTCCTTTTCTCTTCACCCTGTACAGCTCAGACTATGAATATAACACCAGGCCATGTCACTTGCAGAAATTCACAGATGATTCTGCACTTATGTGGTGTATTAATAAAGGGGATGAGGCAGAGAATAGGAGTCAAGTGGAGAACGTTGTCCCTTGGTGCAAACAGAATTGTCTGCATCTTAACATCAGCAAAACCAATGAACTGGATATTGCATTCCAGCGCACCAAAGAGTCCCTACAACTCTGTGATGGCCAGTACAATTTTCTATTCTGTAATGTGCTGGGCTAGTAACATCATTTCAAGAAAGGCTCACCAAATCAACAATCTAATTAAAAGAGCAAGCTCAGTTATAGAACGCAATCTAGAACACCTGGAGTAGTAGAAAACAATACAATTAAAACAAAAATGAATGCCATTATGAACGATGCTACACAACCACACTCTGGCACACTTACACTGAGGACTTTCAGTCAACAAATCATGTAGGAGAAGTGTGTCAAGTAATGCTACTGGGGCTCCTTTATACCAATAGCGATACATCTGCATAATGCCTCATGGTGACTGTGACAGCCAAGTCAGAAGTTTTCTTTCTTTTTAATGTTCTTGCTTTTTGGTCATTCTGGTGTATGTTCAGACCATAGTGTGTACGTTTATTTGTTTATTTATTTAACGAGTTTCTTTAAAAGCCAAATTTCTCCTTGGGGACAAATAAAGTTCTATCTATCTATCTATCTATCTATCTATCTATCTATCTATCTATCTATCTATCTATCTATCTATCTATCTATCTATCTATCTATCTATCTATCTATCTATCTATCTATCTATCTATCTATCTCAGAAACAACAAAGTCATAACACTCTCAAAACAACACTCCAACAAGAAAACAAAAACAGAACTGAATAATGTAACCCAGAATTCTGTATTTGCATAACATGAACAGCAAAATGTTTCAGAATAATGCTTAAAAAATGAACAATGAATACCAACCATAACAGCGATTGTCAGGTCGACACCTGTTATACTGAGGAACTTTTAAATCCCTATTGCCTATCAGCTAATATAGTGGCCCAGTGTCATGATGGCTCAAATACAAATTCAAAGTTATATAAGAATCTGCATTATAGCTGGACTCTTGCTCTGAATACTATAAAACATCTGTGACATTAGCCTTAATTAAGGCTATTTCCACAATTTTTGAGAATATGTGTTTTAAATAATCTGTCTTCTTTAAAGCACTGGAATTACACATAGTCTGTGCTAAAATTAAATGAGACCTACGGCACAGAAAATGCAGCTAAAGATGAGAAATCATTCTAATTGACAGTCACTTCTTTGTTAGATAATACTCTAAATGGGAAATGCTAATACATCAGATGTTATTTGTTCTTTATAATCTCAGTCTTTTTAAAGTAGACAGGGACTGCATGCTGTCCTTTTAATGCAGCATGATCCAGTCAGTCATCACTTTTAAGACCATCCCCTGGTTTAATGACCCAACATATCAAAATTTAAAGATGTTCTAGCAGGTTAACAAGCAGGAAATGAGAATAACTAGATCTTATGTGGATAACTTGATATGCTTATACCAGAGGGTGATTATGAAGATGCTAGAAATCATCTCAGCTGATGACATACCCAACATCACAAGCAGGTTGGAGCAGCAGAGTCCTTTGATTGGAAATACCATCTGAAGAAAAGGTCATGTGCGTACCTTAGGGAGCTTCTTCCTTAATCAAGGTCCTTGAAAGTGAAAGAGCACATTGCTTCTCCTATTTAACTATGCAGGTATCTTGGTGCACATGTGAACTCCTCTTTAGGGATTGGTAAAACTTACCTCCTTTCCTCCCTTAGCTGCTGCTCTGTGTGCATGAAAGTCAGTTTCAAAACATAGCTCTTTTTCTTTTCCTCAGCCTTTTGTAATAACTCTTGTAAATCTTGGGAAAGTGAAATCAAAAATGTCTTTCATTACTATTTACATTAGCAGAAGAAATTTGAGATAAAAAGACATGACAGAAAGTCATCTTTTATTTCTGGGTGTGAGTATAACAGACTTATTTAATGTTGCATTCATTTTGCACACAAGAAAGCATTTTAAAAGTATAGTGTTGAGTTTACCTTTGAATCTAGTAGGTCTTATGCCTAATGTTATAAGAAAAATGTCCATGAAAGAAAGTAAGCATTTGAATTACATGGAGAAATAGAAAACAATCATTATTAAATAATTGCCTACTGTGTTTAATGTCTTGTTTTATTTTATTTTAATAAGAAGATGTTTTGTGATTAAATGCTATTGCACATTTGGTTGACCTGTCATTTTTATTTGAATATGTATCCATAACAAGGCCCTTTTTCCTTTTGTGTAGATGATGAACCAGATGATGGGCCTCAACATTATATACTAATTGTAGGCTTTCACCAGCCCCAACTTATGGTTGTCCTTGCGGAACTAGGCATTTACGTTTCAAATGTCATTCAGATTGGGTCAGAGAACTATGAAATTTTGTTGAAAAAAGAAGAAATCGCTACTCAGACAGAACCTCCATTGGCACCTGAAGGTAAGTGAGTCTTTCTGACTACTTAGGTCAGGGGCGTTCTGCATATTTTCATTCTAACCCCTTTCTTAATTAGTGGGTATTTTTACCTGCTAAATAAGTTTGCTTGCCTTAATTTTAATTTACTGGCCATTTTAGATTCAGACCTCTTCACGGGTTATTTTTTCCTTCATTACCAGCCAAACAATAATGGGGTACAAAACAAGTCAATGCATGACCAGCTAACCAGTGTCCATTATACAGTATCGGAAAATAAAGAAAGATGAAGGAAGGTCTTAGTGATGTCTTCAAGGGTACACAAAACATTTTGACAGTGGTCTTAGAAAAAAGTAAAATCAATAGTAGCACCAACAAGTCATTAAATGAAATAACTGATTGAATTAACAAAAATAATTGGTTTTTAATTTAGAAACTACCCGGAGTAGAATTGATTGGTGTTTGAGGATCTGGATCTGACCTTGCTGATCATCTGTTCGCTCACTTCACATCTCATTTTTGTTTGGCTGCCATTTAAGGAAAATATAAGCAATTCAGAGGACTGATATTGAAAAATTAAATTAAAATGAAGGGAAATTAAGTAATTTAACAGCTGAATTTGATCACTGATTAAATAAGGAAACTGCAGCCATGGTAGCCCTCCAGAATCTGTTGGACACCTTCGACTGATGGAAACCTCCTGAGTGCAAAAAGAATGGTTGTCTTTTCAAACTCGTTCCTAAATGAAAATTCAAAAACTTTTCAGTTTGTTGCCAAAGATGTTTATACACTTTACAAATATGAAGAGGAAAAAAATGATTGTGAAGCAAATGGTCTTTGTGAGTAGTATAAAGTTGAGGCTTTTTTCTTCACTTCTCACATCATTTCAAGCTATTATATCAAGTAAACAAAATTAGATTTTCAGGTTAACATAGTAAATATTACTGTGTAGCAAAGTTTATCTCTGCTGCCTCACAGTCCTAGAAGAATTGGTTAAATCCTGGTCAATGTCCATATGTTATCCTCAAGTCGGTGTCGTTATTTTCTGTATTTGCTCTTTTTCCTCGGTTCCCAAAGATGTGCATGTTAGGTTAATTGGTGACAGTAAATTGTACTGGTGGGAAAGAGTGTGAATATTTGTGCCCTGCAGTGGACTGGCTTTCCTGGGGAAACAGTATCAGAAAATGGATGAAAGAAAATACAGATTAAAAGCAAACACATTGGCCTTGCTCTCCTTCTCAGGGGTGGGTTTGATTTGTTTTCGATCCTATTTTTTGTAAAAATTGATCTATTTGTACGGAATGATTACAATAAAATTAATAAAAAAAATTTTTAAAAAAAGCAAACACATTTGATACAAAATAAATGAGTTAAAAACAAGTAAGATAAATAAATGTATTTGGTTCCAAGGCTAAGCAGTTCACTTCTCACCTATCATATATTATACAGTATATTATACTATATTCGATTACATACATTATTTTTGCTCAATAACATTTGCAAATATTCTGAATTTCTCCATGAGATTAATAGTCTATCTAATCTAATCTATTTTAAAGTCATCGGTGGAAAATGCACTATATACTCTATCTATCTACAATATATACAGTGATCCCTCGCTATATCGCGCTTCGCCTTTTGCGGCTTCACTCCATCGCGGATTTTATATGTAAGCATATTTAAATATATATCGCAGATTTTTTGCTGGTTCGCGGATTTCTGCGGACAATGGGTCTTTTAATTTCTGGTACATGCTTCCTCAGTTGGTTTGCCCAGTTGATTTCATACAAGGGACGCTATTGGCAGATGGCTGAGAAGCTACCCAGCTTACTTTTCTCTCTCTCTTGCGCTGACTTTCTCTGATCCTGACGTAGGGGGATTGAGCAGGGGGGCTGTTCGCACACCTAGACGATACGGACGCTCGTCTAAAAATGCTGAAAGATTATCTTCACGTTGCTATCTTTTGTGCAGCTGCTTCCTGAAATGACATGCTGCACGGTGCTTCGCATACTTAAAAGCTCGAAGGGCACGTATTGATTTTTGATTGAAAAACAAACTCTGTCTCTCTCTATCTCTCTCTCTCTCTCTTTCTCTGCTCCTGACGGAGGGGGTGTGAGCTGCCGCCTTCAACAGCTTTGTGCCGCGGTGCTTCGCATACTTAAAAGCCAAACAGCCCTATTGATTTGTTTGCTTTTCTCTATCTATGTGGCATTATCTGCTCCTGATGCGCACTCCTTTGAAGAGGAAGATATGTTTGCATTCTTTTAATTGTGAGATGGAACTGTCATCTCTGTCTTGTCATGGAGCACAGTTTAAACTTTTGAAAAAGAGACAAATGTTTGTTTGCAGTGTTTGAATAACGTTCCTGTCTCTCTACAACCTCCTGTGTTTCTGCGCAAATCTGTGACCCAAGCATGACAATATAAAAATAACCATATAAACATATGGTTTCTACTTCGCGGATTTTCTTATTTCGTGGGTGGCTCTGGAACGCAACCCCCGCGATGGAGGAGGGATTACTGTATATAAATATATATACTGTATATATACAGTATATATGTATGGAAGTGAAGATCGGTGTAGCATATCCAGAGTTTAAGATGTGAACTGAGCTAGGGCTGTGCTTTCATTGACACATTTGTCATATTAAAAAGTAACCAGTTGAATGAATTATACAGCCACATCAACTCAGAAATGAACGGACGGATCAAATTCCTTGACATTTCCATTGAAAGAGGTAACTATGCCGGCTTAATTACAAGTGTTTATCGCAAGGAATGTTACACAGACAAAATACTACACTTTTCCAGCAACCACCCTTCATCACATAAATGGAGTTGTGTTAGGATTTGTTCAAAAGGATTAACACCCATTGCAACACAATAGACACAAAAAAGAATGAAAGATGTTATATTCTTCGTCTGTTTACATCAAACAGCTTCCCCAAGACATTTATTAAACAATGCCTATATAGGAGACACCCCAGACCTCAGCAAACAGCCAATTTCAACTTGGTCCTGCACTTACCATACCCTCCCTTATAATTCTTTGTTCTTTATTTTGCCTTAAACCATTTCTTTTATCAGGAATTTGTTAGTTTTCGCAAATCACTTAGGGTCAGAGTGCAGGGTCAGCCATTGCGCAGCACCCCTGGAGCAATTTCAGGTTAAGGGCCTTGCTCAAGCGGCCAGCAGAATAGGATCTCTTTTGGTAGTAACGGGGGTTCGAACAGGGAACCTTCTGGATACCAGCACAGATCCTTAACTTCAGAGCCACCATTGTGGCGTGTCAGAAAATATAGCACACGTCCTGTCCAGATCTTGGATCAAGATATCACACAAACTGGCAAACACTTTACAGGCTGTCCTTTTCAATGCCAAAAGCAAAAAATCAACCACAGAGACAAGAAACTCAGTTTACAGCATTCCATGCAATGCATGGCCAGCGGTATACGTGGAACAAACATCTAAAAGATTTGCAACACATACACAGGAATATTGCAATGCCATCAGAAGGAAAGACCCACAGTGTCTGATTTACACACATATAAGTTCCACCAGACACACGTTTAACTTGGACACTGTGAAAGTAAAATTAAGGGCCAATACTCAGAGTGCCAGAGAGCTGGCTGAATCTTGCCTCTCTAATGAAAACACCATTAACAGACACTTGGACTTGAACACAGCATATGCAGGCTTAAAATGAAGAACATTCAAATAATAAAAAAGACTTTATGAGCAACACCTTCCAAACCCCAACCCCAACTTATTAATAATCCCCCCCAAACCACCGTTCACCTTCTATATATTGCCTATGACTCTTGTATGTATAGTTATTTTCTTCTAATGACACAGACACCTTGGCCGGGATAATAGAAAGTTTCATACCCGACCAGGAGTCCATAATAGAAGAACCAGGTCATTCTTCCACGCGGCAGGTGGCAGTGTTCCTTAGAGTTAAACCCAATTAGTACACCTGCAAGGGTTGCATGGGAAACAGAATCCATAAATGCTACCCTTTGGGGACCACCAGAGGGAAGCTGCAAGGGGAATTATTCCTGATAACTTGAAGAGGAGACTGGGAGCAGTTCCCAGGTCCAGCATAAAAGGGTAAAAGGAGCCTATTGCAACACATGAATGAATCAGAGTCAAGTGGCAGTGGCCTACACTCTTGGAGGAAGAATGAGAACTGTGCGTGATGCTTTATTTTGTTGTTATTCATGTGAAGAAGGTGTTGGGGGTCAATTAAAAACCTTTATTTGAGTATAAAGTGTGTTTGGGCTTTATTGTGTCTGAAGCATGGGAGGCTGCAGTGCCATATATATGTATATAATATAATATATATAATATATATATATACATTGTATGTAACATAAAAGAAGATAAGAAGTGACGGGTCGCCAAAGGCTACCTCATCTAATGGTGTAGTAGCAGTGGTAATAGTAAGGGTAGGTACTGGCAACATTCTGGGGTCTGGTTCTTGGACTTGTCTACAAAAGACTTTGTTCTTAAAGTGGTTGGGATGTTAGTGCAGCAGACTTGAAGAACTAGTAGAGAAGGTGGGGTTTAAGGAGATATCACAGGTTCTCCAAAAGGATGAAAACAGCATGAACGCTGCTTTGCAAACTCAAAGTCCTTCCCCTGTGTACCTTGCAAATTGTTTCCAGTTAGAGAGACACAAATCTTGTGTGTGTATACTGTTTGAGAAGGGTTTCAACTTGGAGTTTTTTGTAATTTTACAATTGCTAATTAAAACACTTTATGTGTCAAAAATAAAACTTCAAATGAAGGTGTAGTATATGGTGTAAAGTACATTTCATATGACTGAAGTTCATGTTTCTGAGCATAATATCACATTCCTTCTTGGACTGTCTATTCATTTATTCCCTTCATATGTTAACAGTTGTTGAGGCTCAGAAACAGAAGATGGAAGAAGAAGGCAAATCTTTGGAGATATTCTGGAAGTATCTGGAGTTTATTTTGAACTCTAGCAAGGCTGCCTCTAAGCTTTGTGACATTGCCAGACTAACATATTTTGTGAAGGAGTCTGTGTTTCCTCAAGACTGGTCTAATAATGAAATGATGGTAAGAAAATTCACCTGAGTTTACTTGATTTGTAAGAAGCAACTTTGTAGCAGACAGTTTTTATTGAATTTTCTTCAAAATTATTTAAAAACATTATTTCTGCCAATATAAAGGTGTATTAAATTCAGGAGACAGAGAGCTGATAATGTGAAAATTGAAAAAAAAATTAACAAATGTTGTCCCTCAACACATATCCAGAATCTCTGGTTAGAGGAAGCATAATTAAAGTTTGTTATAGAGTTCATGGTAAGTTCCTAGCTCTTTTGTATGACTGAAATGCGTTCATATGCTTGACATTGTGTAAGATTTTAACATAGAAAAATAGAATTTTTCTCGAAGCATGTAGTGCATTTTCGTTTATGAGATTTTTGACCCTCCTCATACTTATCAACCCCAAAATAATTGTAAGTGGCAAAAAGTATTTTATGAAACCTTCCAGACAAAGTAAAAACAGAGATTGACCTAAATAAGGTACTTAATCATTTCTGATATAACATGCCAAATTGCTCCAAGTTTGTTCAAGTACAAGTAAATATAGGGTGCAATATTAAAATATAATCCTTGGCCCAAAAATAACCTTCTGCTTGTAGGATTCATGGTCTACAAATGAACATAACTGGTTTTACAGAAAAAGTGCTTTTTATCAGACCCTTTATACTTTTTTTCAATATGTTTTAAATTCAGCAACACTTTCACACGGCTAGAATGCATGCTTCCAACAGTACGTCTCCATTACCCTTAACCCAGCTAACAGTTCATAAATCTATGATGCATTTACACATTTGTTTATCATTGCAAGAAATCAACGGACATTAGAATCAATATGACTTTTTAAGAAGAAGGTCTGTAATTAGTGTTGGCAGGGCTCTCAGATCCACTGCCACCATAAAAACCAAAATGATTTATTTTACAAGCTCTGTTTCTGGTAAGTGAACAGTTTATGTTGTATGCATTGGAAGGTAAAGTGCTTTTCTTTTTTTCTGCCAACTACTGTAGGTTGAAGTAAAAAAATAAATATTGACTTTATGTGTGAAACATACATTTTCTGGTAATATTTGTTTAAAGATCATTTTACATAGTAATGTTCTAGGCATACAAACTTAGTTCCAAATGAATATTTTTTATGGGTTAAACGTCTTTAGGGAAAGCATCATGTTAAATTATAACCCTAAAAGTTAATACATTCTTATATTTTAACTTCGTCTTAAATTTTTTATGTTTCATTATTTCTCAAATAAAAAGAACTAAGCTCTATAAAAATATTTATAGCATATCTTTATACATTTGCATAATGGTGTGGGTAAGTGTAATGCATATTCTGTTTATCGGCTCCTAGTTGTGCATTTAAAATGTTTTGACTGCTTTATAATTTCTAAAAGTAACATTACCTGAGCAAGTGTACATGTGCATATGACTGTGGTATCATCCATCAACCGCCTTATGGTTTTGTACTGGAAAAACATTATTACATACGTTACTAAATTAATAATTGTAACAAGTTGCCCTTTGTTTATTTTAGGTGTGTTTTACCACTGCTCTCTTTGAAGATGTTGCATGTTTGATTTACAATTGCCTTGATTGGAGAAGGCAGCATAAAAATTATTTAAATAATATGAAACTCATCAATGTTCCTGCAGTATCAAAACCAGAGAGTCAACCAGTACAGCCTGTCATCCAAGAGGTATAGTATTCTATTCGAATAAAGTTGTTGGTCTAATCTCAACTTCTAAGTATCAGCAAAAATACATTTAAATTATACGATACACTATAATCATGTGTTTCTAAAATTAGCTTACTTATTTTACAGCTGTAACAAGGTCAGTTGCATAGAATTTGCTTTTGTGAAACTTAAATAAATAAAACACAAATATAAGCATATAGCTTAAGGGTATAAGTAATCAACGTTCCCCAATAGTTTATAACTAACCAATTTATCGCAAGCACACTTGGGCAAATTTATCAAACTAGCACAGGAAGCTCTAAAGTAAACATGTCAAAATTGGTCACAGATTCTAGGCAAGTGCTATTTTAGAGTCAACTAGTTGTGGTCCTGAAAGACCCCTTCCATTTACCAGACACAGGGAAATTAAACAGAAGATGCTTTTGGGTGATGACTTTATACAGTATTTATGTCTGGCAGAGTAAAGTTAATATAGAGAGGGAAGATAGAATCCAATTATTTTAAAGGCAATACGTGTCTCAATGTCAATAATATCAAAAGGCTGTACAGTGGAACACTGTCAGAGTCTTAGATTCCAAGTCATTGCCAGATTACTGTCTGTATGAATCTCTATGTTCTCTTGCTGTGTCTTTGAGGTTTATCTAACATTCCATGTAAAAGTGTTTTGTCAACTCTTAGGTTGACTTGATATATACATTGGTATAAGTGTACACTGTGGTGGATCCTGAATTTTGGTGAATACCACAAGAATATGCTTAGGTTCACCTGATCCTGGGCCAGATTCAGTAGGTTTGAAAATAGATAGATGGACAAACCTCTTACAATCTCAGAACTTATGGATGCTATAAACTCACTGAAAACTGTGAAAGCAGCAGGCCCTTATGGCTACCCAGTGGAATTTTATAAAAAAAATATCAACTAAGTTAGTTCTACTATTATTAGCAACATTTACTGAAGTTAGAGACAGCAAAATTGTCTTTTTGCACAGCATGAATTACTGTCTTTCCAAAGAAAAAGAAGGACTTATTGCAATGTGCATCATACAGACCAATCTCACTTATGAATAATGATGTTAAGATACTCTCCAAAGTTTTAGCTAGAAGGATTCAGAAAGTGGTTTCTTCTGTGATATCACAGGAACAAACCGAATTTATTAAAGGCAGACACATAGCTTCAAACCTTCGGCATCTGTTTAATGTAATATACTCATCTATATTATATTCACCCAAAAAACACACCAGAGATCTTATTGTCTTTGGACACAGAAAAAGCCTTTGACAGAGTCAAATGGGGCTACGCTATTCAACACATTGCACAAATATGGGTTTGGCCCAGATATATGTGAAAGGATAAAATTACTTTATACCAGTCTAGAAGCCTCTGTCTGTTTTAACAGCATGATCTCAAACTACTTCCAACTAGAACATGGTACTCGAAAAGGTACCCTCTATCACCATTACTTTTTGTAATCGTTATTGAGCCATTGACCATTCACTTTTGAAATGTGTTAGAGACAAAGGAGATTATCAGACTTGAACAGAAAATATCACTATAAACAAATTATACGGTACTATATATATATCAGATCTGCAAACATGTTTACCTTTTGTCATTAATAAATTAGAAGAATTTCAAAATATATCTGGACTCAAAATTAATTTGAATGAAAGTGTTCTTTCCAGTGAACCCTCTAGCATACAGTATTAAACTAGATATCTATCTGCTCATTTTATCAGAACAGTTTAAACATCTATCAGTAAACATCACAAGTAAATATAAAGATCTTTGTCAACTCAATTTTGCTATTGGCATGTAAAAAATTAAACAAGATGTGAACAGGTGGTCTACCCTCCATCTCACTTTAGCAGGAATAGTCAGTACTGTTAAGATTAACATCCTTCACATGGTTCTTTTCCTATTTCAGAGTATTCCTATGTGCATGAACAAATCATTCTTTAAGAAACTACACTTAATTATAACGTTATTTATCTGAAATTGAATACATCCACACATTCAAATGGTGACTCTACAAAGGCCTAAAGAAGAAGGTGGCATGGCACTACCTAACTTTCAATTTTGTTACTGGACAGCAAATATACAAGAAATAAAGACATGGAAATTGATACAAACTGATGAATATACACAAGCCTGGTCTGCAATGGAAATACAATCTTGCTGTTCTTCTTTCTATGCTATGTTTTGTGCCCCAGTAAATACTAATTATTGTCAATATACCAATAATCCAATTTCTATCAATCACTCAGAATATAGAATCATTGCAGAATGTGTTTCAAGGCATAGTTCACCTTTTTCAACTCTCTCAAATCTACACAGTATTTAATCTCTCTGGAAAACATCTGAGATTAAAACACTTAGAGAACTGTATATAGTTCTGTTGAAAACAATTTTAATATATGGCAAGATTTCATTAATAAGATTTTAGAATAGCATTATATCAGAGAAAATGACATTGTGCCTTCTTTTTCTTTTTTTTCTAACTATTTTTACCAGTGTGCCTGGCTGTCCTCTCTTTGTCTTGTGTGGAACTTGAATTCTGTTATGTCTCTTTTTGTTCAAGCTTACTTTTTTAACTTCCTGATGTTTTTTTTTCTTCTTTTCTATCTTTTCTAGTTTGACTATGAAGTCATTTGTCAGTATGATTGTATGCAGTGTTATTTTCTTCAAATAAAATAAAAAATATAAATGATAATGGATAAATGAATGGATGATTCATTTTGGAATTGTGTGTGAATGTGTTCTGCAATGAATGGTCACCAAGGTTTGTTTCCATCCAAGTGCTGTGGAATATACTGAAGTTCTGATGCAGCCGTGTCATAGTAAAATTTGCTTTGGAAACTGGATAAGCAGAGTACAGTATAGGCAACAAAATCTTTAAAACAAATAAATGATACTGTTATTAAAGCATATGTAACTAGTGTAGCTGGTGAAGCAAAAAATCGTATTCTGATCCCAAAACTGAGAAATGTCACTTATCTAAATCCCAGCTGTCTTATTTGTGCATCTGTTTTATTCTTTTTTTTTCAATAATATAATACATTTCCTATTTCAACTGATGTTTTTACTCATTTGGTTAATATTTGTCAGTGGATATTGTAAATGGTTTGAATGTTGTCTAAGACTTCCTCTTAAAACATATTACATTAAGTGTTCCTGAAACTTTACTTGCATTATAACATATTACTGACTGGTCATGGGCAAGCTTTGGACAAAAGGCCTAGATCCCAGGTTTCAAATTGGGATACTGTAGAGTGGCAATAGTTATATGTTTTTGTTTGTAACAATTCATAAATTTGCTGCCATTTTTTGTTTTTAAATAAATATGACTCTCAGAGGGTTTGCTTCTTCTCCTGTCCTTCCATGTTTGCTTTTCCTGTCTGCAAATATTTTACTTTTGCAAAACATAGGATCTCTTAAACAGGCATTGTAGTCTAGTGGATTTTGTTGCCTATGCTGTACTATACAAGGTTGCCTTGCTTAGTGAGCCGGTGTTTGCATCAAAGAGATATCCACCATTGTTTTATTGTATCTGTGACATTCCTTGAAATAGTGGCACCCTAAAGAAAGCTGTTTAGTGGGTTTAATAAGTGCAGTTCCCTTACTTTAAGGATACATAGCTACTTTATTCTGTTGATTTGTTCTTTTTATACAAAATAACAATTCATAGCATATGTAACATTTTTGAATGTTAGCAAAAAGCATTATTTCAATTACAATGTGTATAATGCTGAACATACTTTAGGTGTACTGTGGTCATTTCATTAATGAATTACTAGGGGGCTCAGCCCCATGCTCGCTTCACTTGCCCACCCCCGGGTTTGGTTTACCGAATATAAAATTTAAAGAGATTGTTATTTTCATGGGAATTGTTACATATGTGTTATTTTCACTTTTACTTTAAAACTTTTGTAAAAGCAATACTTGTCCTTTATTTCTGGCCCCGGGCGTGGTTAAATCTCTTTCTCGCAGGATGTATAACGCTGCTCTCGTTGTGATGGGAGAGGGCGGCTGAACGCACGCTAAGGAGATGCCGTCGGATCATCTGCTGTCTTTCTGCTGCTGCTGCTGCTGCTGGCGAGCTGCATGTTCTGCTTGCCACGCTGCCCTTCAATCATTTTAAAGACTGTACAGCAGCTGTCCTTTTAAAACCTTGTGTCTCTGCTGCTCATGTTGTGAATTGGGGGGCTGAACACACGCTAAGGAGAAGCGGTCGGATCATCTGCTGGCTTTCTGCCGCTGGCGAGCTGCATGTTTTGCTTGTCGCT
This sequence comes from Erpetoichthys calabaricus, assembly GCF_900747795.2. Classification (NCBI taxonomy): domain Eukaryota; kingdom Metazoa; phylum Chordata; class Cladistia; order Polypteriformes; family Polypteridae; genus Erpetoichthys; species Erpetoichthys calabaricus. The sequence continues at coordinate 267,010,890 of NC_041397.2, read as the reverse complement.
TGTTGTTGTTTTAAGAGCAGGGAGCAAGTTAAAGTGTTTCTCGCAGGACTTCAGATTGTCTTCCGAGAAGATCACATCTCGTCTCCCTAGTCTCCCTCCCAAAGATTTTTTTTTATAATAGAGAGATATTTGTTTTTCCTCAACACTGGAAATATGAATTGCTATACCGATTAGCTACACAATCTTGAGAAAGTGACTTAGCTTGTAAAAGTAAAAAGGAAAATAATATAATTGTAGTGCTTGACAGAGGCATACAGTCTACAGGACAAGGCAATTAAACTCCTCATCTCCCTCATCTACCACTGCCTTAATTACATTACTCTAAGGAGCCAATAAAGAAGTAATTACTAATTACTTAATTAATCTAATTTACAGTTAGATTCACATAACTCTTGTTTAATAATTTATTGGCAGCCTTTCATCATATTCTACAATTCTTTTAATACTCATATGATGGAGTGCATGGCTAGAAACATGTTGGCAGGAGTAAGGGCAACAATAGGATTGCATAAAACGTTTGTGCCACAGAATGTCTCTAGAACAAAGGAGGGAAGGAGGGATAGAGACACTGGCAGCAGCAGGAGAGATTGTCCGTATACCACTGTGGGAGTGCAAAGGCCACTAGGGTGCAGTGTACCCCATACATATGTACATGCCCTGAAAGCATACTAGACAGAGGCATCATCATAGATAAGGTAGAGGAGTTTCCTGGGAAAAATCATGTAATGATTTCTTGGTGTGTCAGAGTGGTAAGCATTACAGCAGCTGGCAAGGTCTGACCATCTTCAAATCGATAGCATGAGGTCAAAGAAGCCATACTAGAGGTGGCACTATCCCCTAGCCTCCAGAGGCCACAAAGTTCAGTAAAACTATACTGGATATTGTATAAACTGAGCACATCTTGTATCACCCCAGTCCCAAAGGTATCATGTCCTAGTGAGCTGAATGACTTCCGGCCTGTTGCTCTGACGTCACATGTGATGAAGACCATGGAGCGGCTGCTGCTTCACCACCTGAGGCCTCAGGTATGCCATGCCCTCAACCCCCTGCAGTTCGTCTACCAGGAGAAGGTGGGAGCAGAGGATGCCATCATCTATATGCTACACCGATCCCTCTCCCACTTGGATAGAGGCAGTGGTGCTGTAAGAATTATGTTTCTAGACTTCTCTAGCGCCTTCAACACCATCCAACCTCTGCTCCTTAGGGACAAGCTGACAGAGATGGGAGTAGATTCATACCTGATAGCATGGATCGTGGACTATCTTACAACCAGACCTCAGTATGTGCTGTCTCAGGAACTGCAGGTCTGACATTGTGGTCAGCAACACAGGAGCGCCGCAGGGGACTGTACTTTCTCCGGTCCTGTTCAGCCTATATACATCGGACTTCCAATACAACTCGGAGTCCTGCCACGTGAAAAAGTTCGCTGACGACACTGCTATCGTGGGCTGCATCAGGAGTGGGCAGGAGGAGGAGTGTAGGAACCTCATCAAGGACTTTGTTAAATGGTGCGACTCAAACCACCTACATCTGAACACCAGCAAAACCAAGGAGCTTGTGGTGGATTTTAGGAGGCCCAGGCCCCTCCTGGACCCCGTGATCATCAGAGGTGACTGTGTGCAGAGGGTACAGACCTATAAATACCTGGGGAGTGCAGCTGGATGATAAATTGGACTGGACTGCCAATACTGATTCTCTGTGCAAAAGAGGACAGAGCCGGCTATACTTCCTTAGAAGACTGGCGTCCTTCAACATCTGCAATAAGATGCTGCAGATGTTCTATCAGACGGTTGTGGCGAGCACCCTCTTCTACGCAGTGGTGTGCTGGGGAGGTAGCATTAAGAAGAAGGACGCCTCACGCCTGGACAAACTGGTGAGGAAGGCAGGCTCTAATGTAGGCACAGAGCTGGACAGTTTGACATCCGTGGCAAAACGACGGGCACTCAGCAGGCTCCTATCAATTATGGAGAATCCACTGCATCCAGTTAACAGTGTCATCTCCAGACAGAGGAGCAGCTTCAGTGACAGACTGCTGTCACTGTCCTGCTCCACTGACAGACTGAGGAGATCATTCCTCCCCCAAACTATGCGACTCTTCAATTCCACCCGGGGGGGTAAACGTTAACATTATTCAAAGTTATTGTCTGTTTTTACCTGCATTTTTATTACTCTTTAATTTAATATTGTTTTTTTTATCAGTATGTTGCTGCTGGAGTATGTGAATTTCCCCTTGGGATTAATAAAGTATCTATCTATCTATCTATCTATCTATCTATCTATCTATCTATCTATCTATCTATCTATCTATCTATCTATCTATCTATCTATCTATCTATCTATCTATCTATCTATCTATCTATCTATCTATCTATCTATCTGTCTATCTCACTTTAGAATTTAATTCATCTTGAATGGTGTTGTAAAAACTGAAAAGTGAGACACACTAATTTTTCACTTTGTTTCTTCAGACAGTCCCCAATACTGGAGCTCAAACACCTGGTAAAAAGAAGGTGGTAGAAGAAGAGCCATCTACTCCTGTGCAAGGTAATTTAATGTACTTGATGCACATCTCTGTATTTATGTACTGTATTTTCTGTCTTGTGTCTGCTATATTTCAGCCAGGGTTCCTCCACTGGCTGGGGTTCAAATTCCATGTTTGTGTGTTTTTTTTTCATTTTTGATTTCTTTGTTTATGTTAATATTGTTGGTCATTTAGTTTCTATGTTTCTGTGTATCTTCCTTTATGTTCCATGTGTTTTGTGGGTGGTCCTCTAATTCCTCAGTCCTATAAAGGCTGGGATAACCTGCAGTCCCTTGCTGTTCATTCTGAATGTTCTTGTGGTGGTGGAGGTGAGTCCTCCTGTGTCTGTTGCTCTTTTTTGATGAATGTGTTTTTGATATTTTTTATATAAATTTATTATGTAACACAAAAATTAAATAACACACTTCCATTCTCTGCAATGTTTAGCTTGCAAGGAGTGGTGTACAATAAAAGACATACTTTATGAATAATTGAAATGAATATCCATATAAACATGAAATAATAATCAGTATAATTTTTTGAATAATTTCTAAGCATCTTCTATTTTAATATTCAGACTGAGGCCGAGGTCATTCCTTTTCCACCTTTCCTTCATAAAATGCTATTTGGGTGTTTAACACATAACACTTACCGTATATACTCACATATAAGTTGGGTCTTGAAACCCGAAAAATCGATCATAAAATCAGACCCTGACTTATACGGCATTCAAAAATGCGATACTTAAATTTTTTTTTTACATCTTCTTGCCTCCTCTAATCAGTTTCTCAGATGCATCGAATTTTGTTGCAGCAACGCAGTTACCAATTTCTTTTGCTACTTCAATGACATTTAATTTAAAACCAGCTTCATATTTTCTTTTGACCGAATGCTCCATCGTAGATAAGGGATGCTCTTACAATAAAAGTGTATGAGTGTGTGATATACAAAAAACACAAATCAGTGCAGACATTGCTTCGAATTGTTTGGTTATTACCGTGTGGTTACGTAGGCACAATACATAGAAAAAAAGGCACTGTGCTCTGTGGTTACTCTCTCAGGTGGGCATTACCATATCATAATCTCTTGGACCAATAGCGTGAGTTTTCCGCATTCGACTTATACGACCTACATTATAAAATACCAGACATTACACGGTAAAATCAAGTCCTGACTTATCCACGAGAGAACTTATCTGCGAGTATATACGGTAAATTTGATCCTTTTCCTTCACATTTTATATACACTTTTTTGCCTATTTTACTGAACTGAATGTATGTATTCTGATGCCCAAGAAATAACCTACTTTATTTATCTTGTATTGTAATAATGCAATATCTTTATTCATTGCACTTTTGTTATTTAGTCCCTGAAGATAGTAGTCATGGGGCATGCTATGGCATGTACTGTATACAATGATATTTAATTGATTAAAATGGTCAACTCTTCTGTCGTCATTTGTGCTTGATCTTACAACTTTTATATTCATTGGGCAATAAACTGATTAACTATTTTACATAATGCCTGACTCTAAAAATACCATCACAATACACCTTACAAAGTACATCAAAATAATAAATGACACATCTTCCGGGATAATTGGAACATAATTTGTGCACCGTTTATGAAAATTTATATGCAATACATTGTATTTGTACCTGTATAACAAAATGCATTTCTTCTGTCGCCTGTATAGTGTAGCAGCCAGCAGATTGCCCTGACGATGGGCAGGTCTAAAAGCCTGATTGCCAGTGATCTGTCACACTGGTACACAGAGAGATGTATTCTACCAGTTTTGGGAAGGATTCCATTGCATTCTACAGGCCCAGGAACATTTAAAAGAATGTCGGTGAAGAGTGGAGACTTTCAGAGAATGAACAGCAACCCCATGCTAAAGATAGCTGGTCTTTGGTGGGTCATAGAGAAAGAGCAAGAGAGTGGGAGGGACAGTCAGACCTACTGATCATCCTACAAGACTAGGGAAGAGCACCAGGGTATCTGTGTCAAGTGTGTGATTATGAGGCATTTCCCATGGCCCATAACAGCAGAAAGTGAGACTAGGAACGATAATTTTTACAACCGGCAACAGAACAGTTTGACATTATGAAATAAACATAGCTGTTATTAAGATTAGCTGCTATTTGATGTGTGCCTCAGTCTTTCTAGTGTTCAGTACAATAATAATAATAATAACTAACATTTTGACATTTAGTGTCTTAATTTACTTATTTTGGTATTATATACGGTATATCATTATTTCTACCTGGATCTGGGGTCTCTTAGCAAATACAATACAAAATTCAATACAAAATGCGCTGAGCATTGTGGATCTTAAAATGCTATTAGAAGAGAGTGTGTGATAGTAAACATACAATTCACAAACATTTTTAGATTAAAATAAATTACTCAGTAACATGACAAACCTAAAATTGTCTCTTCCCACTAGCTGACAGTAGGTGCTATGAGGCTGTATTCCCCACTATAGCTATAGTTCTCTTTCTTCCTAATTTCAGAGAACTATTGGAAACATCTTCTAAAACTGATTGCCACTTTCAGCTGCAGCAGTCATACACATTATGATTAGGTAAAGTTCGGCTCCCTTTGATGTGTAAATCACGTTTCGTTTGTGTATGAAAACAGTATATGTATTTTTAGCCCTCCCCAGCTTTAAGAGTACATTCAAATACATAAAATTTTTAGAGCTATATTTTAAACATTAAACAATCAACCATCATATTGTTTGAATACCCTGCTACAACATAAGGGCTCATCTTACAAGGACTCACACAGAGTTAAATTTTTGTCAGTTTTATAGTGGACACTGAAGACATTTGAAATCAGTTTCCACAGTATGAATATCTTTTAAGTGGACTGAATTGAATCAATGTTTTTTATTAGTAGGTGTAAATAGATAGTCACATTTTTCAGTAATAGGTTATGATTTTAGTTTTAGGTTGAGAGCATGCACTGATATAGCATATTACCACACCCACTACACGATGAACCACCTCAGTATCCCAAATTAGGACCTGAGTGCAGTTGTGCAACAGGTGACACCTCATCACCACACTAGTTTAAATGCAATGGAACAATGTGAGGTTTTTTAACTGTGGCTGGAGTGCCAGTCCTGCCACCAATCCCCAGGTTTTCGCTGCAAGTTGGAGGACCTGCTGGCAGGGCTGGATGCAGGTTAACATCATACCCAGGACGGACCAATTGCAGGTTAAGGGCCTTGCTCAAGGGTCCAAAGGAGTGGAATCACTTCTAGCATTTACGGGATTTGAACTAGCAACCTTCTAATTTCCAGTGCAGATTCCTTGCCTCAGAGCCACAATTCCACCCATGAGAAAAGGAAATAAATATATTTGCAGAAAATTGCAGAATTTAATTACAATATCCAATAGATTTTGTGACCAGTGAGGGGGACTCAAAGTCGATCCCTCACTTAAAAGGACCCGTAGACACCACAAAGTTCAGTCACATGTGTTTTTATTTGAATAAGGAAAGGTTCCAGGGAGATACAGTCACCACTTCAGAGCCTATCTCTACAATACACAATATTCTGTCCATGGCCTACATTCTTCACTGCTCTCCTGTCCCCCCAATGATACTGACAGGTTTTTCTCCTCTTTCTCCACTTCCTTGGATGGGGAGCTGTTGCCTCCACTTCAGTCTTACTGAGGAAAGGAGGCTTCTTTTAAAGTGTGGCCTTTGATTACTTCTGGTGTCACTGCCAATTGGCTTGCCAACGGTCTCAGATCATACTTCCGCCTGTTTTTAAGGGACAGGTAAATCTACATTTCGCTGTAACCCGGGATTAGCTTTCTGCTGCTCACTCATGACTGAAACGACTAATAGGTGATCTCTAGTCCTCCTCTGGCCACCTCCATTTCTCCATCAAAGATTTTTCCATCTCTCTTTTCTATCTCGGCTGTGGTCCCAACCACCTCCTGGATAGCACAAGAAAACCCTTGCAGTGTGTCTCTGCACCCTGCTGACTGTCACAATATACATATTACAAAATGTAAGCAAAAGCACAAACTTATTGTAATGTGATTCATATATTATGATAAAAACGTGTTATGATGGTTCCACCCACAGAGTGTTAATCAAATGTAATTATAAATTTAAATGCATAATAAAGTATTTGTAATATAGTGATGGAAGTGCCTTTTGAAACCAATTGTTTGTTACTGAATGAATACAAGGCTCTTATCAATGGCGTACTCCTATTGGAGTACAGGGAGTCCTCGAGTTACAACGTCTCGACTTACGACGTTTCGAGTTTACAACGCTCACTCCCCTAAAAACTTAAAAAACTGATACATGAGAAGGAATAAAGGTAAGGATTTTTTTACACTCATTTTTTCTGTTACTACAGTACAGTGTACAATATAGTATATTTATGTCCTTTTCCTTTTTCTGTGGCTTAGTTGTGTTTTTATGTTCTAGATTATGATTTTGCAAATGTTTTAGGATAGGTATTTGACTTAGGCTAGGGTGTGTTTCGACTTACACCAAAATTCAGTTTACATCACTGTTGTAGGAACGGAACTGTGTCATAACCCGAGGACCCCCTGTACTTAATTTACTTGAATTTTACTTTTCTGAACGCCAAGCAACTGTAATGACTTTCATTTCCTTTTAAAAAGTTCCTACTTGCTAGCAGCCTTGCTATGTAGTTAAGACATTGGACAGCAAAATACTGCACCACTTGTTAAACAATTACAGTATGTATTGTGCACAGCTGTACTATCGCTTTATTGTAAAGTGCCATGGGATGTTGTTTACTAGTAAAAGTGTCTATGTAAACAAATGTGTTTGTTACTTGGATATATTGACCAGTTTCTTTCTACGGTTTCTTTGCTTACATAACCAATTTTTGAAGTGAAATTCTCAGAGAGGAGTTCATGCATCCTGCCTCAACCCAAAAGTTAATCTGCAACGGAGCATTTATGCGTAACACAGTAGCACAGATGAAGATGCTTTTACTTGTAGCCTCCTGCTAACTAAAACACTTAATTGCTGTACGGATTTCTAACTCCTTGTGTTCACTTTTCTCACTATATCCATACTAAAGGGGACAGCCATTTTCAAACAGGAAATTTCTACATTTTCTCATGCAGTTCAAATACTTCAAGTTATATTTTTTCAGTACATTTTGGAAATTCTAATAAACTAACAACATTGAGATTATATGGATTTAGCAAATTTAATTAAATTTTCATATTGTATAAATATATTCTAGATATCCAGTTTAATCTCAAATGATAACTATACACTGACTAAGTGATTTTTGGAAATTTGTGAAAGTTTAGCTTTTGAGAAATTGCATTTCTTGTGTGGTTATAAATTATCTCTGAATGTGTGCAAGAGTGCAAAGTAATGGACTGGCACCCCATTCAAGATTGTTTTTTGTGCCTTGCACTCTGCACTCCCATGATAGGCTTTGACTCCTCATATCCTTGAACTGAGTAAGTGAGTTACAAAATGAAAATGGACATCCCCTTTGAGACATTACTACTGCTTTTATCTTGCAGAAATCTGGTTAGTCTTATAAGTGCTTTCAAGGCAGTTTAGACCGAACTTCACATCAACTACTCTCCCAGACTCTCAGAAACACTTAAGCAAAAGGAGAATCAAATCCTTACACTTTATCCTATGTGGTATATTCCTAAATAACTTGTCAGTGTTTCTCTCCATACATGCCAAAATGTCCAAGTTTCTAAGAAAAAGAAAACTTTTAATTTAATACACAGATCCACACAAAGAGTACTACAGATTTATAGGCAGTGTTCAGATGGGTGTACATTTCCTCTACTAATTATAATTAATTGATTTGTTTAATTTTAGTTGAGCCTCCTCCGTCTCTGACTAATGAAGTGGATATGAGGTACTACGCAGACTTACTGAACTCCATTCCTCCTGAGAATGTCACTGTAGCTGTAATTCTTCATTGCATGCTGGAACAGGTAAGTTACTCAGAATTTTTACATTTTATGCATGTCATTAATATACTGTAGTATATGCAGATTCTGGTTTGTGGCAGCTGTATGTAATATGTTATTGTTGTAAATGTATATTGTTATTTTATTTGTTCCAGATATATGTATTACAAAAGCAGTGTCATAATATGAAAATCAAACATATGTTTCGGTGAAACAAAATTAAGAAATTTAAAGGTCTGTTCAATCAAAAATTCAATCAATCTTGTATATCACAGAAGTAATTTTGATTTGTTGTCATAAACCACACTAAAACTCTTTAAATCTATAATGGTAATCTTAATTTATATACATAGTGGTTAATACTACTTATGGAGTGAATATCCTAGAATTGTTTTTTTGCTTTTCTCAAGCAGCACTGAATTGATGTGCCATCCAGGGTTGGTTTCTTTCCTATGCCTAACTCTGATGGTACAGACTAAATCACTCTTTAACAATGCTAACTGAAAAAGAAGCTTCAAAAAGTGAATGGGTGGATAAAAGGTTGGATGGACGTTTCTTATATTCATATGGAAAATCTTTGTCTGCCCATGCAGTATATTTTGCAGTTAATTAACTCGTTTTAAGATATTCTTGTTTTATGATTTGTGTGAAGTCACATAATATTTTAACACTAAATGTTGTAAAACTGTCACTACAAACTATAGTATTAAACCACCATGATACATTAGTTTGATGGTACTGCTCCTTGCCCTATTGAGTTAAATAATTTGTTGTGCTGTTTAAAGGATTAACAATCCAGACTTTTTTCTGTTGCAGAAGAAGAACTAGATACAAAAATTCAGAATCCCACCATTAGGTTTAATATACTGTATTTTAAACATTTGGTTTTCATCATTGGCAAAAAAAAACAGTATTAATGTGTGACATCTACTGTAGCTGGTGGAATCTTGGTGTTCAGCAGTATTGTATTTTGACCCTTAACATTGCAACAGTGACTACTGTGCTGGTAATGAAAGCTCCTTCACTGTTTAGACATTACAGTATGTGCTTAGCAGTATATGACAACTCTCTGCAGTGTAGCTACTAAGGAAGTAGTGTTACGGGCAGGAAATGCTGATGAAGATGAGGAAATGCTGAGGAAGATGAGTAAGAGCATTCATGGTGTCTGGAAGTGAGTGAATAGAGTTGCCCTCTTTGGCATGTAAACCTGCAACACAGAGCTGTATAACATGCTTGTGTAGTGCTTACACAACCTAAAAGTCTGTTGAGGTAAAGGATGTTCTTGTCAACATCAGTGTCAGTAGCAACAACTCTAAGTGGTATATTGTAAATAATTTGTCCAGGTGGTTGCCACAGAAGAAGAAATCCCCCCATTAAGTGAAGTCATTCCAGAGCCACGTGCCGATGGGCTGGATCACAAGGTTGTAGATTACATGATGTCATCAATATTAAGTCTTGCAATTTCAGATGAAGACAAGAAGGTACTGTATTTTCATATTCTTTTCTGCACAAGTCTTAACACTCCACAATTTTAATATATTCTTATGAGTTCATTAACTTTATGTCAATTAATGCTAGTTGGTTTGAATTTGAAAATAACAAATACATCTTTAGCAGCTTTCTAAACTACTCATTGTTAAGGGAAAATCTATCCCAGTCTAATCAGTACAGTATGTATAAAGCATTCTTATATGGGGAGCACACATCTCATATGCTTTAGTGGTATAATAGAAGTCAAATCATTGTTTTCCACTTCACTTACAGCTTATCCAGTGCTACATTACTGCACAAAGTACATTACTGCATACCAAGATAGGTGGACTGGCAGATAATTTGGAATCCGTTATATTATTACAAAAGGACTTGGATAGCATACAGCCTTAGGCAGATTTGTGGCAGAAGAAATTTAATGTTAGTAAATGTAAAGTATTACACATAGGAAGTAAAAATGTTAGGTTTGAATACACAATGGACGGTTGGAAAATTGAGAGTACACCTTATGAGAAGGAATTAGGCGTCAGAGTGGACTCTAAGCTGTCGACTTCCCAACAGTGTTCGGAAGTCATTAAGAAGGCTAACAGAATGTTACGTTATATAGCACAATGTGTGGAGTACAAGTCCATGGAGGTTCTGCTCAAGCTTTATAACACACTGGTGAGGCCTCATTTGGAGTTCTGTGTGCAGTTTTGGTCTCCAGGCTACAAGAAGGACAGAGTAGCGCTAGAAAAGGTCCAGAGAAGAGCAACTAGGCTGATTCCAGGGCTACAGGGGATGAATTATGAGGAAAGATTAAAGGAGTTGAGTTTAAGCAAAAGAAGATTAAGAGGTGACATGATTGAAGTGTTTAACATTATGAAGGAAATTAGTACAGTGGATCGAGACTGTTATTTTAAAATGAGCTCATCAAGAACACGGGGACACAGTTGGAAACTTGTTAAGGGTAAATTTCGAACAAATATTAGGAAGTTTTTCTTTACCCAAAGAAAGATAGACACTTGGAATAAGCTACCAAGTAGTGTGATAGACAGTAAAACTTTAGGGACTTTCAAAACTCAACTTGATGTTATTTTGGAAGAACTAAGTGGATAGGACTGGTGAGCTTTGTTGGGCTGAATGGCCTGTTCTCGTCTAGAGTGTTCTAATGTATCTCCATGTTCTACACACCTTAATTTTCTTCTCATACATGACTTTCTCACACCCACATTTCTCTGTGCTTTTAACACACTCAAGTCTCCATGTGCCTCCATACAGCATTACAATTTCTCAGCACACTCCACTTTCTGTGTGCTTTACCTATTCTACCTCTCCTGGGCTACATAAAACAGAGTGTCCATACTAAGTACCATTATCTTCTTCCTTATTAATGTTCTCACCAAAGCATAATTTTTTCTTCTTGTTTTTCTCACTACACTCAAACTGTTCTCTTTTTCTTTGTTCTCTTTTCTAACTAAATATTTTTTGTCTCAAAGACCAATAAACTTGATTGCTATCTTGGAATGAAGAAAATCCACAATCATACATTACATATGCTTTTGATGCCAAAGATTAAAACTGTGGTAGAAGATATAACATTTTTGTGTGTTTCTGGATGTTTTCACAGAAACTGCAAGAAGATTTTGGTATCAATAAACAACTTTATAAAAAGGAGGAAAAATACCCCAAACTTGTGAACTTTCATGATGAAATTACTCGAAGGTGGCATAAAATTCAAGTGAGCATTTCATTTAATGTTATTTTAGTTGAATATTAAAGTAGAATTAAAAAATGTTTATGAGGCACATTTAGATTTAATTTTATTTAAACATAATGCATTTCAAGTAAGGCTCATTGATAAGGTTATATTTACATTTATTTATTTAGTTCGGACTTGTTTCTCAAGTAGAGTGACACAGTGGTGCAGTGGTTAGCTCTTCTGTCTCATGGATCCTGAATCCTAAACTTGAATCTAACATCTGGTCATTGTCCATTTAAAGTCTACATATTCTTCCTGTCTCTGCATGTGGTTTCCTCTCGTATTTCTAAAGACATGCAAAATCATCAGATTACTTGAGAAGCTGGCTGTCAGATGGATTAGTACACTGTTTAAGGCTATTCCCCATCTTGCCTCCAATGCAGTCAAAATAGGCTTAAAGCCCCAAAATCCTGAATTGCTTTAAGGGATGTGATGAGGACATTGTATAGCACCCGACCCAACACAGACTCACACTGAGGCACGTGTAAAACACCAAGAACTTTTATTTTTCTTCACCTGTGAGCACACATCTTCCCCGTGACCCACAGGCAATACACAGTCCCAAGCACACAAGTAACAAAAGCACCTTCTCTTCCTTCTTGGCAGCAGCACCAGCACCACCACCACCTCCACCACCACTCCCTCTCCCACTCCCACTCCCACTCCCACGCAACCTTGTCCTTCTCCACCCAACTCTGGCCCCTGAGTAGTGGCTGCAGGCTCTTTTTGTAGCTCTCCTGGAAGTGCTCCAGGTGGTAATTGGCCCACAGAGGCTCGTTAAGCCGTGCAGCTCCTCCGGGTGGTGGCCACGGAGCCCAACAGGTCTGAGTCCTGAAGTCCCACACCTGTGGCCCCGATGTAACCCAGGAGGGCTGCCACCACATGTTCCAGGGGACGTGGAGTGCATCCCATGGCTGCTCCCCCGGATCCAGTGTTGAAGGGGTGTCCCGGCCGGGCATGGGACCTGGCAGCCCATTACAGGGAGTTTGAGAAGGTAATGATATGTTGCCTTTAAAGCAAGCTTCTCAATTTGAGAACTTAGCCCTTACTGTTGTTCCACTGTGCTGCAATATTTGAACCCCTAAATTATGATGAGAGTAAATTTGGTTGCTTGACGTAACTGATATTGATATAACTGATGTTAGATTTCCTGATGTCAGCATATTATATCTGGTGAAGGTACATTCGCTGAAGATTTAAGGTTAACATTTATTTAAGTGTAAACAAATGTTCAAAATTGAAATGGGTGCTGGTAATTGCTAGCTTGTTACATTTCTAATATGCTTACATCCTTCTAGTCTCAGGGAGAACTTGACCCAATGAAAATTGAAAAGCAGATGTTACGAAAGTTGCCAGTGTCACAGTTTCTTCACAATTTGCCTCTATCACCTATGGAAAATAAAAAACGTCTGGCCACACTTCAAGAACTTTTCAATTTCTTTACCAGTGGTACGTTAAAGCACAGTTTGTTTAATTTCTTTTATTTTAAAAATGCTACAAAAAAGCAATGTTTTGTTATAAGGCTGTTATTATTTCTACATATTCAGTCCAACTATTGGCCAGCATAAGTCCCAACAATAACAATACAGCAGTCCAAGATGTCTTAGATCTTTGGTATATGTAGGCCCCTTTACCTCTAGTTTGATTTCAGCAATAAAGAAGAGCCCAATCTACTCAGATTGCTTGTGATAAAAATGTCATTTTAACCTCCATGTTAGATTTTGACTCTCTTGAACCAATTCTAAAAACACTTATTAATATTGTATGCTTTCTGGTAGGCCTAAGGAAAGAACAATAGCTCCCAATAGTAACGGAGGTTCCCCTGGTGGTCCCTCCAATGTAATCCCTCAGTTTAAAGAAATGTTGTCAGGTACAGTAGATTAGTCTTTGTTAGTTGGCCTGGTATTAGCAGGTTAATTAATCCTGCAACAGACTAGCATCCCGTACAAGGCATTTGCTGTTAGTAGTGTCTTGTGCTTAGTAATATCAGGATATTCTACAACTTCCTCTTACTCTGTTTTGGAGCATACCTATTAATAAATAAATGAAGAAATGCTCAGGTTTCCCAAGGAGGAGACTCCATCTGGCAGTACCATGTAGCATGGGTTGCTTCAAGTTCAGGGTCAGCCTAGGCAGATGCCAAGGGCATATCACTTTGTTTCAGGTGCATAGGTGTAGGACTGCTCTATGGCACCATGTGCTTTATATGATTGCCTAGAGGATGTTAACTTGGTGAGGACACAGACATTTTAATGACATGCAGCATATGTGATCTATAAATCTTTAGCCACTTTGACAGTGAAATGTTTAGAAATGACACCAAGAGGCTTTTAAAAATGAGATCAGAAAAAGTGTATTTGGAGTGTCACCTAGGACAATAGCTGTTTTGGAGCTGGAACTGCTCTAAACTGCTTTTGAGTACTTCCCTTCAACATGTAGTTTAATACATTTTTTATTTTGCTGGCATGTGTAAATACAAGACAATAAATATGTTAAGATTTTAAAAAACATTAATAATCGTGTTTATATTGATTTTTGTTTTGTAGAATCTATTAGCTGGTCACAGGTCGAAAGGATTCTCAGTCAGTTTGTATTTGAAAGTATGAAACTGACTGAAGTGGACAGCACCGGCCGTCTGATAAAGAACGCATCAAATGCCCCTGGCAGCATACCATGGGATGATCCTTCAGGATATATACAAGAAATAAGAGCATTAACAATGAAAAATGAAAAGACATTGAAAGGTTAGTCTTTAATCAGTTTCTTATTTCTCATATTTCAATTGTTAATAATTAGAATTTACATGTAATATCATTGGCAATAGACGGTCAGTTATAGTCATGATGACTGTAAAACTCCCCTTTGATGAGAGTAGTATTAAACAGTTTTCATGGATTGAAAATACAACAGTGTCTCCACTTTGTTGATGATCAAGCCAAAGTTGTGTTTACTGTATGTGTTGTTTCAAACTTTGTTATTTCGCTTCCAGTTTATGCTTCTCTTCTAAACTCAATTAATTTCGATTACTTTAAATATGACTCTGTATTGTTCCTTTATGTTTTCTTTCCTGCTGTACCTTCCACAGTTTTTTTTTTTTAATCTTAGAAACGTTTCTTAAAGGTTAAGTTTGGTATTTTTCAAGTCAAAGTTATTTCTTCTCAGACATGATATATATATGCATTTACTATACAGAATTATGTTCTCAAGTTAACCACTTTCTATAAATTAAAAAAAATATTTTGCCCGCTCTAGCTGTTTACAATGGAGGTATGAGGCATGGACAAAAGCTTATTGCTTACCAAATACGTTTATTTTCAAGCTAAGACAGTTGTTGAGTATTGATCTGCACCTTATGTGTTTCCAACACATGTTTATGACAACAAAAGAGAACTGGAAATAATCATTTTACTGCATATTCCTGGTACTAGTTTTCTCATGGTAAGGATACATTTTCTATTCACTTGTGTGAATTCTCACATAAATATGGAAATAAATAAAAAATAAGACCATGTGGCATGAAAAGTTTACTGTGATTTGGTCTGTCATCCCAAGGGGATGAAATGCTATTGTGGAGTAAGACTAAAGGCTGAGGTATCACACACAGCTGATCTTCTTATAAAATTGTGGAATCTCATAATATTGTGGGGTTTTTTCTATTCAAAAGTTACATGTATAAACATTTTCAATGTGTGTGTAATCGCAAGATGCGGATCAATACTCAACAACTGCCTTAGCTTGAAAAATGGATGTATTGGGTACATATTTAAACTTTATCTCCATGGCTTACAGACTACAATGTAAAGTGCTAGTACGGGCAAGATATATTTTTTATAATTTATAGAAAGTAGTTAACCTTAGAACACAATTTCATGTGGCAAATGCATGTACAGCATGTTTGTGAAGAATTAACTTTGACTTGAAAAACACCAAACTTATCCTTTAATATTTTGTCATTTTGATTTGATTGCTCATCTATGATTTAATTTCAGTTTCTGCTGCTGTTTTGAAGTTATTTTTATTCTTATTGTTATTTTTGTACTTCAATCACATATTGTTTTATTTATTTTTAATATTTCTGTAATATTTCGTGTTTGAATTTCAAATAGTACAATTTATATCCCTATGGCTGTGCTTGTTCTGTAAGATTTTTTTTTTATTATTTGTCTTTAAATTCTAACTCCATCAAAATAAAGATAATGAGATTTGAAAAAAGACAGAAAAATACAATATTTTCTTGGTATTTACAGTATGTTACGCAGTTCATCTTTTATTAATCCTTGGATGCTTACTTGTACACTGCAGTTTCACTACTTGCCATATTTAAGCATTTTAATAATATGTGAATGCTTCTTGAGTCATCATGGTACATTGTTTAAGATAAAAGCATGCTTAGTAAAAGTACGTATCCTCTGCCTAATACATGTGGTGGCTGTGGATATATAACTGCAATACCGCCAAACAGTTTTAATATTACCATGCAGTAGGAATATACATAAGTATATCACACTTTAATACATTAATTCTGATTACAAGTGTCCATTATAGTGTTACTAATTATATACTCAATATATACAAGGTTAAATATTGATAGTTGAAATGGTTAGAGTACATCCAGTGAAACCATTGTCAGTCTTGTATTTAAATATTCTATAGCTTACTTTGCATTATAGTTGTTTAATCTTAAGCAGCATGGTCAACTTTCAGTTTCTTCATGTCTAAGGTCAGAACTCATACTAGGAATAAAGTGAGGTATTATCACATAGTCAGTGTAGTGGCTAACTATTCAAATAATCCTTGGTTTATATAGAACTATTGGCAGCTTGCAAAATCATTAGGTACTCTATAGGTACACATTGCATTACTCACAGAGTTGTGAGTAAGTTATAAATGAATTCCTTGAAATAGAAGCAGGAATGTAGCATTGACAAATACTGTACTAAAAGTCACTTGTTATTGCAGTACACAAAAGGGGAAATCAGTTATGGTACACAAAGAACAACTCTTGATAAGAAAAATCTTTGTTAAGGTCTTCAGTGTTTAGTTAATGTTGTAAATGATGGAGTGTCATGAACAGACTTTGATAGAATGTTTTACAGAGTTGCTGCCACAAATTATTATGTATTTTGCCAATTGTTATGTAGTGAAGCTTTAGAATACAAGAAGACTGTCATCAACAGATATTTATTGTCCTATATACAAATGAGTTAATGCAGCATTGCCAAGTATTCTGGAGTAACCCAGTGGTTTTCTTGCAAATGATACCAAGGTGTTATCATGATACTATATCCATACCTTTAGTGATTTCTATTTATTGTATAAACCCCCAGAAGATCTTAACATTGAATCGACTGTGGAGGTACTTTTATAGGACAAAGCATCTTCTCATGGAATCTAGTAGTTCTCTCTTAAAGCTTTATTGGGCTTTGTCCACAGGTGTCTTATCTTGTCTGTAGGAAATAATACAATTTATAGAAAATCTTCCCTTCAAGGCATTTGCAATCTCAACTGGGATAAACTGCTAATGAAAATATAAAGGCTAATTAATTTTTGGTGCGTAATTGCAGGTCAAGAAAAATATTTAAATTCAGCATTACCGAACAGTTCACGCAGAGAAAGGCGCAAGAAGCAGTCTTCGTCATCAACCAGCTCAGGTATATCTAGTGTACATTTCGAAAATTAAACATGTTTCTCTGAATGTTGAAGTAGCCAGTTTGTTCAGTTTATTCAGTAACTGTGAGTAATAGCCACACAAATGAATTAGCAATACAATGGAATTTGCTTCAGCTGTAGGAAATTTGTGGATGGATGAATGGATGCATATATCCACACAGCAAACGTAAACTGAAATAAATTATTTCAACAAATTAATTTTGTTGTCTTAGAAAATAATCTTAAAACTATATATGTTCTAGACTTTAAATATTAAAAAAATATCCATTTATTTTGTATTACTATTGAATATCCATCCATTATCTAACCCACTGTATCCTAACCACAGGGTCACAGGGGTCTGCTGGAGCCAATCCCAGCCAGGGCGCAAGGCAGGAAACAAACCCCGGGCAGAGTGCCAGCTCACCGCAGGGCATGCACACACACACACACACCAAGCACGCACTAGGGACAATTTTTAGGATCACCAATGCACCTAACCTGCATGTCTTTGGACTGTGTGAGGAAACCGGAGTACCCGGAGGAAACCCACGTAGACCCGGGGAGAACATGCAAATTTCATACAGGGAGGACCTGGGAAGCGAACCTGGGTCTCCTAACCACTGAACCACCGTGCCACCCACTATTGAATATTTCAGCCTTTTTAGCCACTCTATGAATAGCTACTTAATTGTGGTGGAGTTGTTTGTGTGTCCCATTGATCCTAGGAGCTATGTTATCCATGGTTCATTGCCCCTGGTAGTGTTACACAAGGCAAATAATTCTTAGGTGAGACATCAGACTAAGTGTAGTTCATATTGACCTCTATGAAAAGTAAAATCAAGAATTCAGTAACCACACCCTGAAAAGAGAAACTGGGGCCCTGCCCTGGATCCATGCCTGGAGAGGGAGTTTGTTGGTGAGTGTCTGGTGGTCAGGCCTTTATCCATGAGTCCACCAACTGCAGGAGGAGCCATAATAGTCTGGTGCATTGTGACTTGGGTGTCAATCAAATGTAGGTGACTTGGCGGGCCAATCCCCGATTACCAAAACTGACTCTGGGGACATCGAATATGACTTTGCTGGTGGGAGGAACCCCGAACTAGTGCAGGAAGTAGAAAGATACCGTCTAGATGAAGTCAGGCTCACCTCAACGCACAGTACAGGGTCTGGAACAGAACCCCTGGAGATGGGCTGGACTCCTTTTCCCTGTGGTGTTGCGCAGGGTTAGATGTGTAGATGTGGGCTTCCTTATAGCCCCCCAGTTCAATGTGTGTACATTGGAGTTTCATTTTTGGAGACCTTGGGGGGCTATATACAGTAGACCATATACAGTATACATATATTTTGGATTAATTTTAAGACCCACATCCTGGATGGCAAGAAGGACATCTAAAATAGTGAAAATGCTCCACTCAGGAAGGAATTGCAAAAGTGCTAACTCCTGGCTACATTTGGACTTGACCAGGGGCTATGCCTTTCCTTAATAACCCAGCATGCTTTTGACCTGAAGCTTCTTTTAATCTCTGTTTGCCTAGGGGAGGTGATTACTACTACTCTAGGCTCTGTGATGATGATGTTGTACACCAGAGTGGTCAACCATACTACTGAAATTTGCCCAATTCCTACCATTCTCAAAGACTTAGGGTCGCTCCAGAGTTGAGTTCCTCAGCACCCACAAAGAATGCCATACTATGGATGGCTCTGGCCTTCTCCACACGATCCTTCCATGACTTCAGTATGGTCCTGTGGTAAATTCACTCATGTGCGTGCCTGCTAGGCTCAATCACAAGGTAGTCCACCAGTCCCTCCTTTCATTTACTAAAAAACAAACCCTGTCAATGGGTGAGGAGTTTGGAGTGGGACATGTGGACCAACAGCATGACCCAATTTCCTGGACTGAACTCCTAGAAGGTGGTAGAGGTGACCATGCAAATTCTGGACTTTTTCTAAAAACTCCCTAAGCAAGGACCTGACATTAGCAAATCTTTCCCTTAAATTAAAGACATACTCTAGAACATTCATCACAGCCTTCTGGGCAGTCCTCAGTGTGCATTCACTTTTTACAATATTTTCTATACTGATTTTTCGAATGACCTCATTTTTCTTTATTCAAAGGGAATTGCTTTACGTTGGGTCCTTGTTTTAAACTGCTACTTTCATCAAAGATTTAGGTGTCCATGCCTCTTGAAATGAAAGGTTTTGGTTAGCCATGATTTCCGATCAGCTTTTGAGAAACAGACGAAAGAGCTTGGTGAGGAACTAGTGATCCAACAAATTTTTAAAAAAGGGGAAGGGCAACTAGTAATAAAAAATCTGTGGCAGTGTAGCATGGCTTAGGGATATGTCAGGGTTGACTATTTAGCCACTTACAGGACAGAGCTAGTTCTTTGCGATTTGTTGTGTATTTTGTGTACTCCCTATGCTCCTCTTATTTGTTTCAGTACAAAAAGTGATTGTCTTTGTTCGCAAATATGTACCTCACTACATAGCAGCCAACTTATAATCGATTTAACTAAACTGAAGTAAAATATATTTATTAAAAATGCAACTACTGTGCATTATTATTTTTGAGTTGATAAAATGTTTAGATAGTTAGTAAAAGGAGCTTACTTTAGCTTTTTATTTCTTACAGTTCATGCTTCTTGAATGATTGAAATGAAATGGGAAATTAAACATAGGTGGTCCTGTCATGTGAAACCTAAGTACATGAAGATCTGGTCATCTAAATTCCACTTGTACTTTAGATATATTATATGGAAAGCTTGAGTCATAACCTTATTGCATCTGTTACCTTTTTTGTAAGTCCTAAATCAGTCAGAATGTGAAAAAGCAAAACGCCTGGAATCCATTAGTTTGTAACAGTGTGGTTTGTGGTTAGATTAAATATAACCAAATATATGATTTGCAAAATGTGGCTGGGCTCCCAAATTTCTGGTTCAGCATAACCTGGATTGAAGTTTTGAAGTAAGGGAAATATTTTGGGATGTTCTCTCCACATAAAACAGGCAATATGCTTTTTGTTTTAATAACTGTTTCAACTGGCTACTGACATAATTATCCATTCAAAGTAATATTATCTTTAACTGCATTGTGTTCGGCTTACATGTAGCACTGTGCTAAAACCCCTGCTATATATATTTTTTAAATGCAGTTGTTTTCCTTGAAGCATGTCATAAGTAAAAGTGCATTGAAAAATTAATCAAGTAAATCTTTTGTTTTTAAAGTGCACTTTTCTCACAGTGATCCAGAAGATAAATTGAAGAATAAGGTACGTTATTTTGCTTTTTATTTACTTTGTTATGCAAGACTTCATATTAGGTGAAGTTAATTAATACCTAACATTTCTCAACTGTGATAATGTTAATATTTATGGGATACAAGTAGTGATTTCCAGAAATGTTTATTAAACATCAGGTTAGTGTAATATTCATGCGTAAGACACACAGTGTGATTTAGAAAAGACTGGCAGTGTCTGCAGCTAGAGATTGGAGAGGATGCACTGCAAGAGGTATTATGGATCACAGATATTAAGAATTGAAAACTCTGCCATTTAGATCTCTTCTTTTGGACTACTAATGGATTGTTATGGCTTGTTGCATCATGTGCACTTATTTGCATTCAGTGTCCCTGTTGCTACTTTAAAACCTAGTAATTTTGTGGTAACTTTTATAGAACTGGCTGACAGGTCAGAAATATCTCTGTTAAGCTCCACTCCATAATGCCAGCTGTGCTGGAAGCCACTATCTGACCGGTGAGGCACTACATCCAGTTTTCGTAAATTGAGTAGAAATGTGTGTACGCCAGAGTTCATAAATCTGATTTTTCTTTCTTGTACACATATTTTCATGCTCGAATCCATGCAAAGTTTTGTAAATGAAGTCCTTGGTTAATACTGCGTCAGTTAGTGGCTATAATAATAATAACTGTCAAATAAAATACTTTAAATGAAAAAGTTTTCTTTATTTTTGTAGGAAGATGGCACAAATGACAAGATTCTTCAAGTTGTTATTGAAAGCATTCAACAAACATTTGTCCGATATCTTAATGACTGGTATTTTGCTGAACACCATGATGAAAATGTATTTTTACAGGTAACTTCAGTATCTATTATGACAAAGCTGTTCTGTTGTTTGCAATGAATACAAATAGTAATCTAAGACGCAATTACAGTATTCACTTATAAAATTAGAAAATAGTAAGCAATCTTGACCAACATTAAATTTGAAGACAACCTTCTGGTGTGGACTTCATTGTTGATGAGGTAAATTTTGACACTGTCCAGTGCATGACTGTCAATATCATTCTATTAAAAATATATTTATACTATTAGTCTGAAATATAGTTAGTTATTATACAATGTTTCATTTTACTTTGTGGGTGATTTTCCTAAGTTTTATTTATGTTATTGAAACAGAGATCATGAAACTGACCTGAAAATATATAGAATGACTATTAACTGGTGCAGTACATAACAGTCATCTTATATATAAATGTCTATGCATGGAAGTGCGTGTGTCTGTCTGTCCATCCCGGACGTGCGAGGCTACAGCAAGATGCTCAAAGAAAGTGACTCTGTCACCAAAGTGAAACTCGCTTAGCCGCTAATACACAAGCGAGGCGAGCACATTGGCAAAACAAAACCTCTGGGGAGAGAGAAACTCACTTAGCCACTGAAAGACAACGGAGGTGAGCACATCGATTGAAATTTCACTTCATCACAATGGAGTTCATGTAAATTCATTCATTCAGGGTCACCATTCAACCAGCTATTCAGCATGCCATCAATGTATCTGGACTGAATAAAAGACTTTGAAAGAAACCTTTATAAACACGTGTAGAACTTACAAATTCCACATCAAAGCAACTTAAGCAAAAATTAAACTGATATCCAAGACCGAAGTGGTGGTAATCCTACCTACCCCACAACATTGCTTTCGTGTAAATACAGTGATCCCGCGCTATATTGCGCTTCGCCTTTTGCGGCTTCACTCCATCGCGGATTTTATATGTAAGCATATTTAAATATATATCGCGGATTTTTTGCTGGTTCGCGGATTTCTGCGGACAATAGGTCTTTTAATTTCTTGGTACATGCTTCCTCAGTTGGTTTACCCAGTTGATTTCATACAAGGGACGCTATTGGCAGATGGCTGAGAAGCTACCCAACCTACTTTTCTCTCTCTCTTGCGCTGACTATCTGTGTTCCTGATGTAGGGGGTGTGAGCAGGGGGGCTGTTCGCACACCTAGACGATACGGACGCTCGTTTAAAAATGCTGAAAGATTATCTTCACGTTGCTATCTTTTGTGCAGCTGCTTCCTGAAACGACATGCAGCAAGGTGCTTCGCATACTTAAAAGCTCGAAGGGCACGTATTGATTTTGATTGAAAAACAAACTCTGTCTCTCTCTCTCTTTGTCTGCTCCTGATGGAGGGGGTGTGAGCTGCCGCCTTCAACAGCTTTGTGCCGCGGTGCTTCACATACTTAAAAGCAAACAGCCCTACTGATTTGTTTGCTTTTCTCTATCTATGTGACATTCTGTGCTCCTGACAAGCACTCCTTTGAAGAGAAAGATATGTTTGCATTCTTTTAATTGTGAGATGGAACTGTCATCTCTGTCTTGTCATGGAGCACAGTTTAAACTTTTGAAAAAGAGACAAATGTTTGTTTGCAGTGTTTGAATAACGTTCCTGTCTCTCTACAACCTCCTGTGTTTCTGCGCAAATCTGTGACCCAAGCATGACAATATAAAAATAACCGTATAAACATATGGTTTCTACTTCGCAGATTTTCTTATTTCGCAGGGTGGCTCTGGAACGCAAACCCCCGCGATGGAGGAGGGATTACTGTACATGATTTGTGTCACTTATGTAGTAGTCAGCTATTTCTAAAAGTCAGGCACTGTTACAACAATTGCAATTTCTTGCCTGAAGAAGGGGCCTGAGTTGCCTCGAAAGCTTGCATATTGTAATCTTTTTAGTTAGCCAATAAAAGGTGTCATTTTGCTTGACTTTTCACTACATTCATAATGGCTAACACAGTACAACACCCTAGTACTAATAACTCTTCTGAAATGCAGAGGTTAATGCTAGCCTCAGTTGAATGCTTACTTATTACATAATTCTTTACACATTACTGGTTGCTTATATTTTTAGAATATTTATTTTACTTCTCCTCGCACCAACTTTGTGCCCACTTGTCCAACTGTAAAATGTTATTTCACAGAATGTCCTCTGTGTCTTTGCCTATACTTCTATTGCCACACCCATTTTAGGTGTGTTCACATTAAATGTAAAAGAACACATTCTCATGTTTGTTTGTCTGTCCAAATGAAGCATGAGATATTTGTCAGTAAATGTTGACATATTTCACTTAGAGCACACAACAGATTTTTAAAATTTGAAAAAGTCACATATAAAAAAAATTTGGCAAATGTTTCAAATTGTGTATTATTAAACAGAGAAATATTTTACATATTTCAAGACAGTGCAATGAAACACTTAAACAACAACAACATTTATTTATATAGTGTGGAACCTGGCTCGTATATTTACAATATATACAATAGTTGAAACATGCACAAACCCCAGTGCCACAGCACCAGTCACCCCAGTCCAGGCCCTCAATCAAATGCTTTCTCACTCTCTGGACCACCTCCACTCCTGTCCTTCGACTTCCGTCCTCTTCCACCCGTTTCCAGCCTTGAATGAAGGGAGGCGGCCCCTTTTATAATCCCCCGGATGTGCTCCAGGTGTGTTCCGGCAATCTTCCACTGACACGCCCCAGTGTGGCGGAAGTGCCGGCTGCATCCCCGGAAGCACTCCGGGTGTCCCTGCTCCTCTTCCCCCCCAGCACTTCCTGGTGTGGCGGAAGTGCTGAGGCCCAGGGCTCTCCAGGCATTAGGGCACCACCTGGCGGTGACCACAGGCTTCTACAGGGTTGAGCTTCAAAGCTCTGTACCCGTGGTCCCCACAGCAACCAGGGCGGTCGCCCCCTCGTGGTCTGGAGGAGGCGTGAGTCCTCCTCCAGTCCTCTTGGGCGTCCCGGCTGGGTACCACGCCCAGCCGCATGCCACAATAGCACATTTTCATACAAGGGAGTGTAGGTGATTAGGAAAGCCGTATGTCCATGAAGAGCTGATGGTGGAATGGATTGCTTGTTTATGCATGTCTGGGTCAGTGATTTGTGTAGCCTTCCCTCATTAGCAAACCTGTAGGTCAGTTAGCGTAGTACCTACACTAGGACAGGGGTTCCCAAACTTTTGAACGTCAAGTACCACCTGAGGTTAAGTGAGTTGCATTGTGTACCACCCGAGTTTTTAACAAAAAAATTTAAAAGCAAGTACTGCAATGAATGATTAATTCTTAATTAGGTAATATACAGCAAATTCACGACACTGACTACAACCGCCCCGAAATCTGAATAAAAATTAAAGAATTGGAAGAAATTATGCATAAAATTAATGAAAAAATTTGTGCATGTACATAAATTGATAAATTCCGCCACGAAACTAAATCCTGCCTTCGGCCTGTATGTGACGCAGTTACCGAAGACGAAATGTTATCGGCTTTATGCTTAGATCTAGTCACTACGATGCAATGTGCACGTATAACAACAAACGCGAGCGGTTTCTGTGAGGCAGAGTTACAGAAGACTAAATAGTGTCGGCGTTGTGCTTTCATCTAGTGACCAAAAGCTCAGACAGTGAAGAAGTAGAAGTTTACTTCCACGATACTGAATTATGGTAGCGTTAAATGAACTAATAGGTTTTATTTATTCCGATGACGAAATTTCACACCACACTAAATTTGGGAATCCACGTATTATTGTATTTAAACAGTTTCATTGGTTTTTGCTCACAACAGGCTTGTCATAAAGGGTTTTGCACAGATAAATTAAATTTCAGGGACCGCGATGCGTACCACTGGTACCACAGTTTGGGAACCGCTGCACTAGAAGATATAATAGTCTGAGTAAATGCAGTGGGGGAGGAATTGTAAGCAAAAAAAGACAACTCTTGACAGCCAAATGGGACAGAAAGAGACTGAAAGAAGGGGCTTAACTGTGAGTGAGGTCATCTTTTGGAATTAGCAGTGTGCTTTTATGGAGTGTGGGGTCAACCCTGACCCGATGCAGTAAGGAGCAGGAGACATTATGGACTTGGAATCTTTCTGTGGGTACCAACTAAAGGTGACAGAAGAAGAGCTAAAGGAAAGCAAAATTGACATTGTGTTCATTTGAGAGGGAAGTGCAGACAGTTGGACCTTAAGTGACGGAGCAAAACCAGAGTTTATGGAGTGAGCAAGGCTTCACTTGGCTTTCTCATTTGTAAAGGAGCAAGAGATGCAACAGAGTTCCATTTAGTGAGTACAGGAAAAACACTTTACTGATTGTTGCTCTGTGGATGTTACATCTATTTTTCTATTGTTTTTATTGATTTTAATTATTTATTGAACACTCTACTGCACTGTTTTATGGACATTTATTTATTGATGGATTTTAACTGCACCACAAAAGTGAAAGTAATAATTTTTTTTTCGATAATTATGCACATGAAATATTTCACACCTGAACTTGTTATTTTATCTTTACTTGTACTCTATTTTCTGTTACAAACTGTGAGTCTGAGTTGGAATCTGCTGTCTGTGAAACTCATTATCAGTCATAACATGTCTTTAGGGGCCTGGCTTTTAAATAAATGATATTGTAAAATGTTGTTTAAAAAAACAGGTATTTTATGTAATCTAATAAAACATGTAATTACATTCCCTTATCATTTATATTCTTACCAAAATATTTAATAAATAAAAATTTGATTTCTGTGTCAATGATGAAGTAAATAAACAAAAATGAATAATGCTCCAAAACAGTTTCTAAGTCTCCTAATGTACTTGAATGTTATGCCATGTGGTCATTTTAAACTTGTTTTCTATGTTCTATTCAGCAGATTTATTGTTTAGTGTCTATTATATAACTAGTCATCAGACTAGAGGAAAATTAATACAGCCAGAATATATACTGTACATGCTAAATAATATCTGAACAAGCAGTGTTGAGTGGTTCAGCTCTGTATGGGTGAAAAATTAGTATTCTTAAATTCCTGTAATGATTAAATAACTGAGAGCCTTTCTGGAAAACATTAATTTTGCAAAGGAGCCTTGGTCTCATACAAATAGTTTTTATTGGTATGTTTTTATTTTTTTAATTTATTATGAAATAATAATAAGAGTGGGATATTGAAACAGTAGTTATAGTTGTTGCTTTACAGCCCCGGGGAAATGGGTATGACTTCAGGCTCAGTTGCTGCCTGTAGAGCTTAACATGACCACTATGTTTCCAAATGGACCCATAATAAATTATTGTTGATTTATTTTATTAAGTTTATCTTGCAGTAGACTGGCATCTCATCTAGGGTTGGCTATCACTTTCGTCGCATTAAAGTAAAATTGTTCCATCTGAATTTTCAGGTTCTTCAGAATGCTTCACAGTCATATCAATGCATTGATTTTTACAAGCGGAAACAAGATAATTCTGTTCTTTTGGTCTTCCACAATCCTATGAATAATATGCAACAGAGTCAAGAAGACTGGGATATGGCACTCCACTCTGATATTGGCTTCAGGTAAAAACCAGAAGGAAAACAACACATTTATTAACAGCAAACTAAATGAAGCACAGTAGAACACAATACCTCAAGTGATAACCAAATCAACTCTGCACTTCCAATATTAGTTCATACATACTGTTTGTTCAAATATTTAGTCACACAATGTTGAAATTGATATGTGCATCAGTATAGCATATGTCACATTTGTTAATTCCCATTGAGTTGTGTCACTTGAAACACAAAAAAAAATTAACAATTACTTTCTTCTTTTAGAAATTACCTTGAACATGTTGCAGAGTCCATTTCTGATTGGGTATTAGAAGAAGAAAATAAATGGAAAAAAAAGCTAATCAGTAAAGAACTAGACAGATTGAAAGTTCCTATACCTGATCCTTCTGAAGAAGCTTCTCCACAAAAGAAGAAAGGAAGAACTCCATCGCCAAAAAAATCTGAAAGTATGATTCCAAGTGATTCTCTATACTGTACAGTGTACGGTTTCTGGAATATTACTGATTTTCTTTATTATTCTAACACAATATAGCATGCAGCAACCTGCTAAATTCAATTGAGGGTCAGTGCGGGACAGAACTTAATCTGGCAGCATCGGGTGCAAGGAAAGAGGCAATTCTTGGCAAAGCCCCATCCATTTTAAAACCCACACATAAACAATGGTCAGGGTGACTGGCTCAACAGTCAACCTAATATACCCTAAGACTGTCAAATTAGGCAAAGACTCCAATTTGAACATTCATATTTAAATGTCATATATTCAAATATATCCAAATGTAAATTAAAAATTTAGGGTACTGAATGAATATTTGTACCATGTGTGCATTTAGTTATAGTTATAGTTTTTTTTTATTATTTTCATTAATATTTTTACTTTTTTGCTCAAGGTGAATCTGCAAAGAGAAAAAGAAAACACACTTAACCTCTTTCTACTTTCTACTTGTAATGCACATAAGGACCTAGACGAAATTGTTTATGATTGCTCAACATGTTAAATGAAGTAATTAATTGATTTTTCCTTTTGATTCTAAAGACCAGAGACATATCTTGGAGAATCTCACTTTTACAGTATGTACAGTATGTTCAGGCATTCTGAGCCCCTAAAATGTTTTATGAATGAAACAACTCAATGTACTAAATGCTGAATTACAATGATCTTAATACTTTTCATCCTCATTTTAATATATTTTTTAGCAGATGTCATAATTCAAAGCAACTAACAATAAATATATAAAATTACTTTTTAGTATTCATCAGGAAACTACTAAGTTAACAAACAATACAGAACACAATTTTAAATGAACACACAAGAGGCTTAGGTTATAGTTAGTTCCATGTCAAGATGAAAAGTCATAGACTTAAAAAAAAAAAAAATAAGGATGCAGCTAGTGGATGAGAGCGTGTGTAGGATCCAACGTGATACCTTGAAGAAGTTGGGCAGGAGCAAATACCATACAGGACTAAACTAACAACTGTTTTTCTTTTTTCTAACCTTTACATTTGCTGCAAAAAATTATTATATATAACCTTAATTATGTTTTCATTATGCTTCATTATGCCTCAAATAATGTGTGTGCCAAGTCAGCAGCCAATTAAGAAACATTCTGTGTATGAAAATACTTGTTTGCTTAAGTAGCTAAACTGACTTGATGACATTGAAAAGGCACTTTACAATGGTGTTTTTTATACTAACAAAATGAAAAACAGAAATATGGTAATTATTTTCCATTATTTGTAATGAGAAAGGAAACCAATCTTTGCTTGCTGTGATGGATGCTTAACAGGCTCAGATTCATGAGTGAACTGGAATATGGTCAGGAACAGAAGGATGCTTTTAGAGTGGTAGGGAAACATTTAAAAATGTGCTCTTAGTGCAACTATAAATCCAAAACCAGAGCAGCAGCGTAGAAAAACCTGCCCCAAGTTTTTTCATCAGCATATTTGGTATGCTAATGTTTTAAGTGTGTCAAACTAATAGATAAAAAACGCACCTGGTAGATGACAGATAGGGTGTTTCAAACTAAGTTAAACAGTATATAAAATATAAATAAAATGAGAAGATTCACAAATCCTAAGACTTCCATAAGTGACCCTGTGAATTAGTTATGCAAACTTCTTTTAACAAGATATCTGAATATTTACCAGTAATCCATTTCTTCTGACATGTGCCATTAGTCTATGGAATAAAACTGTAAAAGAATTGATATGCTCGATAAATACATACAGTTTATGTTCTTATATTCAATATTTTCTGAGCTTATTAAATTTTTATTTTCTCTCACAGGTGGTAAAGGCACCCCATCTAGACCTCCCAGCAAAGCAGAAGTTAGTCCTGAACCTCTTAATACTCGAAATCCTTTTGTTCGAGAAGGATCACTTAAGGTAATCATTTATTAAAATAGAAAATTATTTAAAATGTTTTTTTAAGTGTGAAGAACTTTTAATGTATTGTATGCATACTTTTCTATATTTTGATATATACAGTGTGTATAGCCAGTTTTATACATATGTATACTTCAGTATTGCTTATATAGTGTGGAGACTGGCCCGGACACAGACAGGTAGACATTGTTAAAAGCACCACACACGTTTATTTACACAATATTATTTACAGTGAAACACAGCACACAACCCACTTTCACCCCCAAAGTCCAGGCCTCCCACAATGCCTTTCTCTCATCAGGTCCAACTCCACTCCTCTCCTCCTGAGCTGTGTCTTTCTGCCTCCCGACTCCAGCCATCGAATGGAGGGAGGCAGCCCCTTTTATATCCACCCGGATGTGCTCCAGGTGCCTCTCAATGAGCACCTGCCGGCACTCCCTGGTGTGGCGGAAGTGCCGGCTGTGCACCCGGAAGCACTCTGAGTGTCCCTGGTCTTCTTTTCCCCAGCACTTCCGGGTGTGGCGGAAGTGCTGAGGGCCAAGGCTGCTTTGGCATTTGGGTGCCCTCTGGCGGTGACCACAGGCCCCTATAGGGTTGAGCTTCCAGGCTCCTTTCACATGGTCCCCATAGCCACCAGGGTGGTCGCCCCCTCGTGGTCTGGAGGAGGCGTAATCCCTCCTCCAGTCCTTCCAGGTGTCCCAGCTGGGTACCGCCCCCAGCCGCTCACCACAATAGATCAAAGAATTTCTTCCAGCCTCACCTAAAGAATGGTGAAGGTTTGACCATATGATAAGTTGTTTTATGTATCTTTCCAACTTTCCTAGTATCTTTACACAGATTATTGGGTTAATAACTGCTCTCTGACTATATAGGCATAATTAAGACAAGACAATCTTATTAATATCTTTGATTAGTCATAGTGGCTTAAGTAGAATGAGACTTCACTTGCTTCTATCCAAGAGATCTTTTGAATTAATATATATGTAACATTTATTTAAAATTCTATTTAGGAACAGGAGCTGAATGACTTTCCTTAAGGGCAAGAAGTCTATAGCCAAACAGCAGTAATACATACACACACACACACACGCAAAAAATGACAATACAGATCACAAATAAAGCAAAAAATGGAAATCATTGCTAGAAGTTGAAACTATAAGTTTGTTCCTAGTCTAAAAGTCCCTTTCCTTAAGTAATGTAACAGCATGATGCAGTTTTATTAACATTATTCCAAAGTTAGGACACTGACTACTGTGTGCCACCATCTTAAATAGTTGTAAAAGCAATGATACTACTAATAGTGTGTCTGCGTGGGTTTCCTCCGGGCGCTCCGGTTTCCTCCCACAGTCCAAAGACATGCAGGTTAGGTGGATTGGCGATTCTAAATTGGCCCTAGTGTGTGCTTGGTGTGTAGGTGTGTTTGTGTGTGCCCTGCGGTGGGTTGGCACCCTGCCCGGGATTGGTTCCTGCCTTGTGCCCTGTGTTGGCTGGGATTGGCTCCAGCAGACCCCCGTGACCCTGTGTTCGGATTCAGCGGGTTGGAAAATGGATGGATGGATGGACTACTAATAGTAGTGATGCTACTATAGATGATAGTAGTGATCATAAATAATATGGCTGCAACTGAAAGAAAAGTAAAAAAAAATCATAAATAAAGAATGGAAAATAATCATAGGCTTATGAATAAAGTTAAGTATTGTTACCATCTAGGGCAACCAGAATTTAATATTATTGTAGACTCACAAAGTACCCAATGATTGCTGTTTGTGAGAACAACCATGAAGTGATCAAAAAGGTCAACTAGCACAAAAGTGAAAAAGAGACTTTGCATATAATGAGGGATAGCTGAAAATGTGAATGTCACCATATCTCACTAGTAGTCCAAGATATGGCTTTATCATTTCAGTTCAAATCTAGTAGTTTTTTGTTAACCCTGTTCAGGTCATCGTGATATAGCTAAAAGTATGATAAACTAGTACTATATATTGTATATTTTCATAAAAGAAATGTTAACATTTGAAGGCAAAAAATACCAGTATAAACAACACATAGCTGAGGCCTACTGTACTCTACTCAGGCACCCTGAGAAGTCTTGCAGATGATGTGTGTGGGTCAGTGAATAACAAGACTCACTTCTCTACTTAAATCCATTGGCTTGTGTATGTGGCCACTGGATATCTTGGGTAGGATACAGGCTTGGATTAGCACAGAGAACTGGAGAAAGTGAGTGCTGCTGGTGGTATGTCTAACCCTAAGTAAGTGATTGGAGGCAGAGGTGGTAGGTCTGGCAAAAAAAAAGATTATTGGAGGTACATGGGAGGAGCCATGGAAGATCAGAGTAGGAGCAGCGACACTGAATGGTGGCCAAGGAAAGAGAACACAAATCTCACATGAGGAAGAGAGGGAGAGACACTGCATTTCACAGTATTTTAAGCTACTAGCACCAGTGATGATACAGTTTAAATAATAAATGCTGTAAAAAAATCACACAAGTGCAAATTAATATTCATGAAATTACTTTTTTTGGTCAATGGACACAGTGCCAAATCATATTGTACACAAGAAGCCAACATGATTCATGATAATGATGATGTCTGCACCAGAACAGTTAGATATACAAGTTCATGCATCCTGTAAATTTCATAACAAAGAATCAAACAATAAGTCACTTCAAAGGCTCTATCCTTCAAGCCCCAACATGAAAATTAGCATTTAAATCTGAACTTAGCAAAATCCGAAAGTAAATATTTTTCTAGATGAATAATTGTATTAACCATAAAATGAGAAAAATTGGATTATGAAGACTAACTTGAGTTTTCTATGAATATTTTCACAATACATTAAATTATTGAGATGAGTTTACTACTTATTTCACTTTTGTACAACAGCACAATCAGTTGGAAGATAGGAAGCAGTGTACCAATTGCCCTAAATGCAGAGACACCACTGGTTATTATTTTGACAATGAATTATTCAACTTTTATAGAGCATTGTGGCTTGCTTGTTAATTTCTTGGGTTTTTTTTTTTTTTTTTTTCACTAGGCTTGGAAGGAAGAGCAGGATCGCATGAAAGAGGAGGAGATGTCAAAAAAAGTAAAGAAAGACAAAGACAAGAGAGGCAAATCTGCTGAGAAGAAGGGGAAAGAGAAAAGCAAGGATCGGTCAGAATCCAGTGATAGTGTTAAAACGGCAAATTCAAAAAAATCTCCAAGAGATAAAAGCAAAGAGGATCCAAAAACCCCAGAGCCTGTGATTGTAATTCATGAGCCAACTGCTTCATTACTACCTGAAAAGATATACAAAGTAAGGCAATGAAAGTGTTTTGTGTATATTTTGTTACTTTATTGACTTGTGATATACTGCTGCAAGAAAAACCTTTCTAAAAAGCAAGCTGATATTTTTTACTCCCTGCTGTAAAGCTGGTGTATTTCCAAATGAGCTTTAAGGACAAATTGACTTATCTTGCTTAATTGGAAGAATCCCAACCCGCCTTTTATAAGTAAGTGCGTAATATATGTTCTAGACTATTTGAAATTGGAAAAAATCAAATTCTTGCTTAATGGATCCGTTCAAAACTTTTTATTTTCCTTTTAATATGGCAAGGAAATTTTTAGGCAACAAAAAGTAAGAACACAGCAAATTGTTTATGATATTTATGGTGAGATCTTTTCTGTGGTTTCAGTAAAGGCACAAATGCTATTTAACATTTAACAAATAAACCCTCCCTTCACGCATACCACATTGTTTATAAGCAAAAGACAAAAATTGTGTGTGGTACTCTGTGTTCCTCCAGCCATACTAACTCAAAAACAATACTCTGAAAATCCCACTATTTAATATTACACCATTCATTCTCTTTCAGGCCTGTAACAACACTCTCATGTCTTACTGTTATGATTTTGCAATTGGAAATCTAGACTAAAGGCACATTAACAAATGTAGTGATAAACAGAGATTTTTGCTTTTGCACAATAGTTTTCACTGTACAGTATCCTGAAAATTGAATTAATAGATTCAGAAAATGGATTAATGCATGTATAACTACTGTCACTATTACATGACTCAAAAGTCAAAACACACTTAAAGATTACATTACAGATGTATGGCAAATTCCCAAGATTTGTTGACAGCAGCCTAACACCAACTCCAGTCTGATGTGAATTTTGAACGCCAACAAAGATTGCTTCTCGGATATATATGTTTTATATTGGATATAACAAATAAAAGTATGGAGTAGGTCTATGAGTAAAAACAGATAATAAATGTATCCATCTGTTGCTCCCCACATGAAGACTGCGAAAATGAAATTCTGCACCAAGTACTTAATACTGAGGTATGTCACTAATGTGATTCCTGTGTTGAAAAAACCATATGCTTACATATTTAGTCATGATTTATTACTTTTAGCTTTAATTTTAGTTGCTATCATTAAGAATACAAACTAATAATATTGTTGTAAACTCAACATAGGCATTTTACTAAGTATTGTTAAAAATGTGCCTTTTTTAAGTTCACAGGATACAATATGGGAAATGAGCTAATTCAAGTTTCTGGTCAAATACGAAATCTCTTTCCCACAGATGGAGGAAGAATAAAGATAGAACGCATAAACTTCATCCAAGGTAATTTTATAATATATAATGTGCATGATATTATATTGTATATATTATATTTGCAAATTAAATTTTTTGGGAAACTAACCAAATGCTCTTTACCATAAAGAATAAGAATAATAATTCAGTTAGTTCATTAATTACCTACTTAATAAATCACATAATTAAATATAAAAATTCAGATATGATTAATTTATAATAAAACACATTGCAAATATTATAGCTATTGTAAAATAATTTTAAAAATTAATGATGTTTACATTGCTGTTTTACACAAGAAGAGGTGTGCACATGCTCTAATCTCTCTGAAGCCTCATGTAATATATACATCTGGAGATAACCATGAATGAATTTTACTTAATACTGGTTGGGGGACAATTGGATGGCTCATTGAATGTAAAGATCTGCAAAGATCACAGATACGTTAATTTGATCCAACAGACAGCAAGCTTCTGTTTATGATTAACCATCTACAGTCAAAGAGTCTCCTAAAAACCCTATTAGACATGTTTGTCAAGTGTGCAGAGAGCACATTGCATATTTATTTATTTATTTTTTTAATTTTATTTATTAATTTTATTGTAATCATTCCATACAAATAGATCAATTTATACAAAAAAGAACTGAAGACAAATCAAACCCCACCCTTGAGAAGGAGAGCATGGCCAAAGGAGAATTGCTTAGGGCTTTTTAATAGGGCAAAAATAAACAAAAGAAAGGAAAAAATATATATAGGTAAATAAAAAATGGAGAAGGGAAAGAAATGCGGAAATAATTATTTCTTCTTGTTCTAAAATATTATTGATTAGATCCTGCCAGGTTTTGAAAAAATTCTGTACAGATCCTCTAACTGAGAATTTGATTTTTTCCAATTTCAAATAATATAAAACATCGGTTTCCCACTGACTTATCAGAGGAGAGTTAGGATTCTTCCAATTTAACAAAATAAGTCTGTATGCCAAAAGTGTAAAAATTTAAAAATATTTAAAAAATAAACATAACAAGTTTTAAAAAGAAACATAACCTGATGCATGGGAAAAAAACTTTCTATACCATCACATTATACATTAACGTTCATTGGCACGATTGCACGAATGGTAAATGTGAACAATATTCTATCACAGATGCTGTGTGTGCTCTCTGTTGTTCAGAATTATGACAATAGTATAGGAGTCGATGTAATCTTGAAAGAATTGACAGCTATTTTCATGAAAATATGAACTGCAAAATATAGATTTGAAGTAAACGGTATGTCACACTCCGTCAAAAGGACTACCGTTAAGAGAACTGATAAGGAAGAACCACAAGAGATGCAGATTTCAGTGCTTAAAACACCTGAATCAACAAATCCGCCTAACACCACCAGTAGATGCACAGATGCTAAACACCATCCAACTTCTGACTGCACGTCTAAACGAGTAACTAAACTAAATTCAACATTACAGTCTAATGGGAAATGCAAACATGCTATGACAAAATAGCCACAGCTTTTTAACAAGTTGTAAATCCTTAGTCTGCAATGATTATCTAAACTCTGTTTGCTGTTGTTATGTCATATAGTGATGTACGTTGCTTATAATTCCAGGGTATTGAGTTGGTGTATCTTCAGCAGTTATGTTGTACACTTGCTTGTAGTTATGGCATGATTGTTTCATGTTTCACTTCATGTTCCATGTTTGCACGAGTTTCAGCTTTAGTACATTCCTTTACAATTAAATCCAGAATTAACATTTCCTTTAATAGCAGCAAGTCATGTGGGTGGGCCCTAAGATAGCAAAGCATTCCCAATGTTGTACTGAATGATTTTATACTTCAGTCTTGGGAAAATGTACTATTTTCTTATATCCTGTTTTCAGCAATATGTCATTTACTTTTGTTTGATGTACTTTCTATAGAAATTCTTTTTGTAAAGCTTCAGGAAATCACAATCATGGCACAGAATTTTTATTTATATACTGTAGGTCAGGAGTGGACTTTGAAATTTTAGTTCAGGATGTATGTTTTTCTTACTTTCTCATATATGTTCAGGAATTTGGCATGTAAAAGAAATAAAAATTCAAAATACTGTATCTGACTGTCTGACTGACTGACTGTCTGTCTGTCTGTCTGTCTGTGATGGGTTTCACAGTTTTTAAGAGGTTGGAAAGGGGAAAGTGTGTCACAAAACACTGACAGAACCCTAAAAGGAGAGTAAAACCTATTCTAGTATGTTGATCTAGTTTACTTTCGGTCCTACATATGTACCGTATGCCCAGGTAGGGCAAATGATAGAGACACCAGTGAAAGAAGTGGACAGATGCAACCCTAGGGGAATTCTTACTCTATAACTATTTTAATATTGTTTTTATTTAATTCTGTGTTACTACGAGGGGGAGTCAAGTTAAAGTTAGAATATGGGATTTATTAGAAAATGGAAATGAACCTTAACAAAACTGATAATGTAATTTCTCAATGTAGTCTCCACCCTTCTCAATGCACTTGTGCCACCTACCTGGAAGTGCCTGGATTCCAGCAGAATAAAAGGTTTTGTCTTGTCATCGCAACCACTTGTGCACCAGAGTTACTGTCGAACACTACGTGCCAAGGGGTACTACACTCACTAGTACAAGCTACTGTGACTCGCTGGAGACCAACGTGAAGCCTGCTATTCAGTCCAAGCAGCAGGGACTGCTGTCTCAAGGAGTCCTTTTGCTACAAGGCAATGCCCGTCCACACACTGCTAAGAACACTAAGGCTTGTCTGGAGAAACTGAAGTTAGAGGCATTGCCACATCCTCCTTATTCGCCAGATTTGGCACTGTGTGATTTCCATCTTTTTGGACCTCTAAAAAACATCTGGGTAGTTGTCGATTCAAGATAGATGATGATGTGAAGAAAGCGAGCCACAAGTGGTAGTGAGGACAAGACAAAACCTTTTATTCTGCTGGAATCCGGGCAGTTCCAGGCAGGTGGTGCAAGTGCATTGAGAAGGGTGGAGACTACATTGAGAAATCACATTATCAGTTTTGTTAAGGTTCATTCCATTTTCTGATAAATCCAATTTCCTTACTTTAGCTTGACTTCCCCTCATAATAACATTAAAATTGGTAGCACTGGGTGCAAGGCATGAACCAAGACTGGAAGGAGCACCTGCTAGATGTATGCATTATTGATATATGTGAATATTTTTTGAGAAACACTGCAATTTAAATCTCTTTAATATGTGTTTCATTTCTTTGTTGTCTGCTAGATACAGTCCTGTCCTGAATGTTTAGATCAAAATATGTGATCTTAACTTTTATAAATATAAATGTTCGAAAAGTACATTTAGTCAAGAACAAAGTGGCACAGTGTAGCAATGACAGCTTCATGATCTTGTGTTTGAATCCCATACCTGGATGTTGTCCACATGGAGTTTGTGTCTTCTCCCTGTGTTTGAGTAGGCTTTCTTCTGGATGTTCTGGTTTTCCTACTACTGTACATCCCTAAGGCATGCAAGTTAGTTTAACTGGCAGCTCTAAACTGACTCCTGTGTGGATGTGTGTGAGTGAACACTGCTATAGTCTGGTGCCCTGTCTCAGTTGTTTCCTCCCTTGCACTCAGAGCTACATGGATAGGCCTCAGGTTCTCATTATTCTGAATTATACCGAGTTTGGCAATGTCATTTCAATATATTTAGTTATTTTATAAACTTTAGATACCAAAAAAGAATAGCTTTGCTGCTGTAACTGTTTAATCTAATCAAAGTACTTTTTTGCTTTAGGTTTATCATTAATTGACTTTACAGTAATGATTGATGGACACTCATTTTATATACACATCATTGATCCACAGAAGGATGCTGAAAGTAAAAGTGCACCTGAGGATGGTATGTCAGTTTAATAAGATTTTTATTATGTAATAATGTACTTGTGTACATTTCCTTTCCCATATTCACATTTCATTTTATGAATTTGTCTCTCAGACTATAAATTTACAACACTTTTCAGGTATGATTATGTATTGAAAGTTGTTCATTATATTAGTTTATAATATAAAATACATGCATTGAGGAATGTCACTGTCAGATCGTGTTACAGTTCTTTAGAGTGAATGGTCGTCTAAATGCCAGCCCTGATCTGTGTTGCTTCAAAAGGAAAAGAATACTTGTGGCTCCAAGTGAAATCAAAAATACACCATTACATCTGAGTCATACAATGTTTCACCTGGGTTCATTTGTGATGGCTAAGGCAAGAAGTAGTGAAATGTGTAGGCTGTGTGTCATAAATGAATTTTCATGACCTTTTGAGAAATAATAAATAGGGTATGTGAAGCATCATAACTGTTCTGAGTTGCCAGATTTACATTCGCATTCACAAGATTATTGATCATATTCGTCAAAAATTGTTTTTCATTATTCATCCTCAAGGAGTCTTTATTTAATGTCACATCTCACATTAAGCACCATCATAAAGTACCCACTTCATTTTCTTATCTTGTATTTAACTGAATTTCATACAGCTTACTGTTCCTTGTAAATACATAGAGAGTAATTGATCAAGATTAAAGATATCTTGTCTTCCTATTAGAAGTGAAGAAGGAGAAAAGATGTGTCAGCAAGTTTGGATCATTTTCAGCTGTTTTAGAAAATGGAATTCACCTTTCTTTTAGTAATTATGGCTCCTCAGGAGAATGCAAAGGTACAGATATTGCTAGTTTTGTAACAGCAAATAAAGTAATGTTGACTGTTTCGTACTGATATTTTAAAAATGTGATAAAAATGTATTTATTTGTTTTGATACAGTGGAAAAAGATCCCAATCTACAGTCAATGCTGAACATCCCCTCTATCCAGACGGTTTCTCCTACCCCCTCTCAGCCTGTAACTCCAACAACACCAGTACTACGAGGCAAAACTCCAAAGTTAAAATCTTCCCGTTCCCCTAAAGGTGAAAAGGGAAAAAGCAGTGCTCCAACACCCCCAGTAGTAGAAGAACCTATGAAATGCGAAGAACAGGTAGGTTTTGCTTTCAGTGAAACTATATGTATTTTCATAATTCAGTTATTTAAATAAAACTCAGAGTAACAACAACATCTGCATTTTACTCAGGTTACAAATAACAACAACAACAACATTTATTTATATAGCACATTTTCATACAAAAAGTAGCTCAAAGTGCTTTATATAATGGAGAGAAGAAAAATAAAAGACAAAATAAGAAATTAAAATAAGACAACATTAATTAACATAGAAAGGAGTAAGGTCCGATGGCCAGGGTGGACAGAAAAAACAAAAAAAAACTCCAGAAGGCTGGAGAAAAAAATAAAATCTGTAGGGGTTCCAGGCCACGAGACCGCCCAGTCCCCTTTGGGCATTCTACCTAACATAAATGAAATAGTCCTCTTTGTAGTTTGGGTTTTTCACGGAGTCACTTGATGCTGATGGTCATACAGACTTCTGGCTTTTAATCCATCCATCATTGTTGGAACATCATGGTGCTTTGGGTCGATGGTGGTGGCGCACGCCACCACCAACAGGACACTGGAAAAGGAAACAGAAGAGAGAGTAGGGGTTAGTACAGATTTTGAATGAATAGTTATTATAATGAATTAGATATACAGAGTATCAGGATTAAATTACAGTGAAGTTATGAGAAGGCCATGTTAAAATAATGTGTTTTCAGTAGTTTTTTAAAGTGCTCCACTGTATTAGCCTGGCGAATTCCTACTGGCAGGCTATTCCAGATTTTAGGTGCATAACAGCAGAAGGCCGCCTCACCACTTCTTTTAAGTTTTGCTCTTGGAATTCTAAGGAGACACTCAGTTGAGGATCTGAGGTTACGATTTGGAATATAAGGTGTCAGACATTCCGATATATAAGCCGGGGCGAGATTATTTAAAGCTTTATAAACCATAAGCAGAATTTTAAAGTCAATTCTGAATGACACAGGTAACCAGTGTAGTGACATCAAAACTGGAGAAATGTGTTCGGATTTTCTTTTCCTGGTAAGGATTCTAGCAGCTGCATTCTGCACTAGTTGCAAACGATTGATGTCTTTTTTGGGTAGTCCTGAGAGGAGTGCGTTGCAGTAATCTAGCCGACTGAAAACAAACGCATGAACTAATTTCTCTGCATCTTTCGATGATATAAGAGGTCTAACTTTTGCTATGTTTCTTAGGTGAAAAAATGCTGTCCTAGTGATCTGATTAATATGCGATTTAAAATTCAGATTACAATCAACGGTTACCCCTAAGCTTTTTACCTCCGATTTGACTTTTAATCCTAATGCATCCAGTTTATTTCTAATAGCCTCATTGTATCCATTATTGCCAATCACTAAGATTTCGGTTTTTTCTTTATTTAATTTGAGAAAGTTACTATTCATCCATTCTGAGATACAAGTTAGACATTGTGTTAGCGAATCAAGAGATTTGGGGTCATCAGGTGCTATTGATAAATACAGCTGTGTGTCATCAGCATAGCTGTGGTAGCTCACGTTGTGCCCTGAGATAATCTGACCTAATGGAAGCATGTAGATTGAGAAGAGCAGTGGACCCAGGATAGAGCCTTGTGGAACACCATATAGAATATCATGTGTCTTTGAGTTATAATTACCACAACTAACAAAGAATTTTCTCCCTGCCAGGTAGGATCTCTGATCCAGTGAATTAATTTGTTTTGCTCAACAACAGTCGGAATGGTGGCACAGTACATAAGGTCTACTGCAGTTGTATGGGGTTTACAAGTTCTACCTGTGTTGATGTTGGTTTTCAACAAGTGTTCAGCTTCTTCTCATACTCAAAAGGCATGTACAACCCCAACACAGAAAAAGTTGGGACAGTATGGAAAAAGCAAATAAAAACAGAAAGCAATGATCAATAAATGATAGTAAATGATATTTGACCTGAAAATAATATAGCAGCCCAATAATTGATGCCCTCACAGGTGGCGCAGTGGTAATGCTGCTGCTTTGCAGTAAGGAGACTGTGAAAGATTGTGGGTTCGCTTCCCGGTTCCTCCCTGTGTGGGTAGCGCTTTGAGTACTGAGAAAGCGCTATATAAATGTAATGAATTATTATTAACTAATGAATTTTATTGCTTTTTAAATAAATATTTATTTTGATTTTGATACTTGGAACATATTCCAAAAGAAGTTTGGACAGTAAAAAGTTTACCACTTTGTAATGTTACCTTTCTTTCTCAAAATAAATAATAAATGTTTAGGCACTAAAGACACCAATTTATTGAGAGTTTCGGGTGTAATTTTGTCCAATTGTTCTTGAAAACAAGTCTTAAGGTATACAACAGTATGGGTTCTTCACTGTTGCATTTTGGATTTCAAAATGCACTACACATTCTTAGTTAGGGACAGATCAGTACTGCAGCCATGCTAGTCGCGCAACTGTACCTTCTTCCAATGCACCCATGCCTTTGTAATGCGTACAAAATATGGTTTTTCATTGTCTTGCTGAAATATGCGTAGTCATTTATGGAAGAGATCTACCTTTTGACATTACTGGTGCCCTTATAGAAGTACAATTTAACTTTGCCCTGGGCACTGACATAACCCCATACCATTACAGACACTGGTATCTGGACTTTTAGTTGGTATCCTCTTTGGTGTGGAGGTTACAACATGCATATCTTTCAAAAAAGACCTGAAATATTGATTTGTCCATCCAACATAATATGTTTCCACTGTGTCCATCCCAGATGCCTCTGAGTTCAAAGAAGTTGACAGCACTTCGCACACTGCTAAAATACAGCTTCCCTTTTGCCCAGTACAGCTGTAACTTTTATTTGTGTATGTAACTACATATTGTGTTGTTTGATAAAGGTTTACTAAAATACTCCTGAGCACATCTTGCTATATTATTTATTGATGAATGATGGTTCTTGTTGCAGTGTCATCTAAGGGATCGGAGATCATGGGCAGTCAGCTTAGCCTTGCACCCTTGCCCTTTACTCACTGAAATTTATCAAGATTCCACAAATCACTTAGTTATATTATGCACTGTTGAGGGTGAAATACCCAAATCCCTTCCTATCTGTCTTTTTCTTTGAGAAACAATACTTTTACAATTTTTTATGATTTTCCCGCATATTTGTGAGAAAATTGGCGATTTTTGCCCTATCTTTTCTCTTAAAGGACTAGGCCTGTATACCAAAGCATGATTACAATTACCTGTTAAACATCATCTGTTTCTACTCACATTATTATTTTC
Source organism: Erpetoichthys calabaricus (assembly GCF_900747795.2). NCBI lineage: Eukaryota > Metazoa > Chordata > Cladistia > Polypteriformes > Polypteridae > Erpetoichthys > Erpetoichthys calabaricus. The sequence goes on along the minus strand of NC_041397.2, from coordinate 266,968,745 downwards.
TTTTTTTAACTTATTATTGGCCCTAAATTGCCCCAGCTCAATTTTTTTTGTAATGTGTTGCTGGCCCTCAACAGCAAGACTTGATGTGTATTTATGAAAAAATATAAAGTTGACCAGACTAAACATTAAATATCTTGTCTTTGTACTGTTTGTGATGGATTACAAGTGAAAGAAAATTTCAAAATCACTGCTTTATGTTTTTATTTGCATTTTCCATATCATCCAGCTTTTCCTGAGTTGGGGAGGTATGTAAGGCTTATTTCCCCCTTGCAAGAATGAATATACTGTGACTGTGTTTATGTATGTGAGTATTTTTCTGTGATGGACTGACTTTCCTTCCGATGTTGGTTTATGTCTTGTACCTGATACAGTAATGCTATGAGGGTTATGGCTTCTGGAGAAGCTTTATTGTACTAAATGGGTTAAGAAAAATAAATGGATAAAAAAAAGCACAACATAGGTAACACTTCAGACGTAGTAGTTTTTTAGTATTGTAGCAACATGATAACTAATTCACTTATAAAATACCAGCTGAGAACAGTAATGTGCTGCTGGGCTGTTCTAACAAACTCTTTGTACAGTTGAACTTTTAATGTTAGATTACTGTATCTGTAGGCAGTATTACGAGATTCCTTCATCATATGCTTTAACTAAATTCTCTATGCATGCAAACAGGGGGCAGACTATCATCATCATTACCACATCTGTTCTTTATAATTTACAGTAAGCATTTATGTGATAGCATGAAGTGTACATGTATGCATAGCCTACTTTTAAATGGACTCTAATGCATTTTATCAGTGTTTCCTGAAATCATCCCTGTAGTTATCAGATACTCTTTTTATATTCCAATTTATTTAAAATCTGGAAGCAACTCTTGCCTGCAATTTGACTTCTAGTATAATTGAACTGGTTTTGATTTTGTCTCTTCAACTTTAAATTAAAGGTGAAGTAACTGAAGCAAATATAAAATAACAAGTTACAAGAGTAAATGTCCAGGGAAGTTAACAAACAGTTTGCATAATATAATGGAGGTGTTGTTTTACTAACATGCTAGGGTTTTATGACGGAAGAAAAACTCCAGGTAGCACTGGAGAGATGGCTATTATTTAATCTGAATTTTACACTCTATTGTTTGAGCAGTTTAGTTCTATAAGTGGCACATATTCTGTGTGAAGTATAAATAAGTCCGGAATTGACTGAAATGCAAAAAAATAGCAGTTATGGTGCAAGTGATTTGTTTTGTGATTGTATTTTCTCAATTACAGGACCTGTCCTGGCAGTTTTGGGCATTAAGTCAGTTCATCAGACTCTTATACTAGACAAACTTATTGTATATACTATACAAAGTAAACTCTTAAATTTGCAAATCACTATAATTTAAGTTGATTACCACATATGTTACATACCTTCATTAAAATATTTGGACAAATTTCAAATTTAGGTATATACATGGCAGAGTAAACTTAATGTTAATAAATGTGAAGTCTCACACATAGTAGGATTCTGCAATGAACTGACCCTCTGTATAGGGCTTATTCCTGCCTTGTACCCAGTGCTGGCACCATAGGATCTGACCCCGAACTGGATTATGCTGGTTTGATAATGTTATGGTAGTAGTACTTTTACATTTGCTTTTTTATATTTTCTGGGAAATTGGGACTGCTCTCAATTCATATGTCATTGTGCATCTTGGCCAATATTGTTTTTGTAGTAAATTTCATAAAATGTGTGTGTCTGTGTATGTGTGTGTGTGTATATATATATATATATATATATATATATATATATATATATATATATACTGTGTATATATATATATATATATATATATATATATATACTGTATATATACACAGTATATAAAAAATATATATGTATATATCCATACATATTTATTTATTTATATATATATATATATATATATATATATATATATATATATATATAATATTTTTTATTTATTTATTTATTTTTTCCCCCCAAATATGTTTCATCGTAGGTCATCTCTGATTTATTGCAGGTAGTAGCTGATCCTTCACCTACAGAATCCACAGATGATAGTTTACTAGGACCAGCTTTCCAGACCCTAAATGTGTGCACTCCCAATGGACTATTAGTAAACTATATTACAGAATCTTCATCAGGTCAGTCTAGTTTTTGCTGAAATTTTTAAGGATACAAGGATTTTTTATTTTAGGTACTCAGTATTGTGTAGCATTTAAAGTGCTGGACTCTTAAGTCATAAGTTTCTGGTTCATTTCCTGTCTTTGACTCAGTGCTCCGCAACCTTTTCATACCTACGACACACCAAAGTTTTTCCTAGAATTCCGCGGCACATCAAAGCTATAATATATAGCAGTGTCGTCGCTGTAGCGGGGGGTGGGTATGGGGGGTTCGGCTCCGCTCCGAGCGCCAGCTATTTAGGGGCGTCCAAACTACGGTACTTTCTTTTTTTTTTTGTTCCTTGAGGAGGCGCAAAAAAAAAAATTTCTTTCAGCTTTGGGGCGTCAAATTTTTTAATAATAATAATTATTATAACATAATGACTGATTAATGTGATACCTGCGCTTGTTTCAATGAACACAAAAGTTTTATATTCGGCTCAATATTTGACAGCGCAACCCGAAGTTCTTGGTCAAGATCTTTTAAGCATGACCGCTTATCATTTTTAATTAACACAAGAGTTGTTTGTCTTTTTTGGCGTAACTGGGATGGTTTGAATTTAGCTGGCGATTTAGTTTACTGGGTGCCATTGCCTCGTTTGATAGCTGATCGCCGCAAATGATGCATTGTGGCTTTGGAGCCGTTTCGTCACCACACCACGAGAATCCATATCGAATGTAGTCTTCGTTGTACTTCCTTTTCACAATCTTCTTTGGGTTTTTTTTGCAACACTTGTGCTGGGTTCTTCATCATCTGTACGTGAAGACGAATCTTTTCCACGTAAAAATTTATCCATATTTAAAGGGGTATAAAACTAAATATGAATCACACGAAGAACGTTAACCATACACAATTCAGCAACACAACTAATAGTAATGAATGATAACTACTGTCGCAAGACGAGTGAATGCGACGTAGCACGACTAATACGTCAGCTTGAATTGAATCTAGGTGAGGGCACGGAGCGATCTGCCTATCAAAGCATACTACGGAGTTGTCTGGCGACTACGTAGGGCCTACGTCGTAGGCGACAGGCGATGGGATTTATTATTTCAGAGAAATGACACATAAAATTATGAAACCTTTAAAAGGCTATTTACGCGAATATTTCATTGCACGTATTCTCGTTATTGTGTTTCTAAGGAGGACCGTTGAAATATTATTTAGTTAGAAAATTGTCTTATTTGACCGCGTCACACCTGTATCGGCTCACGGCACACCGGTTGCGGAGCACTGCTTTGACTCACGGTGTGTACCTGATCATGTTCCCTAACCTCTCTGTGCCCCAGTTGTGAAAAAAATGTAAATAATTGTAACTTGAATTGTAACACACACACACACCGGGACAATGTAAACTCTTGCACATTTTTTAAATATAGAATACCCAGAGAAAAGTCCATATAAGAAAGAGAAGAGCACACCAAATGCAAACAAAAAGCAACTAAGCACAAACTCTGTACCCAGGATGCTAGTTTAGTGGGGGAACAATAGCAAGAATCATGTCATAATGTGCATAACAATAATAATTTCCAGTTTCATAATCGAAAAGCAAAGTACCATTAAAAAACTTTGTAAGTGATGAAATCTGGTTAATATATTGAGAGTATTCTCAAGTTTAAATGTAATACTTATTCATTCATTCTTCTATCTGGAACTCATAGTGAAAGAAATTCTAATTTTTACTCAGAAATGAATTATTCTTAAAAGCACAAATGTCTTTCTGTTATCAGTTCTATATTTTACTCCATGGACTCTATGTGAGTTGGATAATGTTTAATGAAGCTTACTGAAGACCTACATGATTTATCACAAGTTCTCCAAGAGACATGACCATGTGCAAATTATTTAAACTTGAAGGAAATTGCTGTACATTATCTTCAAGTGAAAGTTGACAAGACAAGTCAAGATATATTTAGAGCACTGGACTTTATTGCACCGAGTATCACAAACTTTAATAGTGGGTCTTCACAGCTGTTGAATCAACCCAAGTATTAAAGTTCCATCATATATCAACCTACAGGAAAGATCCTTTCAAAGCTGTTGTCTACATTCTGCAGATGTATATGATCAAATTTGGGATCCCACACTAATGTGCATGTTGTGCATGTCATTGATTTTGGTTGTTGACTAAGAAGTGGTAACTTCCACCTGTTGTTTACAAACACATGATTCACCAGGCAAACAGCAGTGAAGGCCGAGGAGGAATCACTTCAAAGATGTCCTTTAGTCCATCGTGAGTAAATGCAGGACTGACACCAGCTCTTGAAAGTCCATCACCCTAAGGGGAGGAGAGATGAAGAAAAAATATTTATAAAGGATCACTAAATTGGGAAGATTTGCAGCACAGACATGAACATTAAACCCGTGCCATGACCAAAATCAATAATCTACGCCAGCCATCCATATGTCAATAATTGCAAAACATTCGCTTCATTAACCTGCACTGAGACTTTAGCATCTTGATTTGCCCATTCTTTCTAGTAATCTGGGGGTTAAAGGCACATTCAGTGTTTGCCTTGTGGTAGCTTTGTTTAAAGATTGGCTTGATACAGGCATGTCAGACATGCTGATCATTTCAAAAAACAAAATCAAGAAGCAGGTAAAATTCAGACAAAATATTGGTAAGGAGTTTGAAACACATATATATAGAAAAAACATTAGCAAAAGGCAAAAGCAGAAACAACACTGGAGATAATCAAAATGTCAAAATATGAGATAACAGGTACTTGTGAGAAAGCAGAATTAAAGTAGTTGCAATAACTGAATATTGTTTTGTGACAGGAACAAAATGAGATTTAAGAATTATAGGTAATAACTGTATAATAACTGATAACACTTCACAACTTACAAGAACGATGGCAAGAGACAAATCATGCATTAAAGGTGTAGGCAAGGGCGCAGGGACAGGCAGTTCCTACAGCAAAACATGACAATACCCCTCACACCTGCGACACATTCTATAAGACATGAATAGACCATGTCAGATACTCATTATTTCTCAGATCACTCTAAAAAAGATAACCAATACTGCCTCTGAAGTACAGTTGATAATGATGATCAATTATTTGTGTGTATTTTTTATTTAATTTAAAATGTATGAGCCTCATGAAATCTTTCCTGTAGTTGTACCACCTCAATGGGCTGGTGAAACAGTGGCTGGTGTTGCATGGAGTCAATGTACAAAATTCAAATGCTGTGCCCAGTTTTTGTCTGTTGTGACACTAGAGGGCGCTGTTGCTCCCCAAACCCCGCAGACAAACATCCAGGACACCAAGTAAAAGCACCGATAATCTTTTTAGTTTCTTTTCTTTTCGATATTGGGCCACAGTAGACACCACAATCACCCCGATAATCAATAATACAATACAATAAATCAATCCTTCTCTCCCAGCAGCTCCATCACTCTACCTCCCAACTCCAGCTCAGCTTCCAGGGTCTCGCTTAGTCCTTTATATAGTCCTTGACCCAGAAGTGCTCCTGTCCTTCTGTCCATGTGATTCAATAGCACTTCTGGGTCAGATGAAGACTTATATTTTTCTTCAGCCCAGAAGTACTTCTGTTCTTCTGTCCCCATGAGTTGGGAGTACTTCCGGGCTACAAAGAAGATAAAAATCCCCGCGTCTCCCTGCAGCATCACATAATGGCACCCACGGTACCCAGCAGGGCTGTGAAGCCGAACTCCATCTCCCAATGTGCCCTGTGGGAATCCGGGGCACCTCCATGCTGTAGGGAAGACTCCATCTAGCGTCTTGGATATGTCAGCCAGGATGAGCTGCCAGCCGTCCGTCACACAGAGTATATAGTTTTGCACATTCTTCCAGTGTACAGGTACTATAGATTTTTCCCACATTCCTACTATGGTGCATGTCAAGTTGTATGGCAGTTTTAGGTTCACCATGTGTGTATGTCTAAGAGCTCCCTGAGATCAGCATCCAATGTGAGTCTGATGATGTTGAATGAGGTCCATTAAAGACCTACAGACTTTATCAGAAGTTTTCCCAAGAGACCTGGCCATGGCCATCGCTGAGTGCAAAATAGTAAACTTAGAGCAAACTGTTGCACACCACTCTTCATATCCACCTGATGCTGCTGGGATAGGATCTGGCACCCTGTGACCTAGAATTATATTAAGCAGATTGGGTAATGTTATGTAATGTGTGTATTCAAAGAGTAAATGGCAGGAAGCTGACTGTAATGTATATTTTTTGTTTGTTTTGAGAAAACTCTGACATTGTGAATTGTGCTAAAAATGTAATCAAAATGGCTTAAAAATTACTTGAAACTTAACATTTTTCACAATGTAACTCTTGCTTTCAGGTATAAAGAATCAGAACATGCAAATTTCTAACAAAATCCTTGTTAGGCAGAAATATCCCATGCAAGACAATACATCTTATCGGTTAGAGAGAAAGCCACTCACTGTAATAGAAGAGTTGTCAAGAGTCATTACAAGTGAAGGAACTGTAATCAGATGCATGAGAGATGGTTCCATACAGGTAAACAAAATCAGTTTTTCATTTCCATTTCCTTCCACACTTTTCATTTAAATCACAATAAAATACAGTACTCTTCATCGCTAAAAACTGATGTAATGAAACCGCAAAAGACTCTCAGTTGCTGGAGGGTTTTCATTCTTTACTTTTGTCCTACCACTGTCATACAAGGTGATCTAATGCCAACTCTGTTTTCTAGAGCAGGGGTAGGCAACGTCGGTCCTGGAGTGCCACAGTATGTGCAGGTTTTTGTTCCAACCCAGTTCCTTAACGAGAACTCAATTATTGCTGATGAAGCACATATTGCTTAAGTGACATTTTAATGCTTCATTTTAGTGGTCTCGCTTGTTAAGGTTCTCCAACCTTAATTGCTTATTTCAATCTTAAACTGCTGCATTCAGTGTTTTAATTGCTCCTTATTAGCAATAAGATGTAAAACAGGGGTAGGCAATGTCGGTCCTGGTGAGCCGCAGTGGCTACAGGTTTTCATTCCAACCCAATTGCTTAATTAGAAACCAATCATTGCCAATCTCAGACCTTATTTAACTTTATGGCTTGTTAGTCTGTGCAATGTAAGGCTTTTATATCGTAGATTTTTTTCCTTTCCAAGGATATCATCCAAATGATTTGAAGCCTAAAACAGATCATTTTCAGTCTGTCACATTTTTCTATTAAGTGTTTTATTAAATCAAACCGTGCATGATGAACACACACAGATGTAATTGGAAAAAAGCTAGCTGGAGAACTGCTGGCTGCTTTGTCTTTTACGTCTTATTGCTAATAAGGAGCAATTAAAACACTGAATGCAGCAGTTTAAGATTGAAATAAGCAATTAAGGTTGGAGAACCTTAACAAGCGAGACCACTAAAATGAAGCACTAAAATGTCACGTAAGCAATATGTGCTTCATCAGCAATAATTGAGTTCTCGTTAAGGAACTGGGTTGGAACAAAAACCTGCACATACTGTGGCACTCCAGGACCGACGTTGCCTACCCCTGTTCTAGAGCATGGAGCATATCTCCAAAAAAGATAAGGAAAGATTCTGCTTTTATGTTAATTTCCCATCTGACACCCTTTTTTCATGAAATTTTATCCTGCTGTTTTACTTGTTACTACAACTCTTCTTTACTGCTATCCCTTGTCTCCTTTCTTCTTGAACCATGTGCTCCTCTTTCCTTTAAACCATCTCCTTGTTTTTCATCTGCCAAGGGGTATGCCCACCCTTTACAATTACCAATCACCTCTTGCAACCCTCTCAATTAAAGCATCTGTTTTCCCATAGTTTCTCAGCAGCTCACTGCATGTCACAATATTTTTGTGACCATAAATGTCTCACTTATCTATAAGAATTTTCTATGAAATGTTACTATCACAGTTTGTTTAACCATTTGTTTTCTAGTTTCTTTTTGCTGATGGCACTGTAATACATCGGACAGATTACACTGTCCCTCAGCCAGAAGAGCCAACACCAAGTCCACAAGAGGTTGCACCACCACCACCAAAGAAAGATTCTAAAGAAGATACAGATAAAAAAGGTACAGGCATAACACCTCAAAAGCTTGGGATGTTTAGTGATCCTTCTTGGGGATTACCTTGATGACGTTGCAAATCAAAATATTCTGTTTGGTACACCAACAACACTGCACGGGTCAAAACAGTAATGACTAAAGGGCCTAGTAACAGTTGTTTGGAAGAGAAATCCACACAGCTATTGAATGGTCACTGTACTGTGTAATTTATAATGCCCCAAACAAAAGTTGCAACATAAAACTAGAGGAGAAGCAGAAAACACAAATGGAGCCACAACACAAAACCATGTAAATTAAAGAGTAACTGTATTGTGCAATTTATAGCATCACAGTTCTGTATGAGCAGTCCCTTGCAAAAAGTGTAAATTGCAGAAGCTATACATTTGGTACCTTGTGGTAATGTACTGCAGTTATCTTGTGGTCCTCCATTTCCAGCAGCATGCAGTAGGTTCCCTGTCTCTCTCCCTGTCTTTTAAAGGGCACATGCTTACCTTGTTCAAATTATCCTTGTTCATATCCTCTTAACCGTCTCTCTTTATATTCATCGTTTCTACCAAACTTTGACTTTAACAGTAATAAAAAATCTTTGATGTGTGGAAGGAAATCAGAGTAATATAAGAAAACCCAAACTTCAAGCTGAGAGGTTTGGGATTCTACATTAGTCTCCTGAAGGTGTGAGACAGCAGCACTAATACCATATTGTGCCAACATTAGAATAATAACAATATATAATTTGTAATATTCTTTTTCCAGCTTCTACAAATGGAACTCAGGACAAAGAATTTAAAAATCGCAAATAAAAATAAAGTACTGGATAACTAAATTATATAAAAAATGATTCATAGTGCAACTGACTGAAGTCAATCTGTTTACTAAACTCTGTATCTACATCTATTCTTTGAACCCACTTAAAACTTTAAATTGACTACTATGATTCATTGTTTATGTGTGTCTAATTGCGCTTTGTGATAGACTGGCACCCGGTTCCTGCTTTGCACCAAAAGGTGTTGCTGGGATGAGCTGCAACGTCCTGTAAGCCATTAACAGAATAAAAAGTATTAAAACAAAATATAGATGGTTGGATGGATGAAAGGAAGGGAGTTAAATCAGAGTATAATATGCTAGAATGTGACAACCATAGTCCAGCCCTCTGTTGGTCACAGATAAGAGCACCTTCTCTAAATTCCCTTTTAAAGGACAAGCAGACAGGGTCCTATTGAGACTGTCATTTCAGACAGGTATATATTATTATTTCCAGTTGCTTCTACCTGATAACCTTGTTGATTCTTGGAAGAAACTGACACTTAATCTATTACCCTATACGCTAGGTCAGGGTGTTAAGTTAGATCACTTCCAAGATTCATCTAAATTTAATGGGTCACTTCACTTTTCAATGGTGTGAACCACATAAAGATATTAGTAACATTCTCTGAAGATGTTTATTTTCTTGAGGACTGATATTCTTACTTGCTGTATTAGAATGAAGAATGCAGTCACAGTGTTTGATAGGTAAAGCAGACATGCTTCTAAGCATCTTTATTTTCCTTTATGCATAATCAATTTTTCCCAATTCCTCTTATGTCTGGGACACAGGAGACACAATCAAAACAACAAAAATGAAACTTTAGATCTGCTCTGACCATTACAGCAATTTAAAGCCTACCCTCTTATGAACTTGCTCTCTCATCTTGTTGCTTGCCGTCACTCTATATGACGTATGTGCCTTCTAGGTCTGGTCACACTTCTCAGAGTGCCATGCAGGACCAGAAGCTGTGAACTAAACAGACCCCCTTTTATCTATGGGTCTGAAGCATCAGGATGGCTGTCATGTATTCCCTTCTTTGCCTTTCTTGCACATCACAATATTATACACATGCTCTACACATGCTTCTTTAATGATTATTTTATTAGCTCCTGCATGTTTCATATTTACACATTAATTTCAAGTGAATAAAGTTGATTTTCTGAATGTCTAGATGTCATTATTTTCTACAGGAAAATCTTCTCATCAAGCAAATCCCACCCCCATTAAGGCTGAACCAGTTGAAGTTAATGGCTCAGAGGCAAAGCCTGCCACAGGAGGATCACAAGACATGACAATAGTAACTTTGGTTACAACTACACCATCTGGTCATAGAATAGCAACAAAGGGTTCTGAAAAAATTGAAATGAAGAATTTTAATGCTTTCAAAGCCACAGATCCAGTCACCAGAGAGGTTAGCAATTTTCAAGTGCACGCCTTGAACAAAATGTGGTTTGTTAGGCTATAAAGCAATTCTGAAATTATTGTTAATTAGCCAAATTACCATTTTTTACTATTGGTTTACACATTAACCCAAACTGCTACAACAAGGATTAGAATTGTATATATACAGTATCTGTCTATCTGTCTGTCTGTCTGTCTATTATTAGACATTCCTATATGTCAGTTTTTCATTTTCCCCATTATCTTAAGTGTATTATTAAATATATCAAAGTGTTTCACAGGGAAATAAAGTTTGAAAATAAAAGTATGATTATGCCATTCTGGGGGATTTTGGAGAAACCTTTTTTTTTGTAATGTCATACCAATTTACTCCATCCTTTTGTCCAGCAGGGAACATTAGCTGCACGAATGGACCAGGTTCAATGTTTGGAAATACACTGAGGAAGGATAATGAAGTTATAAGAGTCATTTGGCATACAGTCTACATTAGTAGGCTGTAAATTAGTATAGTCTGCCAAAAGACTTTCACCAAACATCTTCAGAGTGAATGGTTCTGTAGCCGATAGGAAATGCGCTCTCTCTCTCTCTCTCTCTCTCTCTCTCTCTCTCTCTCTCTCTCTCTCTCTCTGTCTTTATTAGCTGAGGTCCTCTTGGTGCTCTGGCTGTTATTTTGGTCAAGTGCTGTAAGTGTGCAGAGAAGTATGGCATTATAAAGGTTACAGAGGTTTGTTTTCTTCAGGTGTGCTGCTGACTGCAGTTTTTCTTTTCCTCTCATCCATTGCTAACAATAATGTTAATGGACAGATATTGTAGCTTCAGTTTATGTTAATAAGTTTGGAACTGCTTTGTTTTACATACAGATACAAATCTATGTATGCATTTGCATTATGTACTTAGTAATTGTTATAATGGTAATTGCATTTTATCTGTGGATTTGTTACAGTATTCTTAGCACTATACAAAAAAAAGAATTGAATTGAATTTATAAGTCTCAGGGCTGAGCAAATTAGTGGTTGTGGTGCACCAGCGTGTCTGGGGATGTGAGATGTAGTAACACTTTTTTTTGTAACTTTAAGATGATAATATTTTGGTGCAACAAACCAATCCCAGTCTAACCTGGGAGCCACAAAAAAGAAAAGATTGTTTTCATAATTTTGTGCTGCTCACCCTAATTTCACCACAACACAATTCATATAGGCAAAAGGTAACTACTTTTAAAGATATCTAACATCTAGTCAATGATGTTGTATGAGATAGATAATGTGCAAGCATACATATGATTTCAGAGTCAGGAAAATGTCATCTGTAAAGTGCACTCTTTGTATTCCCCTTTTTAATTTATCTGTTTTACATGGGGGTTGGGAAAGCTAATATATTTGACTATTTCACTGGTCATCATTCATTTTGGAAATAATAAAACGTTGTTTCTGTGCTACTCATTTATCTCCACGCTGCAGTCTTAGATTGATTACAGCATAGCATTTATTTCTGCATGTAGATGTTACAAAGTATTTCACTCATTTGTTTTTGCTGCTGCAGATTTTCTGCAGTCTGCATTAAAAATGTTCTGGCTGTGTTTATTAAGTAAAGTATAAACAGCACAAGAACGCTACAGGGCACTGTTGCCGCGTAAACCCAACAGACAGATACACAGACACAGGGTAAAAGCACAAAGAAGACCCTTTACTTATTTTTTCTTCTTCAGAGTGCCCTTTTAAGGACCACAGCCACCATACACAAATAAACCAATAACAAATAATACAATTTTCTCCTCCACACCTCCCAAATGCTGTCAAACTGCCCCAAGAGACAGCAGTATGCCCAAGACTTGCATAGAATGAGCAGTCAAAAAAGTGTCCAGTATCCTAATATGAAGCAGCTTAGCCCATCTTTTTTTTTCAAGTGGCCAAAGATGTAGCCTAAAATGATAACCCTTGGAGCAAAATTCATCTGTAAGACTAACAAGGGTTTTACTCTGTTTACAGGGTGGATATTAATTGGGATGAATATAGATTAATGATTTTTGTAATATTTAGATAGGTAAAGATTTTTGCAGCCTTTCTATATATAAAATGACAAAATATCTATATCAGTCCATGGCTGGGCATAATGTCATTTGGCGTCCACAAGAGGACTGGAATTTCCCATGTACAAAGGCAACAAGAGGTTCCTAAATGCTCAATGTGATTGAAACAGATGGATATACCATTTTTACTAGTTTTACTAAACAGGAATTTCACTCCGCTAGTTTTTAAATAAAAGCACTGTTGATCAAGTGACATAAAATGGCCTGCTGTAACATTGAAATAAACCTTTTAAACATATCAGCTTTAGAAGAGATGTGGTATCTATCCAGTGCTGAATCTCTCATTATTTTTACATATAAATCTTTGAATGTGAATGGGTAATATTGATGTACACCAGTGAACTGAAAATTGTTCATTTGACAAAAAAAATTTGCACTGAAAGAAAAAAATCATTTAACAGATTTGATTATGTAACATTTGAATTTAAATTAGATGTTTTATAATAGGAGTAGAAGTTACTATTTTCATTTACAACTACCCTATTTACTACCAGTACTGTATTGCCTGTCTTAGATTGTTCATTATTTGAAGGGTTAGAAAAAAACTTCGAAAAGAACCAAAGACTCCCCTTTTCTATGGATTACATAATTTGATATCAAAATTGCTATGTACTATTGTTTTACTTCTTTTTATGCATTAAGATTATATTTTAATTTTGATTATGTAATTTTTAGGTTAATTAGCTATTCTGTTATGATAATTGTATATTTTCTCAAACTAGTAATTCTTTATTTATAAAACCAAGCCCTCATAGCAGTTCCAGAGTCAAGTTTATTCAAAAAATGTGCATGCTGTACATTTACAATCTGTAGTTTTAATCTACCATCTTAATTTTAAATTATGTTAATAAGTCAATTCTTATATAATAATGTATTTTTATTCTTTTAGGTTATGATAACCCGTGAAGACAAGGTAGTCACTGTTTTGGGTAATGATGGACATATCATTGTTGAACATGCTGATGGTACTAGAATAACCACTTTCTATGAAGATATTACAGTTTCTAGGGATGAATCTCAGAATGGTAAGAAAAAGGCCTTTGCAGGTAACATTTGTAATCAGGGCAGAGTATTACATGTCATGTATGTAACATTTGTAATCAAAGAAGTATGTAATATGTTACTACATAATATTCTCAAACCTGCGTAATCTAGTTCAGGTTCATAGGGAGTCGAAGCCTGCCCCATGTTGAGGGTGAGAAGATCCTGTTGCTTGGTAATGCAATGGAGATGGTTGTGTGCAACACTGATTTTAAGAAGGAGTAAATAATTTGGTGTTAAATGAATCTAGTGACTTAAGTAGTATAATAGACTATTTGGTATTCAGGATCGTTGATTGGGCATTGAAAAAAAAACATAAAGGTGATCCCAGGTGAAGGCAGTGTATCACAATATCACTTTGTTATTGGAGATCTTTTACTCAAAAGCTAAAAGAGCTTTAGTAAGTATGTACTTAATCTATAGGATGGAATTTGAAAAAATAGTTTGAGAAGCAGTTTTGCTAAAATATTGGTAGCATCAGCGAATGAGTTTTTGTCAGGTATGAAGGTCAAAGGGGAAGACAGGCGGAATGTTGGTTTGAAAACAGGACTGTCAAGACACAAGGAAACATGGTATTGAAATGCAGAGAAAGAGATGGCAATTTAGGAAAACAGGAGATGCTACAGTATAAGGAGTGGCAGAAAATGGCGCACCAACAAAAGCATGCTGTAAAAAAAGTGTCGACAAAAGGGCACAAAAAATACTTAAAAGTTAACAAGTGCACACGGCTAGTGAAATCTAACTTAGTGGAGACATACTAGAATGACAAACAGGTTCCTCTGCATGTTAAAATGTTGCTAGCTTTACAGTTGTGGTTATATTATTGTGGAAGTTTGCCTTAATATAGCTGCTTTATAACACCCTTATCTGCACATGGACAGCTGCTTTAAGCAAAGAGACTTACTAGCTCAGCACAAGCAGACCAAATGGTTAAGCTATACCTGTGCCAATCACCAAAACAGGTACCTGCTCACCATGCTACTTTTTATTGTAGGCATCTCCCCTCAACTGCTAACCCCTGTAGGAATATGACAGTCACCCACACCAGGTGCTCTTATCACTATACCTTGAATATATTATGATGGAAATTTCTATGTTCATTATTTTGGTTCGCCTACACTATAGCCACTGTTAACTAGATTGTTTTTACGAGTGATAGGTTTATCTGCTTTATAACACTGCACTGCCTTACCTGAACGTGGAAAGCTGCCTTAAGCAACGAGACTTACTAGCTCTGCACAAGCAGACCAAACAGTTGTCTTCAGGCATAAGCTCAACTTGTGCCAATCACCAAAGCAGGTGCCCGCTCACCACACTGCTTTCTATTGAAGACGTCTCTTCCCAGTGGGAATGTGGCAAACATCTACACCAGGTGCTCATCATAATATACCTTGACCTAAACAAGCAATATAAAATTAATATTATTATAAAGCAAAATTAATAAAAACACAGTAAAATCCATGGTAGGAAAAGTATATTAAAACAAATCTTAAAAGGTTAGGAAATGTACTTGAAAAAGAGTCATATAAAAAATACTTCTGTAAAAATGCAGATGATGGGAGATGAGTCTTTTCATGTCTAAGAGCAGAGCTGCTTCAGATTTTCTTCAGTCCACAGAGGTCTTGCCAAGTTCTTTGGGTTCTTCTGTCTTTTGTTGTTCCCTTCTCCACTCTCTTTCCTGTACTATCCCTTCTCCGCTCAGCTTGCATCAAAAACTTGAAGACCTCAATTCAGGTTGAATTATCTGTGATTATAAGAATCAGTAATAAGTGTTTGTCTTTCTCAGGCTGATTGTCCATTCTGATCCTAATTACCCCTGGCTAATAAATTTTTAAAAAGTTTTTGGCATAATTTGTTTTTTTAGGATTTTAAAAGAATGATCTAAAAGGTATAAGGTTCAAATTAGTAAAAATACAGAGTTTAAAATCAATCTATAGCAGTCATTTAAAACGATACCCATTGGTTTGTGTGAAATGGGAGTTTACAAGTTTAAGGTTAAAGTAAAGAAAAAGATCCAGGTTTTCTAAATGCTGGCTGTTTACTCGGATTTCCTAATTGCTGACAGGTTAATCAATGTTAGTTTCACTTATTTGCAGTTCAGGTTCCCTTTTTTAATATATAGTTTAGTTCAGTATTTTTACTTTTGAACATTTACTATTCATATGGTATATTTCTATGCCCATACAGTGATGACGTGCCTGCTGCTTTTTAAGACCTTGTGAATACTTTCCCTCCCAAACTAAAGATATGCAAATTAAGATATATCCATCTTAATGGCTGCCTTTCCATGGATAATACCGGCATATGGATGGGTGCCGAATTTAGAGTCTTCCCAAGGAATTGTGAATAATCTGAAACAATAAATTACAAAGTACACTTACCCTTTTATTTACCTGAGTTTGAGTTTGTGCATCCTGTCTGTTCTTATGTTATGTTTTGTTTTGACAAATATTCTTCATTTCATTTATATTATTTTCATTAAAACAATTCTTTCCTGTAAATGAACCCAACAGACATGCTGCATATATGTACTGCCTATTCAGTGTTGTGGAGTCATTAAAAAAAACCTTCCCACATTCCAACTCCAAATAGCTGGTATAGAAGGCATTATTGTTCAGTAATTATTAATTTATAGTAATGTAAATCATGACACATAGCCTCATGTCATATAGTACACGATAAATAAACTTGCTAGTGAATGAAGATGTGCATTAGATGTGCATTCAGAGTGAAATCCCGTGGGACTCAGCTTTAAAGGTTGGGCACTAGACTGTTTCACACTTTTGCAGGTTTAAATTGGTGGTCAGCACTGAGAAATGCGCAATGACAAATTGTCTATAATGTGCAATAAAAAATTGCTTTGGTTATGGACAAAACCATTAGTGTATGTGTCAAAAATCTTATTATAATACTTTTATTTTTATGAAGTGAATTCCATGCACCAAACATTTTAAACATATTGATAAATTGGAACAGGCAAATGTACAAAGAGCACACAAAACCAACTAGTATTGCACAGTAAAAAAGATTGAATTCAGACATTTGGAGCAGGCTTTCACTGGTTTTAGATTTGGAAGCACGGGAGCTGAATTAAGTGAACTGTGTTTTATGCTCCATTGCCAAACACAATTGTGCTTTAGAGAGAAGTGCTCCTTGTTAGTACAGAGCAATGAAAAAATAGAGAATTGTGCTAAAGCTGTCTGAGATGACTTTGGTTCATATGATTTTGTAGCAGCTAAAGGCATTGTGTCATTTGCTTAATACTTTGTTGACAATGGCTGTGAAATACAACAGATTTAACATCTCTATATTAATATTGTTCCAAAATGCAATGCACACCAAAGTACTGTATAATCAGGCACATTTTGATGTTTCTCATTTAATTTGACAGATCTCCGAAATATAGATCTTACCATATAAGGAGCACTGTGATACATCTTCAATGCATGTGTGCTCATCATGAACGTGGTCTTACTGAATGGGACACAGTTTCCATATTTTGGCCAAACAAACACTTTCATTAAAACATAAACATATGTTCACATCAGAGATGTGTGTCTACACTAAATTTCTTAATTTTGCAAGGGTTTATCCTCCATTAACAGACGGATGCAGGCTGATGCAGTCAGAGTAAGGGAACAAGATTATGAAAACTAGTTCAGCACACAGGTATATGTACACCCTGGTGGTACACTGCCACTCATTAGTATGTCTAGATTGTGCTGCATAACTTAAATTACATGGTATGCCCAGCAAGGTTGAAACCAAATTACATTTGCAGTTGGTGTATCAGTGTGTGTTTTTAATAATATATGAGCCAGCTAAAAAGTGACAGATGTCAAGCCAAAGTGCTAGTCCTGCTTATTATAGAATATGAGACTGAAATGTTGGACTTAGAGAAGTTCACTTGACAGGCCTGACTCTGACACACAGTCCTATATATAGGTAACAGAAACATTAATACCCAGGGAGATTACCTTGCAGCACTCATTTATCACTGCCCTTTTTATGACCGTGATTTTGTCAGCATGCATTTGCGGGTATGCTTATGTCATGGCACCCAAAAAACAAAGACAGAAGGTGACATGGTGATCTAATAAGTTAGCAACATAAAATAGTTATAATGAGGGCGAAAGGAGCATGGAATAAATTCGCAGGAGCTGCCCCCTTTTTGAATTCTAAAGAACCCCTTATATCATTGAAGGGAAAATTTTATGAAAGCTGTGTGATGAGTAATAGTATTCTCTGTAGCATACCAATGAAGGTTAAAAAGCTGTAAAGAATAGAGGTGAATGATGAGGTAGGTGAGTAGAGTGATATGAAAAGAAGATGAATACTGAGTTTTGGTGTGGTGGTGTTAGGTGTTCTGCTGAGGAGAAACAGACTAAGATGGTTTGAGTATTCAGAATGAAAGGGACAAGATGTGTAAAGCGGTATAAGATAGAGGGAGAGGGGAAAAGGTCCAGAGGTTGTGTCAGGTAATTTGAAAAAATGAATTTCTAAGATCACAGAGAGGAAGAAGATTTGGGGGTAACTAACTAACCTAGGTAAACCCAGAAATTGGCTGTTCTTTGTAATGTTGATACTGTAATTATATAAACTACTAGCTGTGTAAGCCTGTGCTATAAATAGCCCTTTGTCCTAGAAACTTTTGAAATCGTCAGA
Source organism: Erpetoichthys calabaricus (assembly GCF_900747795.2). Taxonomy (NCBI): domain Eukaryota; kingdom Metazoa; phylum Chordata; class Cladistia; order Polypteriformes; family Polypteridae; genus Erpetoichthys; species Erpetoichthys calabaricus. Next base: position 266,950,558 of record NC_041397.2, on the reverse strand, counting down.
AAAAAAACGAAATGTAGAGATGTCAGGTAATTGAAAGGAAATACTCTGGGCATTTCTGTCCTAGTAGGATTCGTTTTGCCTACGTGTTGGCATCCCTTGTTCATTAGCGGCAGGAGGAAAAGTAAAAGGGATACTGTTTTGTGGATGTTAACGGCTAAGCGACTTTGTCTTTCTTCTGAGGTTCCGTTTTGCTGACGCGCTGGCCTTGCTTGTGTTATTAGCGGCTAGGCGAGCTTTCTGTTTCCTTGGAGGTGGAGCCCTTACCCCTCACCTCTCACTTCCGGGCCAGACAGGCAAACACACTTCCACACGTAGACATTTATATATAAGACAAGTTGCTGTATCAAACTCCCCTACTCTTCCATTTTGTGATTCACTTGGTAAGCCATGCTTTACATCACATGATTGTAATGAACTGTACTATAATATTCAAAGTGCCTTGTGATGTTCACTATCAATAAACTGTAAAAAAAAAAAAGAATTTGTCTGTTTCTTTTAGGGAGTGGGTTGCTCACAACATCTGACAAAATCAAGTTTGTTCAGATTGAAAGCCTGGGATATGCCACTGTAATATTCAACTGCGAAGACAGCTCTTGCAGTACTATTTTTGGAGATGAAACCACAATTATTACTAAACCACAAGGAATATACCAGGTAAGAACTGACAGCATGCTGTGCTACACAAAACCTGTTACTTCATGTTAAACGTAGTTTACATTCCAAGTACAATACTGAATGTGAAATACTGTATGCAGTGTGTGGGTGCTGTATGTTATCTGAAGGAAAATCAAAGCACATGCCTAATGTAAAATCACATAACATACACCAAGTGCCTATTTTATGACATCCAACAACTCTTTTCATGTAATTAACCGCTCAGTCAGTGAGAGCCACTTTCAACATATACATACAATTCTGCTTTAAGTGACTACCAAAAAATCGTATGTGTGTGTAATCTTGAGGGGAAAATGGACAAGACTGATTTTTATTTTTATTTTATTGAATTCATTAAAAGCAAGTAACATTCCACACAAACAAGTCAAACTTAGTCTCAGTGCAAAAAACTATTCATCCATTGGAAACAGACTTTTCATGTATAGTATTTAATCTATACATAGTAAAAGACGCACTCCACACAGTCAGCTAAGAGCTGAGGACAACAGTAACACTGAAAGCAGCATATCAAAAGGCACAAGTCATCATACTTTGTAATGGATGCAGTTTGGCAACAAGTGACTCAGGTAAAGCCATCTGTTATCACTGAAAGCTACATGGTATGGTTGCAGTTGACTTAAAAATATTGCTTGATCCAATAAGTCCTTGAGACCAGGAATGGTTACAGAACCTCGAGTTAATTGATTGATCCTAGTGTTCCTGTCTGGCTTATTTTTTTAATGTTTTTTGTTTTATACAGTTTAAATGATTGGTTTCAACATGTGCATTCAGGTTCCACTTATTTTTAGAGATTTTATATTTTCTTAATTAGTAATGTTTCTTAGAAATGGATAAGCATTGTCAAACATGTAGACCACCAGTTTTTTGTTTTTGTTTTTGTTTTTTTGTATTTGTCAGAAAAGCCGTCCGTGCTAACAGGGACATTCAATAGCAAATTCTAATGAACATTAAAGACTTCTTTAGTTTACCATAGTTACTAGTGCTATTGTGACCAAATATCTTATGTTTTCCTCTGTGAATGACAAGAGAATCATTTTTTATTAAAGGAAAATTAAATCTCTCATAAACTGAGTTTTTAATTTAAGTAGTTTTTTATATACTTCTTCATCTTTCTGCTCCTTTACACTAAGCTAACATACAGTGGTTTCATAAAGTATTCAGACCTCTTCACTTTCTTCACATTATTGTAGCAGTTTGCTAAAATCAAATATATTATACTTTTCCCACATTAAACAGCACTCAATATCCCCGAATAGCAAAGTGAAAACAGGATTTTAGAAGGTTTTGCAAATTTTTTACAAATGAAAAACGCAGCTACTGTATATTGTTGACACAGACCCTTTGCTGTGACACTTGAAATCTGGCTCAGCAGCATTCCGTTCTGTTGATCATGATTGAGGTGTTTCTATACCTTGTTTGTAGTCCATCTGTGGTCAGTTCAAATGATTGGACAGGATTAAGAAAGGTTCACTCCTGTCTGTAGAAGTCGACCAGTTGACAATATGCATCAGAGCAAAAACCATGTAACAGCCATATGGTTGAAGGAATTGCCCTGCAGAGCTCACAGAAAGTATTGTATCGAGGTACAGATCTGGGGAAGACTACAAAATATGCAATACCATTCCAATGGTGAGGCATGGTGGTGGCAGCATCATTGGGTGAAGTTGTTTTTCAGTCGCAGACCTTTGGAGACTAGACATGGTCGAGGAAAGCTGAACAGAGCAATGTACAGAGATATCCTTAATGAAAACCTGTTCCAGGGTGCTCCAGACCTCAGGCTGAGCTGAAGGTTCATCTTCCAACAGAACAATGACCCTAAGCACTAACTAAAGACAACAGAGGAGTGGCTCAGGGACAGCTAATTAATTAGTAATTATTATACAATACACTTCACAAAGCTTTTTGTGCTGCACTGTCAACACCTCTTTTGCTCTAAAACATGAATAATTCTGTGAGCAAATGGAGGCCCACCTTGTTGTTATGTAACTATACCTAATAAAGTGTCCATTGAGTAAAGTTTTGTATGAATTTATCTGTGGCAGGTTTTTCCAACAAGTAAAGGATTCCTGAACATCGATCAGGATGGATGTGTAGTGTATAACTCTAATGCATATGATGATAGTAACAGAACTTCCCCATCATCTGATGGTAGTATAGGAGTACAACCTGGAAGTTATTTAATGAGACATACTACAGACGTTATCTGTGAGGTTATGGATCCTGAAGGCAACCTTTTTCAGGTAAATATTTGGTATGGATTCTTATATAACTCCTGTTTTATGGTTTACAACTATGATATTTTTTTGTTCATAATAATTTTTTTATTGTGGTCAAATATAGTTTTCTTATGGATTTTAAAGAATCTAAATGTATTATTATTTTCTTTTTGTCTCTAGACCAAAGTTAATTTTTCATTAATAGTAGATTTTGTGTTTATCTTGTATTTCATATTTATTGCCTTTTTGTTTTCTGTGGGCACTTCCATTTTGTGACTCCATCACCACAATGCAGTGACTTGTTTCTGGGGATGTGGTTTCTGGATGTCACTCTGTGTGACATCACTTACTGTACATGACACCTATGTCCCCTGACCTTCCATCCTTCATCTCTTGGCAGTATAATGTTATTTTTCTCAGAAATAACAGTTCAAGAATTAAAACACAAATGGCACTAACCCAATCCCAGGTGTAAAGAACTAAAGAAGTGAAAAGAATGTGACTCCGAAAGGCTTGTTATAATCAGTAAGGAAGCAATTTATTCTTTAAATAAAGAATAAATTAAGAACAAGAACTAACACTGAAAAATACATCCTTGCTTCAATAATGATCAAACACTCTCAAAGATTAGAGAATAAAATTGTAACTTGTTGTATCGATTGTTGTTTAGTCTTTAATGCAAAAGCTGTTTTGACACAGTTCATTTTTATATAAAAATATAAAAATAAAATCATATAGTGTTCTTACCAACAGGAAGATGCAAAACACAAAACATGTTAATTGTCATTGAAATTGCTAAACTGCAAATATGTATAATATTCTAAATCCCCGAAGGCTATTCAGAAAATTAACTTAAATCTTTGGGGGAATATTTTGGACAAAATTAAATAAATAAATACACAAATAAAAGTAATGTGAAATGTGACAATAAATAAAGAAAAAGAGCATGAAATGTGACTGTAAATGAATAAATGTATCGTTTAATTGTTTTTGTTCCTTATTTATTTGTTTAATTTGGTCCTTAGTAATCCTCCAACTCCAACATGAAACACAGCCTGAATTTAAAGCTGTTGCTTTCACTTATCAAAGCTGAGAGGGCAGACTTCAGCAAAATCTGTGTTTTAATTTGTGAATCAACGGTACATCAGACTTGACACCTTCAGCCATCAAATGTCACATTTACTTTACAGCAGGCACATTAGACAGAGGCTCCTAATGATGAATTTGGAGTTATATAATTAAAGTAGCTGCTTCGCACAGTAATTCTGGGAATATTTTTCTTGTACTCGTAGTCAATGCGCACAGTCACAACTTTCAGTATGTGTATGAGCCACCAGATTCCAAAGTTAAGCAAAGCATGTTTGTCCACCCCGAGATGATTCACCAATCAAAAAACATTCATCACTAGAGCCACCTGCCCTCTCAGCTTTGACAAGTGAAAGTGACAGTTTTAAATTTGGAAGAATATTGCTGAAAAAATGACATAAAAAATAAGCAACAACAAACATATTCTGTGACATATTTATTTTGATACACTCACATTTCATGCTTTTTTTTTTTGAGTAATTATTTATTTAATTAAATTTCTCCAAAATATTCCTTGATTTACTGAGAAAAAAACAAAGATTCAGACTTCAAAAACCCAAAAAACCTGATATAACACATAAGGTGTAAAATATTGACCAGACCAGAGTTCGTAAAGCAGAAGTGGAAGAGAAAACTTTAAACTAAATAGTAGATCTCATACTTAAGAACACCTGTATAAATTAAAGAAAAGCTTGTTTCACACAAAATTCTGCAAGTATGTCATCTGTGGTAAAATCAGGGGAAAGTATAAAAAAAATTAGTGTACGAGATATTGTGATAAGGTACGTAGTCACTGACCAAACAAGTTAGTTGAATCAAAAAATCTCGTTACCTACTGTAATGTTCTAATCCATAAGCTTGAAATGTACACTGCATTTTAAGTTATGCTACATGATACAGAATGCACTTATCACCAAGAAAACAAATAGTAGTTGATTTTTCTGATGGGTATAGTACCAGCCAAAACTTTAATCTTAAAACAAAAGTGCAAGTAATTTTGTGTTAGACATTTTAGGTTTATATTGTTTATGGCTACCAAGAACACTTCAATCAGCTCTGTTCTTTATTTTAAATGCATTACATATATTGTATATTATAACAGTGTGGATAATATGATATTTGTTTTTAGGCCATGGTGGATGGTACCACATCTGTCATTATTTCTGATTCCGAGGGAATCACTGAAGAGGAGGATACACCTAAAGAACATACTACAACAGACAAAGCAATTACATACAAAGTGCATGCACCAAGGTATTTTTGTTTTAGTATTAAAATCCATCCATTCCTTCATCTGTTTCTGTAACCCATTTATCCGAGTATAGTGTCACATGATGTCTTAGCTTATCCTGGCAGCTTCAGGTGCAAATTAGGAGCCAATCCTGGAGTGCAAGCCATTTTGTACAATAAAGTAAAAATGAATTTTAGAAGACCAAAACTATCAGATACATTATTTCTATTTTGTACCTGCCAAACTTCTCAAAGGAATAGATTCACATTGAATCTGGAAGCATTTTGCAGAGATCTCAGTCCATTCTGACACACAGCTCCTTTCGATTTTTTGGCCACACTTTCATTCTGTTAGCATCCTGTTTCACCTTATCTTAAACATTAACATTATTCAAAGTTATTGACTGTCTGTATACCTGCATTGTTATCACTCTTTAATTTAATATTTTCTTTATCAGTATGCTGCTGCTGGAGTATGTGAATTTCCCCTTGGGATTAATAAAGTATCTATCTATCTATCTATCTATCTATCTATCTATCTATCTATCTATCTATCTATCTATCTATCTATCTATCTATCTATCTATCTATCTATCTATCTATCTATCTAAAGCTGCTCTATTGATTTGAGATCTGAGGACTGTGTCATGTACAGGGAACCAGCTTGAAATGTCTGATATTTAAACTGGCTCAACTGGCTCTTTCTGTTTTTGGAAGTGTAAATTTGAAAACGAATGACTGGCTATAAAGAGATTGTATGGTCAGCAAAATTGCTTAAGTATACTGAGGAATTTAAATGATGCTCATTTAATGTTATGAGCTTTAATGTGTATCAAGAAAACGTTTCTCACACATTATTGTATCCTCATCAGCCTGTCAATGGATTCTAACTGATTACTCTGAATTTCTACCCTGAATGGTCAATCAGTCAGCTATTGTCCACCCTACCATATCCTAACACAGGGTCACGGGGGTCTGCTGGAGCCAATCCCAGCCAGAACAGGGCGGAAGGCAGGAACAAATCCCAGGCAGGGTGCCAGCCCACCGCAGGGCACACGCACACACACACCAAGCACACACTAGGGACAATTTAGGATTGCCAGTGCACCTAACCTGCATGTCTTTGGACTGCGGGAGAAAACCGGAGCACCTGGAGAAAACCCACACAGACACGGGGAGAACATGCAGTCCATCACAAAAACTGAGATTCACCAGAGTAGAAAACATTTTTACAATTCTCTGTTGTCCGGTTCTGGTGATTGAGTGTCTGTGACCTGAAATGGTTGTCTGCTGCTAATGATTATCAGCTCAAAATCTGATGCCGTGTATTGTATTTCCACAGATGTTTTTATGCGCATCACCAGTGTAAATAATTGATACCTATGCATTTGTGGCCTTTCTGCTAGCTTGAACATAGAACTTAAGCTCATTGGATGTTTTTTGATGGCCATGCCATTAAACTATAAAAGATAAAGTCATTAAAATCCCAAAGGACAACTTTTACTGAGAACTACCATGTCTAGCACAAATTATTCTACAGTCAAAGTCACTTAGATATTGTGTCTTGTTTTTTCTAATATCTGTTTAAACAACAACTTAACCTCTTGACAATGTCTTCACATATAGTTAGGCCCGTAAGTATTTGGACTATAGCCAGGTTTCCATCCAAGGAGTTTTTGCGAAAAAATATTTAGCGCTTCAAATTTTTTACCGATATAGCTGATGGAAATGCTAATTATCGATAAAATGTTGTACATGTCGACATAATATTTTTCCGTTTAACTTTAGCGCATAAATTCCATATCGATACTTCAGATGTTGCAAAAACTACATTGGAAACACTTTTTGTTGGAAAAAAGGGCTTTAATGCAAATAAATGTGTCACATTTTCATCACACGCAATCAAAACGAGAATGGTGGAGCGGTTTGCATGGTCTGATGAAGAGAGTTTTTTTTTTTGATTAAACGTCGTTATTTTGTATTAATTCAAATTTCAGTTTTAATTAAAAACCTTAAGGGAAGCAGGTTACAGTGCTAATTCAGTTGTTATCGCACTGAGAAGGGATGTTGAAAGGTAGGCTCACCTGTACAGATCCAATGCTGCAAACACAGCTGCATCATGGGCACTTCCAGGAGTGCCAACGCAAATGTCTCATATCATGCACCTGTCATCAACAAGGGCCTGGAGAACAATAGATGGCCACCCTTTGCGATTAATGTAATCGCGGTAGCCTTCCGTCGGGGGAAGAATAGGCACATGCGTGCCATCCAGTGCACCGTAAATCTGTGGCACAAGATGCACCAAGGAATTGCGGTATGCAATTTCATTGGCCTCCGCTACAGTCGGAAGTCTGATATAACGCCGCATTAATTTTTCTTTAATAGTGGTGCACACAGCATATACACATCGATGGACGGTAGTTTTACTAACCCCGAAAGTTTCTCCAACTACTCTATACTCGGCGCAGGTTGCCAGCTTGTAAAGGGCGATGGCAATCCGCTTTTGGGTTGGAACCGGTGGTCGGTGGCAACCTGTGATGGGCGCAACATCAGGACTGATGAATCCACACAACATCTCAAACGTCGGCCGTGTCATTATAAAATGTTGCAGCCAGAGATTTTCTGTGAAGTGTCTCTCCACCACCTCCTCCCAGAAGGTCTTATTCCATCGTCTCTCCCATACCCGTGGGTTTTGTCGCATTGGGGTACTTTCTTTGAGCTCTAGGGCTATCAGACAAGCAACTGCTTCATTCTGCTGTCGTCTTCGGATATTATGTACAATTCCAATTATTTGTGAAACTGAAATAACAGTAAGCTGGCAAATTTCAAAAAACTGTCTGAATAATCTCTCCATTTCTTTGTTTCTTTGTTTAGTGGAGGGGGCGTAACGTGGAAAACAAAAGGTAGATAATTTGCGACATACACAAAATTATGTATGGAAACGGCTCAAGGGCAGATTTTTTTCGCGATACAACAAAAGTTATGTGACAGTTTGTTTTGGGGGGTGGGTGACGTCATCACGCACACCATTTTATCGATAAAAAGCCAGTTTGATGGAAACAGGCTGGAGACAGCAAATTTCGCACATTTTTTTTACGTATATTCTGTTTGTCGATAACAAAACGTCGCAAAAAACTGGATGGAAACTTAGCTAGTGACACAATTTTCATAATTTAGGCTCTATACCAGCACCACAATAGATTTGAAATGAAGAAACAATTACATAATTGAAATGTTGACTTTCAGCTTTAATTCAAAGGGTTCAATGTAAATATCATATGAGTCACTTAGGAATGACGGCCATTTTATACATGGTCCCTCCATTTTTAAGGCCTCAAAAGTATTTGGACAGTTGACTGACAAGCTGTTCCATAGCCAGGTGTGAGCAGGTCCCTCATTATTTCATTGACAGTTAGGCAAGTAAAAGGTCTGAAGTTGATTTCAAGTGTGAAATTTGTATTTGGAAGCTGTAGCTGTGAACTCTCAATATGAGGTCCAAAGAGCTGTCCAAAACAGGCCATCATTAGGCAGAGAAAACAAAACAAACTCATCTGAGAGATAACAGAAACACCAACCAAATCAACCATCTGGTACATTCTTAAAGAGAAGGAATGCACTGGTGAGCTCAGCAACACTAGAAGGCCTGGACAGTCATGGAAGACCACTGTGCTAGAGATGATTGCAGAATGTTTTCCTTGTGAAGAAAAACCAATTCATGACATTTAGCTGAAACCAAGACCAATCTCTGGAAGGTAGGCCTATTATTGCTAGTCTACAATCAGAGACAATTTCATGAAAGTAAATATAGAGGGTTTGCCACAAGTTGCAAATCATTGGTAATCCTAAAGTTTAGGAAGGACAGATTAGACATTGCTAGAAAATATTTTTAAAGAAAGTCCAGTTTTGAAACAGTTTTCTTTGGACAAATGAAATTAAGTACAATATGTACCAGAATGATGCATAGAGAAGAATATAGAGAAGAGAAGGAATGGCTCATGATCTGTAGCATATTACATCATCTGTGAAAAATGGTGGAGGTATTAGTATGGTATGGGTATGTTTGACTAAAATGGTGGAGGTATTAGTATGGTATGGGTATGTTTGACTGCCAATGGAAGCGTGTCACTGGTGTTTATTTATTATATGACTACTGACAAAAATTGCAGGATGATTTTTGAAGTGTATGGAGCTATACTATTAGATTCAAACAAATGCTGTAAAATTAATAGGATGACGCTTCACAGTACATGGCCAATGAGCCAAAACTGTAACAGCAAATCAAATGCCTTTAAAGGCAAAGAAGTGGAATATTCTTCAATGACCAAGTCAATCAACTGAACTTAGCCCAATTGGACATGCATTTCACTTGCTGAAGACAGAACTGAAAGCAGAAAGTCCAACAAACAAGCAGTACCTGAAGACAGCTGTAGTAAAGGCCTGGCAAAGCATCAGCAAGGTGGAAACCGTGCACTTGGAAAAGGCCATGGGTTCCAGACTTCAGGCAGTCATTGACTGCAAAGGATTTTCAGCCAAATATTGAAAATGATCGTTATATTCACGATTAAGTCCCTGAAAATGGAAAACCATGTATAAAAATGTCTGTCTTTTCTAAATGGCTCGTACAATGTTTTTGTTAAACACCGTGAATTAAACCTGCAAGTCTAGACTTCAATTACATCTTGATTGCTTCATTTAATATTCTTTATGGTGGCACACAGAGCCAAAAATTATGAAAATTGCATCACTGTCTAGATACTTATGGACCTAACTGTACCTGATTGGCTGTTTAGTGGAGACGACTCTTTACATTAACAAATAGGTGTACATAATAAAGTGCCAGCGAAGTTTAAATGAAGTGTCAGGGAAAATAAATATATAGCCTTTTGAGAGGCCTTGTTACATGTAGCCAAATTTGTGTACTTAAACAGAACTCATTTATCATAAAGTTGTTTAAAATGCATACGAGAAACAATAACAGGAATATAGAATACAGCTCTGAGATAAAATTTTTGAATATTATCACAAAAAACATCCAATGAGGTTTGGTTATGTGGGCAGAAACACCTTGTTACTGAACGATGCAAGAGGAGAATGACTACATGTAACTTAAATATCGAAGAAAAGTACAAAAGTGTGAACTCCTTTTTAATCCTCATTGTGAAATCAGAAACTGAGAAAAAGAATTCTAAATCTTGCAGGTTAGCGTCTGATTAAGAAATTAACTAAAAATGAAAGCCTGCATGCCATGAACATCACTCTAGACTGAACAGTTTCTAGGAGATCCTTTGGTATAGTATGCAACTAATTTGATATTGAGTGCAACCATAAAGAAAGACAGATTTATTTATCTGTAAAGAACTATTCTCATTATAAAGATATCCCATATACTGTACATTTATTTTTTTATTTTGTTCCAGAATTTCAAGGAATAAATAAGGTGGTAATACTGAGAACATAGGTCCACTCACAGTCATGAAACAGTGGAGCATATCACACAGAAATGATAGATCTGGACACAAGCTTGTGTTGTTTTTTTTGAGCTAATTTGTAAATACATGAAGTCCAGATACTGTAAAGAGCAAAGCAGCTTTACAACTGGAGCAATTTTTTTTGTCCGAGATAAATATCATATTCTTAATTTTGTAGGTTTTTAATTGTACATGATGATGGCTCAGGTACTGAGCTTCTACTTTCAAAAGATGTCCATCAGTACCTGTCCCAGGCCTACACAGATCAGACTGTAGCAGTACTTAAGGAACCTCTACCTGAATTCACAGGTATGGAAAGTTTTGTTTGGATATACATGATATGAATATGTTTATTTCCAAAACTCTTTAAAACATCTCCTGTTTTAAATCAGCAAGAACTTTAATCTTATGTGTTAGATAAAAATAACAAAATTTAGTATTGCTTATTATTCCAATGTCCTGATTAAGTTTGGTACAATTCTCTTCTAATTCTTTAATCACAATATTCCCTTAGATTAATCAATATATTTTGTTCTTCACAACAGTGTTAACATCTATCCATGTGTACGTGAGTGTCTCTTTTGAGTAAAAATATGTATTTTAAAAAAACATTTTATTTAGCTCAAAATATATCATTATGTGAACCTCTTAATCTAGGAACTTTAACTCCTTAAGTTTTGTCCAGTCAAGTATAATAATTATAAATTCCATGATATCAGCTCTTTTTCAATAATCCCAGTGTTTCAGATCAAATTTATAAACTGAGCAGCTTTATCCATCCTGAAGGTCTTCTATACCAAGCAGTCTGTGGAAGTCTGTGTAATCTAATAATTGCACTGGGTGAACCAAATGAACTCTGCTGAAACCTTAGTCCCTTTTTATTTTGAAAGTTTTTTGCTTGTGTCTTTTGTAGATGTTGTTGGAATTACTGTTCTCAGTCCTTGCAATGAGGATATTTGGTCTCGCTGGATGACTAAAAAACAGTTAGAAAACATTATTCCTGTAAACCTCAAGTCTAGAAAGTGGGATGGCTTCCCTTCACTTGAGGTAAGAGCATTATGTGCTGCCATTAAAATTATAAGTGATCACTGAAAATAAGAATATGCAATGCAACAATGTAAAAATCAAATACCAGTTTTTTATTATACAGTACATTTGTTTATCATTATTCGGTTGCTATATGTTGCTTTTATATTTTAACTTTTAAGTAAGCAAAACATCATAAAAAAATTAAACTAACTAGGTTTTGTTTGAGTATATGCTACTTGGAACGTCAAAGGTCAGAGTTTTTCAAAGAAGAAATGATTAAGACTGTATGAGATGAAGAGAAAAAGTCATTTTCTTATCCAGTAATCTTACTGTACAACATATAAAATTAAAGAACATCGGATTCAGAAAACGTTTAGACTGTAATAATATATTTGTGCTTCTAGCTTGTTGGATCAATATAATTGATGGTTACAATTTCATCTGAAAATAAATACATTCTCATGTGTACATATGCTAAATCTTTCTTCTAATACACATATACAGTACAGTAAAACACAAGTGAAATTTCAGTGTAGCAATTTATACTGTGGAATAGGTGACCCGGACACAGACAGGCAGACACATTCCAATCCATCACCACACGTTTATTTACAAAGTCTACTATATACAAGTCCTTACGTGCACCAATCACAATCCCCACAGTCTCCCAGAGTCCTGGCTCCTTCAGCCTTCTCTCTCTTCTCCACACAATACACTCGGGCCTCTCCTCGCCCCCTCTGCACCGGCCTTGTCCACCTCCTACCCAACTCCAGCCTTGATTGCAGGGCGGCGGCTCCTTAAATAGGTGGCTGATTGCGTGCCGCACCCAGCCACCTGCAACAATACAAAAAATAATATAACCAATTAAACATCTACACATTGTTAATTGTTGCATGATGGAGCAGGTTCTGGCACTGCCAACTCATGAATTAAGCATTATGGTTAAAATCTTGTGTGTGGTATCTGTCTTTAAGGAATTTGTGTTTTCTCCCCATGTCTATTTCAAGTTTTGTCTGAGTATAACTTATATCCGTCTTAGACACCAAAAATGTATTGATCTGCGTTTTGTAAATTCATATTGTGTGCATGGGTATATGCGTGGATCAAAGAGTTTGAGAAATGATTACTAGATTAGAAGTCAGCATTGGAATTTAATTTTAATCTATTTCAGAAAAAGACCATTGGACCTCATTTTGGCATGTTGGTCGGAAGAAGTCTTTATGTGAAAGACAGACCAACGCCATCTGATGCTACTCCTGTTCTGAAATGTCCAAAAGTACTTAAGACACGCCAGCTTATCCAATATGAGCCCATCAGCAACACATTACGACAGCAACTAGAGCAGTCTCTAAAGGTAAGTACTCAGAAATACGTTTATAAGAGTGTCATGGTGTACATTCTGCAGTCTGTAATTTTCACAGTTAAATTATAAATGTAGATATTTTACAATGAATCAGGAGTTGTGTTTCTCCTAAAAACTATGTAGTAATATTCTAAAAAATAGCAAATATTTGATACAAAGGTGCTTCATACAAATGCAATGTCTTTGAGCTCTTATCATTTACATAGTAAGTCAGAAATAAGCCACAATGTTGGGGGACATGAATCAAGAGTTCCAAAAGATGGAGCCCATTCTCCACTGCCTTCTGTAGTGACCCTAAAATCAGAACATTTCTCAATTCACAAAGTACTCCCCATTTAATGTATTTACTTCTACAGTGCATAAATTAGCAGTCTAATGCAGCACTATGGCAAGGTGGTGTTATGTTATATTTATAATTAATAAGACTGAGTTGATTTATGTGTGACAGCATATTTTTGAATTAAATCTTTTTATGTTACTTTTCTTAATTTTTTGAGGAATGTATCACCAACATTTTGAAAAAACAACAGGAATATGATGAACTTATGGTTAAAGAACCCAGAACAGAAGAGGAAAAGGTCCATGCTGCAGACCTGCTGAAGCTTGTTCTGGTAAGAATAAAGAAGTGACCACAATATAAGTGTATACCACTCATCACAGCCTTCTGCCTCGTTTTCGGTGAATCAGTCTATTTTGTATAGTGTAATTCAGTTCACTGTATTTTTGTGTCGTGATCTTCACTAAGTGCAAGCACAGGGTAGGTACTATGACAAGTTTTCAGGTAAACTGCAAGTATAAATTTTACAATGTGCTAAATAAATATTCAGTACGCATAAAGATACAAATTTGTTTATATATACTGTAAAACAAAATAATTTAAAACTAATTAACATAAATTGTAAACCAATAATATCTGTCTATTAATTAATTGTTGAACTATGGCCAGTTTTTTCAGCATAAGGGTGAATCACATACCCAAGGAAATCAGTGGAAATTAAGGGGAAGTGCGTTTAAGACTGAAGCCAGGAAGTACTTCTTTATCGTTGTGGGACTCTGGAACAAACTACCGAGACACGTAGTTGAAGCAGAGATCATGACAATCTTTAAGAAGAATATGGGTGAGATATTGGGACAGCTTAGATATTAGCTAAACAAACAAGCTTGATGGACTGAATGGTCTCCTCTCATTTGTCAGATTTCTTATGTTTATCATGTTTCTGATGACAACAGAGGAGAAGAAAACAAAAACTCCAGTCGGCAGCATTCCTTCAGAAATTAAACTACTAGGGGGGTCCACAGTCAGTTTTAAGAGAGAAAGTTAAAGAAACATCCAGACACATGATAAAATGCTTTGCTAAGCAAATAAGTTTACAATATATTAACAAATACAGTACAGGTATACAACCTGATCAGTACTGTAAAATCAACATAGCAAACTGAAAAAGTAAAAATTAACAGTCTTTTAGAGAAAAGATTTTGAGTTAATTTTATTTTACTCTCATTAGTATACAAATTCTAGGCTGCAACATAAATAATAATAATTCAGTTTTTTCGTATTGAACAGTTTATCATTGACAACACTTATTGACAAAGTTTAGAGATTCTTGATTGATATTGAAAGATTCATCAGCAGAGGACCACAGAAATGCTTGTATTTAAAAGAAACATTAAACATTAAAAAGTCAAACACTTCTGAGGAGTCTGGTTTTTGAATGGTTGTTGTACTAGGGTGTTGTACCGTGTTAGCCATTATGAATGTAGAGAAAAGCCAAACAAAATGACACCTTTTATTGGCTAACTAAAAAGATAACAATATGCGGCAATAAAAGGTGTCATTTTGCTTGGCTTTTCTCTACATTCACAGTACAACACCCTAGTACAACAACCATTCAAAAGCCAGACTCCTCTGAAGTGTTTGACTTTTTAATGTTTAATGTTTCTTTTAAATACAAGCATTTCTGTGGTCCTTTGCTGATGAATCTTTCAATATCAATCAAGAATCTCTAAACTTTGTCCATAAATGTTGTCAATGATAAACTGTTCAATATGAAAAAACTGAATTATTATTATTTATGTTGCAGCCTAGAATGTGTATACTAATGAGAGTAAAATAAAATTAACTCAAAATCTTTTCTCCAAAAGACTGCTATTTTTTACTTTTTTCAATTTGCTATGTTGATTTTACAGTACTGATCAGGTTGTATACCTATACTGTATTTGTTAATATATTGTAAACTTATTTGCTTAGCAAAGCATTTTATCATGTGTCTGGATGTTTGAAATTCATTGTAGGCTGCTTTGGAATTTTTTTTTTGGAAACTAGATGTGTTCTAGAGAAGAGAGGAATGAAGGTCAGTAGGAACAAGACAGAATACATGTGTGTGAATGAGAGGGAGGTCAGTGGAATGGTGAGGATGCAAGGAGTAGAGTTGGTGAAGGTGGATGAGTTTAAATACTTGGGATCAACAGTACAGAGTAATGGGGATTGTTGAAGAGAGGTGAAAAAGAGAGTGCAGGCAGGGTGGAATGGGTGGAGAAGAGTGTCAGGAGTGATTTGTGACAGACGGGTATCAGCAAGAGTGAAAGGGAAGGTCTACAGGACAGTAGTGAGACCAGCTAAGTTACATGGGTTGGAGACGGTGGCACTGACCAGAAAGCAGGAGACAGAGTTGGAGGTAACAGAGTTAAAGATGCTAAGATTTGCATTGGGTGTGACGAGGATGGATAGGATTAGAAATGAGTACATTAGAGGGTCAGCTCAAGTTGGAAGGTTGGGAGGCAAAGTCAGAGAGGCAAGATTGCGTTGGTTTGGACATGTGCAGAGGAGAGATGCTGGGCATTTTGGGAAAAGGATGCTAAGGATAGAGCTGCCAGGTAAGATGAAAAGAGGAAGGCCTAAGAAAAGGTTTATGGATGTGGTGAGAGAGGACATGCAGGTGATGGATGTAACAGAGCAAGATGCAGAGGACAGGAAGGTATAGAAAAGATGATCTGCTGTGGCAACCCCTAACAGGAGCAGCCAAAAGAAGAAGAAGAAGAAGAAGAAGCAGGGGTACTGGAAGTTTCCCTGGAGAGAGACAAAAACTAAATTATAGAATGATACACAGCCTAAGATGTACTCCTGTATAAAAGAAAAATCTTTACAAAATTTGGTGGAAATAAGTTCAACAGTCTGGATTTGTAAATGGACAAACACAAGCAGGGATATCTCGGGTGTGTCCGCCAAATATGTTTTTTTTATGGTCCTCCCCTGTACAAATGGGTAATCTGAGCAATAAATGAAAGGCGGTTGGTTCAACGTTGTGGATGCATGGAATTTGACACCTACTTTTGCAAGAGTCATCTGAAATTTTAGGGGTTTCTTGGAGACTTCATTTAGTATCAGACTAATCCACCGTGCTGCACAGTCCTGGACAAGTTATCAGTTGTTTGAAATCTACATCACTGGTAGACGATTTCATTACAGTGGAATGATTAATTTAAAATAATTTGGTAATCTTTTTAAATCCTTTGTCAGACCCATAGGTGTCTACAAAGTTCTTTTTAAGGGCCTTAGAGAGCTCTTTTTGGTCTTTGCATGGTTACACCAGAAACATAAATAGTCAAGAGAACTCTAGATATTTATAGCTTAAAAAAGACAGCCAGGTCCATCTGCATACTCCTTAAGAAGGTTCTAATCACTGGCACCTAATGTAGAACACATGATTCTAAATTTATGGATTTGAAGTGGTGATAAGTATAGGAGTGTATTTTATTTTCATGTGACAAATCTGCATTTTTGTTCATTAAGAGTATAAGAATGACTAGGCCATGTCAATTTTATAGGTCACTGGTTCAAGTATATCACCTTAATCTGTTTGCATGAAGATCTAATGCTTGCCTGCCATTGGTTGTATTTAGTTTTTCATGTGATTGTAAATGATCAAATTAAATGTTTCTAAAATGTACTTACAGCTTTCTGACTGATCACAAAGCCTCACTTAGGTCAATTTCAAATAATAATGGCAAAGGAATTAAAACACAAACAGTAATTGAGCATTGTTTGACATTTTTACTGTTTTTTCCATTAAAGTCTCTCCCAGATTCTGATGATTCCTTGGAAACAGATGAAAAACACCAAAACCATGGTAAGATAATACTTCCTCGAACATAATTTCTGTAATAATTAAGTTACTTTGGAGTATGAAAGACTCTGAATAGCATTAAATAAAATTGTGTCATTTAGTATGTTTATTTACTTTTAAAGATTTATTGAAAAATATTTATGAATCAGAATACCCATTGTAACAAAGGTGCTATATAAATGCTTGATCCAACATAGATGGACACGGGAGGCACGTATAAAATAAAAAGACTTATATTTTTCTTCCCCATAAACCCCACAGGCACAGCACAGTCCCCAGTGTACAGACACACAAAGTAAGCACACCACACTCCTCTCATCCGGCACCACCACTCCTCCTCCAGGCAACCTCGTCCTCCTCCACCCAACTCTGGCCACTGTGTGGTGGTTGCAGGTCCCTTTTGTAGCCCAACCGGAAGCGCTCCAGGTGTTTGATCACCTGTTTCCGGTTTATCTTCTGGGTGGGGCTGAAGATTCGTCCAGCCAAGCTCAGGGCCCCATGCAGCGCCCCCTGGCGGCCACCCCAGATCCTAACAGGGTTGTGGAGAACTCCATCTCCCATGGATCCCTGCGGGAAGCTGAGGCACCACTCCAACCCAGGGGGGCGGCCATCCAGCATCCAGAGGGAGATATTGCACCATCCAGGGCTGCTCCCCCTGAATATACAATGAAGGGGCGTTCCAGCCAGGCATGGACCCCGGCTGTCTGCCACACCATCTACTACCTCTTTCTGGGATTCAGCCTTTCACCTAATGCAGCTGGTAGTTTCTAGGTCCTTACAACCCCAAAATAGTTTAAGATGGGCTGATAATGGGTGAATGGATTGTCTGCCCCAGATAGACTCAGTAAAGGGCAGAAAACAGCCCAGAACTGGGTATCAGTCTTTCATGAAAGAAATCCATATGCAGTATATGGTATATAGTAAGATGCAGTAAATACAGTAGATAGCATATTAGCAATGTTTTTAAAGTTTTGTTTTCTAAAATATAATTTTGCAGGCAATGATCAGATAAGGGGCAGCACAATTATTCTGCAGCATTGCTGTCTCACATTTCCAGAATCTTGGTTTTGAACCCCAGGCGAGTCACATTCTTTGTGGAATTTGCATGCTTTACTTGTTTCTGAATGGCTTGTCCTCCAGGTAGTGTGTTTTTTATCTCACACCCCATAGACCTGTATACAAAATAAAGTCACCCTTTTTGAGTGAGTATTGCTGACAATGGTTTAGTACCCTATCCAGACTGTAACCCCAATAACCCTGAGTTATATTAAGCAGGTTCAAAAATGAAGACACAAATAAATGACAGAGCATTTAAACTGTACAGTTATATAAAAAAAATGAATAGCATTCAAAAATCATTTAGAGGGGAAATTCACTTACACTGACGTTTGTGTCAATATCACAAATAATTTTTCTAAGCTTTGTTTGGATTTGTTAATAATTTGCATTTGTTCTTGGACAGCATGTTGGTTCAGTGGTTAACAGTGTTGACTTAAACTTTACCTCCAATGACCAGGGTTGATTTCACTGTCTATATGGAGTCTGTACAGCATCCCTCTCTCAAGTTTTCTTTCCACATTTCAAATGCAGACTCAAATTTGTGTTTGTTTGCATGAGTGTGCCTTGCAATAGACTGGTTGGTCTTATCCAGATTGGTTTCTGAATATATGTGGTACTAACATCAACATATTTAAGTCCGCATGATCCATAATGGAAATTGGATGGATTTGGGAATTTAAAACGATATTTACATAAAAATTAACATCCATCCACTTTTTTCCAATAAACAATCGTGTGAAAACAATTAAAAATATGATCACTAATACAACAAAAATTGACAGCTATATATATTATAACTTGTTTTGAACTTGGAATGTTCTATTTTGGGGGTGCTTGGTATCACACTTTTCCAAAGGCATGAATTTGATTTTAGCTTGAATTTGTCCGTTTCAAGTTAGCATGTTTCCCTTGGTTGATGTGGTCTTTCTCCTAGTGCTCAAAGGTGTGCATGTTAGATTAAATTGCCCAACAAGAGTTAAGTGTAGGTGTGTGTACATGTAATTTATGATATACTGGCATCCCATTCTAAATGGATGATCTGCTTTTGCGACATTAAAATTGTAGTAATATTGTTGTCAGAAAACTGTACAGATGGTTGAAGCAGGGTTAATTATGCTTTGTTGAATTTCATTGTAAAAAATTGATTTGAATGCTTTCTAAGCATCCCTTTACTTCTCTTTATTGTCTATATTGAGCTCCATTTTCCTTAAAATCTCAGCACACATTACAAGCATTTGTGGAGTCAATGGATGTAGACAGTTCCTTTCATTTGTCTCATATGTTTTCTGTGTACAATGAATGCTAGTGTTTAACCATATAACCAGATAAAACTGTATTTCTTTTCAAATGAATAATTAACATGTGGAAAAAAGACTACCGATGCATATCCATAATTTACAATAGTGAGAAGCGATACCTCAGTGAACCAAGTATGTGCCAGATGTATGGTACAGAGAAGTATCCAGCTTTAATGAACCCCAACTTCAGTATCTGTTTTTCTGTCTCATTGTGCCATGCCCAATGTAGTTGGCGACTTGGTCCAAGGTAATTACATTTTCACAAAAAAAAAAATACATTTAAGCAGTCCATAACAGTAAATCAGGACAGTGTCTTTTGTGGATCTCTTCTGTATGCATACCATGAATAAACTCCCAAAGACCCTTTAGCCTGGAAGCAGCATGGTATAAAATGCAATGGGCTTTGAGTATTTAGCTGACATTCTACAAAGGAACTGGACAGTAAATCAGGTATAGGCAAGCAGTTATTGATTTTTTTTTCTGTTTCACACTTTCACATGTATTCTAGTTTAATTTTTATTAATTTAAATATGTATTACTAGCCTGCGGTGGGTTGGCACCCTGCCCAGGATTGGTTCCCTGCCTTGTGCACTGTGTTGGCTGGGCTGGGCTCCAGCAGACCCCCGTGACCCTGTGTTTGGATTCAGCGGGTTGGAAAATGGAAGGATGGATGTATTACTAGCCAACCCGCGGCGTAGCATATGCCGCATAATTATGTATTGATGGGTGAACACTTCCTGAACGACACAGTTGTCCAAATGGGGTGGGTTTGTGGATACCACTGTGAGTGAATGAAAAGATAGACCTCTAGAGAGAGCAACATATAATTGTCCGTGGCTGAAACCAGGATCGTCTGTGACGAAGAAGGCCACACTGATGAAAGTTACTTCGTCGGTAGGGATAAGTGTCAGTACCTGTAGATTAAGGTGTAGCGAGTCTTCGTTGTTGACGCTTAATATAGCTTGCGTACTGAGATGTTCCGGAGTCACAGTTGAGAAACACTTTGTTAATGTCTTTTAAGCACAGGGGAAAAAATGAACATGTGAAACATCCGTATAATGTAATAAGCCAACAAGAAAAGTAACATTGCAACAATGCTATCTATGACCCGATCTCTGTAAACAGAAGTGATAAGAAAATCGAGCCTGGTGTATTCTTTAACTGCCTTGTGGTGCTGTAGTAGTGCTGCTGCTTTGCAGTAAGGAGACTGTGGAAGATTGTGGTTTCGCTTCCCGGGTCCTCCCTGTGTGGATAGCGTTTTGAATACTGAGAACACTGCTATATCAATGTAACGAAGTATTAACAGGAAATTGCCTTCGTGTAATAGTAAAAGGCAAATTATCCGCGACAAACAAACTGTTTTACACGCTGCATACCAACCCGCGCCGTAGTATACACCGCATAATCACGCCACTTTTTAAATGTGTTTTAAGCAGAGGGAAAAAAATGAACATTTGCAAAATCCGTAACGTTGCTTTCAGTAAGTACAATGCACATGCATATAATTTGGCGGCCACTTTTTGCCAGCCGTCTTTTCTGGTTTGGGCTGCTCTTGCAGTGTTACCACTTGTGCATATTAAATCTTGAAATCCTTTGAGTAACTAATTAACTAACACCCACCCACCCACCCACACAGCTTGTGTGAAAAAATGCGCTCGTACTTTCATAATTTTGTTGTAGCCTATAGTGGAGTCAGGCACAGAGAAGGTCAGCTGCTGAGAGAGCGTCTCGACTGATGCAGGGCCTGCATCGGTGAAGCAGGTGAGATGCTAATGAAACAGAGGCACAGGGCTTATTGGTTTTTAAAGACTGCTTCCTTCATTGTGTTTTAACCTCAGTTTTAAAGGATTGTTTTAAGGATCCCATAGGATACCCCTCGCAAACTGTTTTAGACGCTGCATTCAGCAATTCACATCCGCGACAAACATGCCTCTTCTTACATGGTCCTGCTTTGGTGGGCGGGGAAACGTTTTCCGTGTTCCTGCAGGACCATCTAAGAAGACGCATGTTTGTCGCGGATGCGAATTGCTGTATGTAGTGTGTAAAACAGTTTGCGATGTTGTACACGGTCGTGCGTCGTAACCGAAAAGTCAACGTAGCTCAGAGCTGCATGCAGACTGTAGCACAGACATACAGAAATGACAGCGTGTTTTCCGAGGCGTCGCATCCGAGTTGGTGGGCGTGGCTCTGCGAGTTTTCGTTGTATCCAATGGTCTTAGAGTTGGTGGGCGTGGCTCCTTCCTGCATGGTTTCATGGGTGTGGGCGTGGCTCCTTCCTGCGTGCTTTCATGGGTGTCGTGCCGCTCTGGCGGCGGCTTAGAGAATTATATATATAGATTAGTACTGACGGAGTTTATAACCAACCAAAACACCAGACTGAAGATGAAAGTAGTAATTCCAGCCATGCTGAAGATTTTTTTTTCCATTCAATCAGAAAAATAATAAAGGGTTTTCTTCTTTACTCCAATTTACCAGAATGGTGTATTCTTTTGAATAGAGATATTGTCTTAATAAGTAAACAAGGCTCATATTAACCAAAAAAGTGCTAAATCAAATCCCAGTTAGGACAGTAGGAGTTTCATTAGAAAAAGAAGTCCGGCATAGCCCATTCTTTTGCATAGAGTAATTGTCACACTTACTGTGACCATTGATAAAAGTGCCTGCCATCTTCCTCTGCTCTTCTTCAGTATCTGGTCTGGGAGTCATATGAGAACAAGGAGCAGGTCTCCTGATCTCCTTCTGGACATCCATGGATGTCTGTGGCCCCCACAGCTTTCCTGTCAAACTTAAGGGCTGTGTATGGTGCAACAGAAATTTATATCTCTCCTGTAAAGGAAGCAAAACTATTTGTGAGGTATCTTGACTCTTCAAATCCCTTTTTCTAGGGCGCAGAGTGAACTGTGACACTACCTACTTTAAAAATCTGCTTGATCTATCCTCAAAGTATGAATCACCTCTGCATAAAGTATGCATTGAAGAGCACACATACACATATCAGACTAATCTGGATTTGCCGCACATCCTAACAGCATGTACTTGGAGTACTGGGAGGAGACAATAGTCTCTATGGAAAGCTCAGTGAGACACTGGAAATTTTTCAAAATCCACACAAAATATACACCAACCTGGAAGTAAACTGGGAATTAAAATTTGTGAGACAGCAGCGTAACACTGCACACACTGACACCCTATATACTTTATTTTATTATTTAGATTCTCTGTAAATGTTTTCAGGTTTTTTTTTTTTGCAAAATCATGTAATAAAAAAAAACACTTATGCTTGTTATTTTGCAGTTGATATTGTTAAAGTCTATGAACAAGCAGTTGCACCTCGGCCCAAAACTCCTCCTGAACGGGCCACACCTAAACGTACAGCACGCAACAGGGAAACAGAAAGGTATGATGGCTTAAAAAACTAATGGACAAATGAGTTAGGCTGGTTTAAAGTTAGGCTTGTCACCCTAAGAGTTGTCATTGAAAAAGTAAGTAAAAAAGATAACTACACAGGTCATATTCTTAAATGGGGAACCATTCTTTTGAAGTTGATATTTAATGTCAAGAAGAACCACATGGATTTATGAGACAATATGCACTAACAGTCTACTTGAAAGTTTGTCTTTTAAATATGGAAGAAAACCAGAAGAGGAAGCCCATGTGATCAGGGAGTGAGTGCATAAACTCTGCTAATAATCCTTATTTGTATGAATGTCACCAATTGAATTTCATGCAGAAACCAACCCTTGATGGGACATTATCCCAACACAAACAACAATCATAAATTGCTAAATAAAAATCAAGCCAACCAACGTATTAATCTCAAAGTCAATATGGAAGTGTGTAGCTTTGGTCCACTTATTTTTAGCACATTTTTACATGTTGTTGTATTCCTTTTGATGATCGAGGGAAGTGGTTCTCAGCTTCAGTCCTGGGATACTACTATGACTACAGATTTTGATTCTGACCAGTTTCACAAATCAATGAGTCATTCTTACATTTAATTGACTTGTTTAATTAACTTACTTTTCTCATCTCTCGTGTTGCATTAAAAAGAGTGGTAGTATGATGTTAAACTTTTGTAGAAATTCAGAAATTTGTGTTTTTTTCAATAGCTTTAAACACTTAACTTTCTTTCTGTGGTATTTGCTCCATTAATTGTATCCAAATGCTGACAATCTGTGATGAGTTGAATGGTAAAAGGAAGTGAATACTCCTGTGTCATATTCATTTATGTGCTAATTTAGACTGAATTCATATTTTATTTGATTTCTTCCTTATTTGCATGCATTCCTTCTAGATCACAAAAGATAATATGTAGTATTAGGACTAAAACATAACATTAGCACTAGAAGAAAAACAGTTAATTGAGCCTACTCCAGGTTAAACATGTACTTTTTTGCCTACCATGAAGCAAGAGCAAATCAAAGTTGCAAATGAATTACTGTATATGGATGCAATTGCAAAGTAATGAGATTAGCATAGGTGTCATCTTTGGGAACACTGGGTCAAATCATCCTTCAGTCCTAAAGTTCAGGAGGTGATGTCCCCCACTTCTGGAGGGATGTTAGAGAAAGTCACACTTAGTAAATTCCAGAAGTCTATAACAGATGTGTTTGTGTCAATACATTGCTATAGGAAGATCTGCACTTGACATGTCAACCTCACAGGTAGCTTACGGTGAAAACAAAATGAAAACCTTACTAAAGCAGCCTCGCAAACCATAAACATATAAATTTAATATAGGTCCTTGAAATAAACTGACTAGTCCAATATCATTGCAAAATTTGATGCAGTTGAAGTATAACGATCATTTTTAAGTGCTGACCTAAGTTTCCTATTTTCAGTGTATGCAGAGGACACTTTTAACACTACAGTATCTGCTCAGTGTACAATGTCATAGAGTTTTTAAGCTAACTATACAGAACTTTTTAGTAAACCAGGGGCAAATGTGAGGAGTGTCATCAGTTAGTTCACACATAGTAGTGAACAACAGAGGATGATATTTGTCAAGTTTTAATGCAAGCTTTAATGTAAGCCTGTTAAGGTGAATTTTATATTTTGAAATAAATCAGTTTTCAGCAATGCATTCAAAGCCTAGAGATATAGTCATGTCGTTGTGTTGATCATTTAGTTTTATTTTGCAGGGTCTGTGTCTCTTATTCTACTCAAGTTGGATGATATTGTTATTGTTGTTGTGGATTAGTTGTTTTCATTTTAAGAAAAATGAAGCAAAGAATGTGGTATGTTATAGAAAAACTGGAATACCCAGAAAAAAGCTGATACTGACACAAGGAGAACTTGTGAACTCTACAGAGACATCATCCAATTTGGCATATAAACCCAGGAGTTATTAATGTAGAATTATAAATTATTTTGTTTATAAGTTTTCATAATTAACCTAAGCAGAACCTTAAAGAATTGTTCAAGAAGATGCCACACACACATTTTTAAATAAGCAGGAATTGAGAATACACCCATGAGCAGCCACCATTCCACATTCATTGTAAGTAATGTGCCAGTAGGTACCTTGTGACCGATTGTAGTTCAAGTTTATTCCTTCTGCATCCCACACACTGAATGAAGCAGACATGAGTGTGCGAAATGAACAGGTAAACACTTTAGTATTTAATCTTATGTTGAACTGGTCTGTGTGGTGTGCACGTGTACTTATATGATTTTGTACCAGTTTGGCTTAACAATGTATGTTTGGTTTTCTTTTTCCACAAAGCATCACAGTTTCTATTTTGTTTCTTTTTCCCTGAACATGCAGCAAAAATGGAATAAAACAGGTATCCAAGTATGCTGTCATGTTAGAACATATCAGGTAACTTGTACAACAAAATAAACAGAATAGCAAAACAGTCAATTTTTTAATATATTCCATTATATAGCAATACCCCAATGTTTGTTGCTTAAATCTTAAACTATTATTTTTTAGGAGTGCTTTATCTATCCTGCATCAGTATTAGACAAGAAAAATAAACTTACTGTTAGTTTATCTTTAATATGTTTTTTTTTTGTTGAGTCACCATCTTTACTATCTAAGTCTAATCAAATCCCTGATTTACACTTTTTACATGAATGGATGTATATTTAGCACCAATTAATATTTTAGAACCCCTATGAAACTCAGTAATTTGTAACAACTAAGAGATGGCAAGCAAGCCAAGATACAGGACACTGCAATTAGTCTCATTCTAAGATCTTTTGAGTTATCTGTCTGAACTTTCTCTCTGGAAAATTTGTTTCTTTCTTGAGTTTCCGGAGCAAATATATCAGTGGATTTGATCAGTCATTTGACACTCCATGCATGTCTTCTCAAGCATTCCCAACTGTTACTGTCATCTGTCATGAGAAAATCAGAAGGCTGGGTCATGTTCTGTGATGGTTTACTTCTTGTCTTACTCCAAGGTTTCAAGTGACCTGTTTGGGGTGACTAAATGGAAACGTGATGTGACTAAATTCTGGAAAAATGACAAACTTGCCCTTTAAGGCTTCTGAAATCCCCTTTGCTTTGCTGTTTTGCCTGTGCCTATATTTTCTGGGATTTCCATGTGGAGGAGATCTATCTATTTGATAGAGATTTTTAAAATGAAGTCAGTAAAGTTAATTTCAAGTTTTACAATAAAATAACTTGTGAATTGGACATAAATAATAATAGTAGTTTAAAAGTTATTTCATACAAATATGAGAGAATATTTCTTCTCACAGAAAACTGGGGATGACAATATGGGTGACAGCAGCAAGTAGAAGCTTTCTGGTCGTTATATATAAAGTATTTATTTATGTATTAACAACCTTTTGGGGGTGTAAAGTCTTGTTATTTTCTTACACTATATTCATATTTCATAGGCATAAACTAATGTAATTAAATATGAAGTCTGATTTCCAACATTAAGCATTTTAAAACCATCTTTGTTTTGTGGCAAGTGTTCTACGATTTTTTTTAGCAAAAAGAAAACAAAATATGTATAATTTGCATATTTTATTTAAGACACTGGTTTATCTTACAGCATTTGGAAATGCTTTATTACTTTATTAGTTAAATAATCACATGTAAACCATATAATTTAGACAGGAGGTGTTTGAAGAAAAGCTATACAGAGAATCAATGAAGATTAAAACCATCCCTCCATACTTCCAGTCAGAAATGGGAAAGGCTTTTTTGATGACACAGGTAATCAAATGAAAGATATCTGTACATTTGAACAAAAGTATTTGTGATATTATTATGTTACAGCAAAGGCCCTACAACCACCCAATGTTTAACTTAACAAGCTGCATCTAATTTGGCAAAATGCCATTATATTGTTTGGAGTCACAATGAACAACAAAGGTAAATGAATTGAATTCATTATAATAAGTAGTTAATTATAAATTAGTGTTTGTAGAACAAAAAATGAACACACACCAGACTATTATAAACCAAAAAGAAAAAAATACTTTACCATTAGAAGGAGAGTCTTGCTAGGTGGAAAAAACAGCAGTTAAATAATTAAACTAAATTAATCGGAAACAAAAGTAAACCTACAACTAAATTGCACAAACATAAGCAAAGCATAGACATCAATAAAATGAAAACAAAAGAACAGAACTCTCTAGAAAATACTTAAACAAATCTTTAACCTTAACAGAATACTAGGTGACAGCAAAAGAAAACAAAAACAAAAATCTAAAACTAGACCAAGAATCAAAATATTAGCAATAGTAAGACTTAACATGACACCACAAATAGAACAGAACAACGTCTGCACATCTCACTGCAAATTGGTTCTACTTTTATAGTTTAGAGTAGACCATGCATGTATGTACTTGACTAATTAAGTACTAATTAAGTTTAGCTCACGTGCAAGACATTTAGGACGCAGAGGTTGAAAATAAATTAAAGGGCTCAGTAGCTTGAGCAAGTAGTCAAGGTGAGTAATGCCCAAACCAGAATATAAAGCAGAAAGGTGATGTTAAGACAAAAATTGACTAAAAAGAACGAGCTTTAGGAGTAGTACAAGACAGACCATAACATTGTAATGTCTTTCTTACCTGAACCTTGGGAGTATAATATTAATTACTGCTATGAAAATAAATTTTTACACTTAAAACTTTATTTTTGATAATGTGATTGTAGAGTCAAGTGTCACAAATTCAAAGGCAGCAACCATAATTACAGCACATATTTATCAGCTCTACACAGACTAAATTAATTCAGAAATATATAGTATAAAGCCCTAGTGCCTGACTGTTCCTTTAGAGGAGGACATCCTCTCACTAGGACCACCAGCATTCATCTCTGTGGTTCAGAAATCATATCACCAGAACAGAGAGCATAAAATGAACCTACTGCACCACACAGCAAGCCAAACTAGTGGTGTAGACTGAGATAAGAAGGAGCATACAGTAGAGCTATAACAAGGCTAGGTAAAAGATTAAATAATACTTTTATAGTCCAAAACAGTCAAAGAGCCAACCAAAAATTTGCAGGAGCTCAAAGCATTAATTCTGGCCAAAGTATCCAAAAGCAATGAAGAAAATAAAAAACAAGCAAAAGTTCTATGAAATGGGTTTTTCACAATGGTGAAACTAAGTCTGTGTTCCATTCTTATATACATTTTCCTTCTATCACTTGACAGCTCTCTGTTTTGCTATTTAGTGTTGCCAGACTATTCTGCTAGTAAAGAATAAGGCAGATAAGCAAGGGTCAATAAAGCAGAAGAGACAAAAAGAAAGTCAAAAAAGGAGCACTATGCTCAAAAATTGGAAAGAGAATTCAGAAACAACTAAGCCAAAAAGAAACAGAAAATCAAATTCTGAAACATTCTTAAGTCACTCATAACCTCTGCAAAAGTCATTGTTTCCTAAACACAAAACTGGACAGTTTACAACAGTGCAAGGTCAGTTTAAATACCGTCACACCACTGACATCAACTGGCACAACTTTTCACAAGTACCCACTGGCAACCTGTCATTGTGTAATTAGAAACGACAGCATAAAATTTATAAAATTTGGTATTGGGTGAAAAATGCTAGTTATTAAAAATTAAATATAGTTTAATATATGTGTGAAATTATGTCCAAACAAAGTAAAACTAAGAACTCCATCACTCCAAGAATACTGAAAAAATTATACTGATATAAAAATGTATTAAACAAAAAAAATAATCAAAATCAGATTCTAATTACAGATATTCATACAACTGAGTAGAAAGACAGAGTGACAACACTGTAGCAAAAACATAGGAAACAACGAGCCAGAAGCAGGACCACCTCTTTCAGCAGATGATGTAGTGACCCGCTTGTTCACCAATGACATTCTTTAAATTACATTTTCATTCTTTTAGTTCCTTTGCTCACTTAGATGGTGACCATACTTCCTCCTAGTATTGAATTTCACCTTTATTCACCTGTTGACTTTCTGAAAGTACAGTAAGATCCCATTAAATATAACCATATTGTAGTAAATAAAATCTGTCCTAGTCTGGAGAATAACAACATTTAATCTAAAAGACAGTTAATCTGGGAGTATTCCAAATAGCAGAGCAATTTGTCAGATGAAAAGAGAATTTATCTAAAATACTAATATGACAGACCCTCAAAGTAACCATGTTGCTCTTTAAACAGTTATACTTCAGGATTCATTCTGTATGTGGAATTAAATCCCATGCATTTCCTTGTTACAAGCTTACAGTGCTTAAGTGACTTGTGTAGACTCACCACCAACACTGATGAGTCGCCAGATTCAAACCTAGGATTTTGAATCTTTGAGGCAACAGCTCATGGTACCACTAATAGCTGCCCATTGTATAAAGTTACAAATATAATTTAAGTACAAAATAGCATTCAGTAAAAAGTACCATGCCTGTTAAAACCAGCAGAAAAACACAACACTGACTCACCGCCAGCGACTGTTTAGAAGCAATAAGAAGGTTAACAAAAATGGGGTGTTAAAAAGCTTTGACAGGCCCTTACAATTGCATATAATATGAATCCCAACAAAAGAAAAAACATTAATAAAATCCTGGCAATAAAAAACGTAAAGTAAGGATCCTTGCTGCTATAATATCCATGGGGGAGGAGGGTCTGTCTTTGACTGCTTAGTAAGTACAATTTAAACCTCCTTTACCTTGACATCCTTAAGGAAAATAGTTAAATAATTATAAACCTCCATCAAGATCCAGTATTCCTATTTCTATTTAATACTTTATAATTGTCTGGGTTAGTCCTTCTGCCCATAGTGTAATAAAATGAAAGTTTACAAAGTACACTGTTCTCTTGTAGTCACTCCAGGTATTTGGTTATTCGGTTACACCTTTACACTTCAATAATTTGATTTATATCTGGTAATACTGCAAAATATAGCTAACAGAGCTATGTAGAATTCAACTACAGTAATCTGATCCTTTGATGATTATTTACCTTATTTTATATATATATAATATGGCATTATATTATTATTATTATATATTCTGCAATGGCAGAAACAGTGAATGGCCAAGTATAGTGCAGCAGACGTTCTGCTAAGTATTAAACATCCAAGCTTCTATGCTGTGCAGATTCATTTTATTATGTAGCTACATTATATGCATAGCATCTAAGCAGTAATTAACATGCTGTGTTTTTCACATTTTTTCAGATTCCAAATATGGAGTACTTGTCTAAACAGCTTCCTCCATTCCCAAAGAAAAGAGAAACAGAAAGCAGATCTGTAACTTCTCCAGTGACTGCTGAATCAGAAACAAGTACGTCCTTCACGAAAATGAATATTTACTTCCAAAAATTATTTTCCTCCCTTCCTATTATCCTCAATAAGATTTTATACTAAGAATTTCAATGTGTTTATATTACTACTACAGCATACTGATAGATAACTGAGAATAGAGTATATATCTTATATTTTTCAGATTTAAAGTAAAAATAAGTGTTTAGAGCTGCTCCTTTATAGCTACAGGGATCCTGGACTCAATTCCTGTCCTGATGTATGTGGAGTTACCATGTTCTTCTGGCTTTCTCCTGCATTTCCTGCCAGTAGTGGTCAAACACATGCATAGTACTGTAGTTTTAATGGCTACTGTGCATTATTTGACTTGAGTAAGACTTGCCGGGACAGATCCCAACTCTTTACAACCATGAAATGGGAAAATGAGTTATGAAGAAAAGGGAGAGATTGGTAAACCAAGCATTTAGCATTTCTTGATTTTCTTGTTGTATGTCAGTCTTCTACCACCAGGAGTCGGCACATCTGCTATTTTAAATTAATGTCTTTTACAGTGATTTAGTAAAGATCATGTCTGTTAATTATATAGATACCACAAAAGACATTAGAATAAGTGTTTCTGTTCATGGATATTTTGGACAAATTATATGTCCACATTAAGAGTTTGAGCAACATGTGTTCACAAAAATCAGTAACAAACCAATCATTCTTTCTGTCTTTGAGTTAGATCATTTTTCATATGATAATTACTGACTACAGGGTATTTACAAGATTAACGTGAATACAATTGTGGAAATTATGCTTGACATTCACATTTTCATTCACATCAAGAACAAATTCACAAGGTATTACTAAAGCAACTGAAGTGAAATCAGGATTATTGTATGTGATAATATAGAGTATTGTTTTATTTCCTCACCAAAATCACATAAGAGTCTAATAATGAAGCATCCAAAAAGGTTATCAAAAATAGTATTACATGAATAATGGTTTTAATTCTGAAACACACATTTGCAGCTGCAAGACCAATTACTCCAGCGCCAGTTTATGCACCTACATATAAGACAACTGCAGAGATTACTATACCTGCAAAGGCACAAGAGAACATGGGATCTTCAGGTAAGCTTCAAATAAAGTATTTGTCTTACAGTTTCAGATTGTTTGGAGAATAATCTAAATGCCTGTACATATCCCTGTACAATTCTACATATAAACAACTGTGGTTGGATTTTAGGCCTGGCCACTGACAATGTGGAGTCTGCACATTCTGTTTTTTTTATTTATGTTTTTTTTCCTGGGGACTTAGTCTCCATCCAATTTTCCATATATTTCAAGGAAGCAGAGCTAGGTCAATTCCTGTCATTAAAACTGGCTTAGCCTAAGTTAGTGTGGGTATCGCTGTGAGTGTGATCTACAAATATAAGCTCCGTCTATGCTTTAATTAACAAAACATCCTGAATCCAGCTGGGGGTGCTAGCTCCCTGGTTGGAATAAGTCAGTCAGTCAGTCATTTTCCAACCCGCTACATCCTAACACAGGGTCACGGGGGTCTGCTGGAGCCAATCCCAGCCAGCACAGGGTTCAAGGGGTGCAAGGGCAGGGCGCCAGCCCACCGCAGGGCATGGTTGGAATAAGTTCTTTTGTAATTGCGGCATGTTACATAACCCGAAACTATATAGATATGATATTAAAAGGCGATACCCCTTTCTTAGTGATACAGCGGTAAGAAATCACATAGGAGAAATAACTTAGTTTTCTTTAATAACGGTTTACACTGCATAACAGATGAGGAAGCCTTGACAAGACCATTACCGAAGTGTGTATAGAGTCTGGCATTTTCGTCGCTGTGCTGGAAGGATTTTCAGGATCAGATGACGGTATCGCACATTCGTCTGTCGGCTTCAAAGGTGTGCCGGGCAATGTTCCAAGGTTTTATACCTTTTCTCCATGTGTAGGCCACCCACCCCACACCCCCCCCCCCCCCACTTAGGTAAATCATGCCATTCCAAACAAGGAAAAGAAGATCCAATGTCATGCTGACTGTGACACACAGAAATAGTACAAAGCCCATTTCGCAGTTGTCCCTTTCTTGTCTTCTAATGCTTGCCTAGCAGTTCTAAATGATGAGCCCCTATGTGCTAAATCTGGCCTTGTGTTAGCTGGACATGTGAGTGGATTTATAAAATATTTTTTTGTACAGAGCACAGTGACATATTAAACTTATGTACTTATTACACATCATAAACTAGCACACTTTTGAGTAATCATTGAACACCTTAAAGCATGTAACAGTTTCTGTCCTCTCACACAGATTGAATGTCTATGTTGTATTGTGTTTAATTTTCTTTCCTTTCCCTTTTTTATTATATTTTCTTACCTTTTTTGAAAAACAAGCTATTTGTTTAAAAGGAAAAGGAATCATTGAAATGTAAGTTTTAGATTTGAATTATTTAGCACTAAATTTGTTACGTCACCTTTCATAAACAGTACTTGAGGTGCTTTACAAACAAGTTTAATAACATATATTAATATTTTTCTCCTGTTGATTAATACAGAACAACATGCTGCAATTTAGCCAAAACAGACAAAGATTCAGTTAATCCTTTATAACTCTTTCATTGTGTTTAGACTTTCAATCAAAGTGGCAAGAAATGAAGACTGTGCCACCTGATGTTAATGGTGAAGGTACTTTTCAGAGTTCAGAAGTGGATCCTACCAGTTCACTCAGAAAAGAAAAAATAAGATTGCCAGCATCCATGTTGAGTTCTAGACCTGGAAGAGTCATAAACCAAAAGGTACCTGCTCAATTGCTATGTGTATTGCCTTACACATTTTTTGTGATTCTTTTTATATTTATGAAAACAAGAATATTACAATGACGTGCTATTCACTCAAACATATAGTAACAGATACATCCATTTACTTCTAAAAGAATACAAAGAGAACAAAGGGAAAATAGAACTACGATTGAAAAACAAAGCAAAACAGGATTCAATTAGATAGATAGATAGACAGATAGATTAGTCACATTATTCAGGTCTAACTTTCTAATCTTACTTGTCTGAATTAATGAGCATATCAGTTAATGGCAATGGCTGAAACTGTCCAAAAGAGTAACATAACATGAATAGACATTATATAGAAGTTTTGGCAATTACTGTTTATACATAATGTTGCCTGGAGTAATGTGACTTTCCAAAGCCTTACTTTTCTTGCTGTTCTGTGTCCCACCAAAAAAACACTACAGTGTTTTACACATGGTCTCAACAAAAACCTACCCAGCTACTTATAGTCTATAACCAGATGAGGGTGAATGTTCTAACTATGTAATGAAAGCTGATGTATTCAGAGGTCATTTAGATAAATGCTTGTTTTGACACTGTCTGTACTTCAGTAGGTGGCCATATATAGCACAAGGAGATTTATGCTGCTTGGAGTCATCACATAGTCACCTGCCCATAATCATTGCAATACAGAGATTAAACTGTTTTTTTTTTTCAATTTTATTAAATATACTTTTGTCACAATCTCGATCTGTAACAGAAATTTAGACCCAGTTTACAATTTAGTACTACATTTTATTTTTTCAGTTGTCTTAAGAGTTATAACTGCAGATCCAGCAGACTGTATTTGCAGCATGCCAATATATTTATTAGGCTGAAAACTAAATGGATTCTACTGTTTGTTAAATTCAGCAGTGTTACAGAGCTTCAAATAGTTATACTTAAATTAGAATTTAATTAGTCATATAAAAGAGAACCAATTTGATAAGTACATTGCTAACCTGAATGTTAAAAGGGGAACAACTTACAGTGGATTCTCTGCACTTTACTGCTGTTATGTCAACATACGTGTTATGTGAGAAAGTTAAGGCTTTAAGTCACAACATCCAGAAAGAAGAATGCATTACTCTGATACTCTCATTTCTGCTGCGTTCCTTGTTTATTAACAATAAAATGTGTTTGAATATAACATAGTTTTATTTGATTTGTACCTGAAACTTAGCTAATTATTTGTAAAACATTATACTTTTCAAGGAAAAAATAAACACAATATTTATCTTGCTTAAGCAGTCAGTGCTGATTTCCTGGAGTCAGATTACATATTAGCTTAGTTGCAGTTTGCATATAAGCAAGATGCGTAAAAAATGGAAATAATAAATACCAGTCTGGGATTTGACAAAAGATTGATTTATCGGTATCATCCTAGAATTTGCACGTAGTCCATCCATACTGTATTGCATCTCATATCAGTAAAGTCACTTGCCATGTGTTTCTTTCCAGATATGTACACACCTCATGTAATTTCTATTACTGTCTGACAGGGTCAAAAATATCCACTGTTTGCTAAAATACTAAAATATTTTCTGTAAACATCTGAAAGCATCAATTTGCAAAACCACTGTCCTTTATACTTTACTGCTTTGAATGAATATGGTGCCTTTGTAAAACATCTTGTGATGGTGCTTGTAATAAAGACGTAAATGATAAATACAACAGAGCAACCTGCTAAACAATTTTGTGTTTTCAATCCATATTATATGGATTATTATATTATTGCATGAGTTCCCTGTGGGCACTTAACAAATTTTCACATAGAGTCTTAATTGCCTCAATATTATTAAGTGTCCACTTTGATTTTTATTTTTAGTCATATTTTACTAAAACTACATTTTAAATAATTTCTGTGATGTAAGATGTTTGTTCTGTTGCTATTGTATACTAACATTTTCTTGCAGAGCATCATCTCATGCTCCAAGGAGGCTATGCTGAAACTTTATAATGCACTGGTTAGGACTCATCTGGGGTACTGTGTGCAGTTTTGGGGTCCAGGCAACAAAAAGGACATAGCAGTGCTAGAAAAGATCCAGAGAAGAGCGACTAGGCTGATTCCAGGGCTACAGGGGTTGAATTATGAGGAAAGATTAAAAGAGCTCAGCCTTTACCGTTTAAGCAAAAGAAGATTAAGAAGTGACATGATTGAAATGTTTAAAATTATGAAGGGAATTAGTACAGTGGATCGAGACTGTCATTTTAAAATGAGTTCATCAAGAACACAGGGACACAGTTGGAAACTTGATAAGGGTGAATTTCACACAAACAGGTAGTTTTTCTTTATACAGAGAACCATATATACTTGTAATAAAATACCAAGTAGTGTGGTAGACAGTAAGACTTTAGGGACTTTCAAAACTCGACTTGATGTTTTTTTAGAAGAATTATTTGGATAGGACTGGCGAGCTTTGTTGGGCTGAATGGCCTACTTTGTCTAGATTGTTCTAATGTTCATCGTTCGTCTTATACATACCAAAAGTTTCAATTTACCCTCAGTTTGGATTTTGTTGTTTTTCAGGCTCCACTGTTAATCTTTTTAAGAATTTTGTTACTTTTGTCTATATTTATTAAATCTGATTAGTTTTCATCCTTATTCTTACTCAATGTACTGACCCTTGCCTTTAAGACTATGTCTCCGTCTTTCTTCACCTTCCTGAACCAATCAATAAAACCAAGAATCTGTTAGTCTGTGTTGTGCATTGCATGGTTATTCTAGGCAAAAAAAAAACAAACATATTTAAAGGTGACTAGCATAATCCTTGAATTTTAAAATTGCATCCTTTTTTGTGTTGAGTGCAAAGTAAACCATCATTTAAAAATTCTAAATGCAAAACTAATTGTAATGTTTCTGCATAAAAATCTAGCCATCATTTTGTTTTTTATGAGTGCATTACCAATACAACCAAATAACTGGAAAGTATTCTTTTGTTTAATTTTTAATTTGAGTTAAAGTTTTGATAATTTAAATTTCAGAAAGCATTTCTTTTGTACTTCATGTAAAAATATATTTTATTATTTTGTTTTTCTTTTAGTTTATTGACATAGAAGATCCAGTAAGAAGAAAAGTAAACACTGTATCAGTGGCTGGTCCACAGTCTCGCAGTGCAGAGTTGGCTCCATCACGTGGGTTTGATCTATTTCCAGCAGATGTGAAGTTTGGTATTCTTAGAGAAGGGTACACCTACTCCTTCCCTGTTTCCCTAAGGAATATTGGAATTGATTCCTGCAGGTATAATTTATTATTCTATGTTATTTTAGCAGAATATTTTGTCTAGTAAATTGGTATTAATTTAGAATAGCAGTAAAACATTTCTCCAAAATGTGAATTATTCAAGTATATTTTAACTGGAACACCCATTTGCTTCAATAGTCAAAATTTTACTGAGCTGGCTATAGATTGTTGTTTTGTATCATCCTGCATGCAAACAAACTTGTGATTTGCTTCCTTGAGGAATAGTCATGTATTTGCTATAGCACCTTTACAGACCCCACACTAGATAATAGTCTTCTGCTCACTTTAACAAAATCACTAATTGCACACTAACAAAGATACTGCCAGATATCTGCCTCAAGTCTTTCGTATTTCTTTTCTTCTCCTCTAGCATATCCCTAATACTCAATTTAAGATATTATTTAGCCTCTTCACATTAATACACATGTTAACAAGGCAACTTTTAAACATTACTGTAGCCAGTTCTTAGGGTAGTTGCACATGTACAATGTGAAATAGTACGTTATGTTTTCATTTTTAGAACCTCATCATTTTGGCTATTTTAGTGGTGCTCCAAAATGTTTTGTTATTATACATACTTCAGCTTTGCATAGTATCAAAGTATCACATTTACTAGGGGGAGACAAGCTAAAGTTAGAAAATGGAATTTATTAGAAAATGGAACGAACATTAACAAAACTGATAATGTCATTTCTCAATGTAGTCTCCACCCTTCTCAATGCACTTGTACCTCCTGCCTGGAAGTGCCTGGATTCCAGCAGAATAAAATGTTTTATCTTGTCCTCACAACCACTTATTCACCCGAGTTATTGTCGAACGCTACATGTCAAGGTGTACTACGGTCACTAGTGCAAGTTACTGTGAATTGATGGAGACCAATGTGAAGCCTGCCATTCGATCCAAGTGGTGAGGACTGCTGTCTCAAGGAGTCCTTTTGCTACAAGACAATGCCCGTCCACACACTGCTAAGAACACTAAGGCTTGTCTGGAGAAACTGAAGTTTGAGGTATTGCCACATTCTCCATATTCACCAGATTTGGCACCATGTGATTTCCACCTTTTTGGACCTCTAAAAAGACATCTTGGTGGTCATCGATTCAAGACAGATGATGAAGTGAAGAAAGCAGTGCACGAGTGGTTGCAAGGACAAGGCATAACCTTTTATTCTGCTGGAATCCAGGCACTTTCAGGCAGATGGCGCAAGTGCATTGAGAAGGGTGGAGACTACATTCAGAAATTACATTTTCAGTTGTGTTAAGGTTTGTTCCATTTTCCAATAAATCCCATTTTCTAACTTTAGCTTGACTCCCCCTCGTGTATTTATTTATCTATTTGATCCTTTTTCTTTAAAGTTTTCTTTAAATCATCATTTCCAAACACTATACTAACGTGTTTAAATATAAGAAATTGGAGATGAATATAGCAGATAAGGCAAAATAAGACCCCAATAGAATCTTTCAGTATTTTAGTAGTAAAAGAACAGTCAAGGAGGAGGTGAAGTGTATCTGAAATAGTAAAAGGGAATTTAAAGATACAGACAGTGAAATAGTGGATGCCCTAAACTTTCATTTTTCTGAGGTCTTCACAAGTGAGGAAGTGGATAACCTCCCAGCGCTAAAAGGCACTACTAGGCAGGTACTGAGGGATTTGGAAATTATACAGGGAGAAGTACTGCTCAGATTAAATAGGCTAGTGAGTACATACATAAACCCTTGACACATATTTTAGGAAGTCACTGCGCACTGGAGAGATTCTGAAGGACTGGAAAATGGCAAATATCATCCCATTATATAAAAAGGTTGACAGGGTAGATCCAAGCAACTATAGCCCAGTAACCTTAACATGCATCACAGGAAAATTAATGAAAGGAATTATTAAGGATAGGATTGAGCAACACTTGGCAAGAACAGGAGTTTTTCAGAACAGTCAGTGTTGGTGCAGAAGAGGGAGGTTGTGTTTTACTAACACGATGGAATTCTATGAGGATGCAACAAAAGGATGTGATCAAAGTGGAGCATATGATATTATTTATCTTGACTTTCAGAAAGCATTTGATAAGGTGCCACATGAGAGGTTGGGCATCAAATTAAAAGAAGTGGGAGTACAGGGTGATGTTTTTAGATGGGTGCAGAATTGACTCAGACACAGGAAGCAGAGGATGATGGTGCGAGGAACTTTATCAGAATTGACCGATGTTAAGAGTGGTGTTCCACAGGGGTCAGTGCTAGGGCCACTGCTATTTTTAATATATATAGATGATTTTGACAGGAATATAAGTAAGAAGCTGGTTATGTTTGTAGATGATACCAAGATAGGTGAATTAGCAGATAATTTGGAATCCGTTATATCATTACAGAAGGACTTGGATTGCATACAGGCTTTGGCAGATTTGTGGCAGATGAAATTTAATGTCAGTAAATGTAAAGAATTACACATAGGAAGAAAAAAATATTAGGTTTGAATACACAGTGGGCGGTCTGAAAATCGAGAGTACACCTTATGAGAAGGATTTAGGAGTCATAGTGGACTCTAAGCTATCAACTTCGTGGCAGTGTTCAGAAGCCATTAAGAAGGCAAACAGAATGTTAGATTATATAACACTCTGATGTGTGGACTACAAGTCCAAGGAGGTTCTGCTCAAGCTTTATAATGTACTGGTGAGGCCTCATCTGGAGTACTGTGTGCAGTTTTGGTCTCCAGGCTACAAAAAGGACATAATTATGAAGGGAGTTAGTACAGTGAATTGAGACTGTTATTTTAAAATGAGTTACTCAAGAATGCGGGGACACAGCTGGAAACTTGTTAAGGGTAAATTTCACACAAACATTAGGTAGTTTTTCTTTACACAAAGAATGATAGACACTTGGAATAAGCTACCAAGTAGTGTGGTAGACAGTAAGACTTTGGGGACTTTCAAAACTCAACTTGATTTTTTTTGGAAGAAATAAGTGGCTAGGACTGGCGAGCTTTGTTGGGCTGAATGGTCTGTTCTCGTCTAGAGTGTTCTAATGTTTTAATATTTTAAATTTGATAAACAAAAGACCATATAGTCCCTCAAGCTTGCTTATTGAGCTAATTTAGCCAGTATCTCATTCATGTACTTTGTATAAGTTGACAAGATTCTGCTTCAGTTGCATGACTTGGCAGTTTGTTCTAGATTTTGCAACAAAAAGCTGTTCATAGCTTCCATCTTGAAAGCACTTTCCCTTAATTTCTTTTGCCAGCATCAGGTATATATCTATGGTTTAGTTGAAAGGATTCTGATATATCATCTTTATTAATGTTTCGGAGACTTCTGAAAATGTGAATTGGTCTGTACATGTTCTAGCTTTTACTTCTCAAGACTAAATAGGTGTCATTCCTGTAAACGTGATTACCTTGTTCCTGTTTTTGAACAGTGTGGGTGTTTCTGTTTTTATTTTATTTAGATTTAAAGTAAAGCAGCCTCCTCCTAGTACAGGACTTCGTGTGTTGTATACTCCTGGATCTGTAAGTATTTACTTGGACTTTCTTTCACTTGGTGCTTCTTTGAAATAATTTCAATAAATAAAATAAATCCCTAATCTTGGAATGGAATCATAGGTAACAGACCCAGAATCAGATCATTATATGAGTTAAACAAAATTCTGAACCATAGCATATTGTAGCATGAATGGGTATGTACTTGCCAGTCAGTTGGCACAAGGGAATTAGATCTTGCCTTTGTCCTTCCTCTAAGACCCCTGTAAACTGTTTTTAGCTGTGATTTTTATAAAAGGGAGTTTTTTTTTATTCCCCTCTTTTGTTCTTACCTTACTTTATTTACTGCAATTATTATTTGTTTAAAGGTGGCTGCAGGAATGAAGACTGATTTAATAATAGAATTGTATGCAATGGCAATTGGCATGGGAAAACCAGAAGGAGTTGGATATATCTCTCACCATGTGGAAATTCAAACAGAGATGGAGATGCTCTTTCTGCCTGTTACTGCAAATATCCTTTAATAACAGAATAGAATATTTGTTTTTACAGACATCATGGAGCCACAAGTGAGTACATTTGGCTCCCTGTGTAACACAGGTGGTTGAAAGGGTTCCCCTTTGGAACAGAAAAGAGAGAGAAATTCTATACACTCGCTCATGAAAATGGATGTGAAGCAGAAAGTTGTTATGATATAGATTCTTAAAAAAAATTCCAGCCCCATTCCCACAGTTCCCATTTCTTGGTCATTCCTTGGAAAAAGAAAAGAATCAGTTATTTTAACGAGATGCTTGACTGTTTAAGATATGACTTATCATGAGAACAGCACCAGAGGTCTTGGAGAGGCATCTGACCACAAGCTGATGGCCTAGCTTGTACCAAAATCAATTAGAGCACTTTTTAAAATCTTTATAACAGGCCCACTACTCCTACTGGATAGAAAAACTTTCCTTCTGGAAAAAACACCCAGAAGCTCTCACTTGTGTGAAAGAGTAACCTTTAGTCAGTTAACTGCCTGGGTGCTTTCTGCTGTATACCAAAACCTTTAAACTAGGTTTCCGTCATATACTGTTATTGACAAGAAACAAGAAGAGTGTAAGAATGAAAATATGCTCTCCATTTTACACAAAGTGCCCTACAGCAGTAATACAGTAACATGCGAAGGTCTCAGGACCACCTAAAAGGGTGAACATAAAACAAACACCCAAACCAGCCTCTGCATGTACAACTATGAAGTCACCTGCATTGCCAAGAATGTGGATGAGCGGTGAGTGATACAATAATAGTAAACAAATATTAAGGACAAAATAAGGGTCAAAACCCTTTCATCCTTTCCATACAAGATTACAACAATATCTGAAATTCAAGCAGAGTTTGCAAATAGTTTAGGGGTTATTTCAAGAGGCTAGTCAAACATATTAATGGCAAACAATTGGTGTCCAGAACAGAAGGGCAAAATAAACTCTTAATCACTTAGCAGACTTAAGTCAAAACAAGATCTGTATTGAGAAACTAAAGTAGTTTTCTTTTTCTTGAAATCTTTGTTGCACAAAGTTTGACATCCACTGTACATAAACTTAACTTTAAATGAGATGGCTACAATAACGTAAAACACTCTGCCCCTTGATGTATGCATTGTGGAATAAAGCGTTCTATAGAGCCCCATTGAACCCACCAGACAGACATCCAGGACACACGTTTAAAATCACCAAGAATAATCTCTTTAATATTCTTAAATAAAGTGCACAAAGCACCGCACTCTCCACAATTCTCCAATCAATAAACACAATCCTCCACTCCCAGCAGCTCCGTTACACACCCTCCCAACTCCGGCTCGGCCTGCTGGGGTTTCCCACAGTCCTTTTAAAGTCTATGACCCAGAAGTATTTCTTCTGCGGGTCAACACCACATCTTCCTTTATCAATTGTCCTGAAAGCACTGCGGGCTTCCTTCCTCGTGACCCCAAAGTACTTCTGGGGTGGCGTAATTGTAAAAGTCCCCGGGTTCTTGGTGAGCTCCCCCTGGCGGCACCCAGCAGGGCTGAAGAGACGGACTCCATGTCCCATGCTGCCCTGCGGGAATCTGAGGCACCATTTCCATCCAGGGGAGCTGCCATCTAGCATCCCGGGGGATGTAGTGCCCTAAAAAGGCTGACTGAAACGCCAGCTGTCCATCACAGCATCCAGTTAATTGCATGTGTTGTAGTAACCAAAGTTTGCAATAGCAGTTATAAGTGTGCAAGTTAAGACCGTGGGAGAAATAAGCAGTAAGATTTGTGATGAGCATTTAGCAATGGCAAACTAAAATACGTCCATAAAGAGTTCTTACAAACACAAATTTAACCAAATATCATTTCAGAGTTATATCTAGTAATGAATGACCTAGAAATGACTACAATCAAATATAGTTATATTAATTAATCAAATAGCAAACAAGAAAGCCAAACAATTATGTTTCCAATTGCTTCCTTATTAACAGCTAACCTCCACACAAGTAATTGCTCTAAAAAAAGAAAATTCAAAAAGTGAAAAATCATAAAACAAAAATACAATTAACTCATGATGATTTCCCAAGTCACACTTTTAGTCGATAATTATTTTGTAGTTCTTCAAGGCATTGGTCTTCTTTTTATTACCAGGGCCTAGCCTAAGTATTCAACCTGTAACTGAAAGTGCTTAAGCATAACTGGACAGAGAAAATAATGAGGAGCCAGTTCCAAACTAGCTTATGAAGCCAAGACCATGTAAACCTTTTATACAGAATAAACAGATAATCTGTAAATCTCCACAAACTTTTAAATCCCCCTGATCATTTGAAGGGATCTATGCATAAAAACAGATTATTGCTCTCGTTGCTACTATCCTTTTGTTGATCATACCACTGAGCTCTTCTCTTGAACATTTTTTGGCTCTTCTGGGTTTTAATGCTGAGTTCTAATTCTTCCCTAAGTCCTGATGATTTTTTCCTACCTTTGGTAATAAGTGTACGAGATACCAGTTACTCAGTAGATCTGAGTGCTCTTTTGGCATTAAATGGTAGGACTGGACTCCTTAAACTGCTGGAATGATTACTGAGTTTTTTAAAGCTTTTCACATCTAATCTAATTTTGTATTGGGGTGGCACAGTGGTAGTGCTAGTGCCTCAAAGTAAGGAGGCCAAGGTTTGCCTACTGAGTCCTCCTTGCATGGAATTTGCATGTTCTCCCCATGTCTGTGTGGATTTTCTCCAGGTGCCCCAGTTTCCTCTCACTGTCCAAAGACATGCAGGTTAGGTGAATTGGTGGCATTAATTGACCATAGTGTGTGTGAGTATTCACTCTGTAATGGACTGGTACCCTGACCAGGATTTGTGTCCTATACTGGCTGGGATAGGCTCCATCCCAAACTGCAACTCTGGTTTGGATTAAGTGGGTTAGAAAGGGACATGACATGATTCTGGCATTGGAAAACAATGAAGTGGCTTTGGCCACTTCTTAACTCCAAACAGCTCAAGGGCTGTTTTAACTTTTTATTAACTCTGGTGAAAGAAATGGAAGTCAACAATAGCTCACTGACTACGTTTAAACTTTACATCATAAATTGCTCTGTATGAGTCAGTTGCCTTAATATGGACTCCCACTGTATTCACATTTGTTCATGCATTAAACCTGATGCTGCCGACATATCTTTTTTTAATTGAATGGGTTTGGTAGATGTGTAATTTTACAGTATGACATACCTAATCCTTTTATCCAAAATAAGGTACAAATATAGGTGTTAATTACTGTTGTTTCCATATTTCCAGCACTAGACCTGCTGTAACATGCTACAGATCACTCACTGAAGTGGGGACTGAAACAGAAACCTCATATTTGCAGTCCAGCTCTATGGTTGCTGGGCTATGCTATCTGTTTCCTAAGCATTGCCTCTAAATAATCACAGCATAGCTGTTGTTTTCATGTTGTTTTTAAATCACCATCAGTACAATAAACTATAACAATGCTCACTTTACTCTGTTTACCCATTACAATTTAATTAACATAAATGAATATTGAATAAGCTGGAGTTTCCTTCATCTTTAGCACTATTCTACTGTTATATTAAATATTAATACATTACCATGACTGAACCTGCAAACATGGCGTAGAGTTCTTAACATTAAAGCACTAGTTCTGACAGAAGCAGTATATGAAAACAGACCAAAGGGCTATCCACAGGGAGTGGCAGCACCAAGAGTTCAGCTGATTTCAGCTTCACCCTCCTCCAGACTCGGGATAATCCGGCCTCACAGAACATAACGTAAGTTTGTGTGTCTATGTTTTTGTTTAAATACTTTTTTTATTAATAAAAACCTATATAGGCCAGAAGGTAAGCTAAGGAGAAATTAATGTATTAACTTAAAAAATATTAATATAACAAATAATACTCATTTTACTGTGGTGGGTTGGCACCCTGCCCGGGATTGGTTCCTGCCTTGTGCCCTGTGTTGGCTGGGATTGGCTCCAGCAGACCCCCGTGACCCTGTGTTCGGATTCAGCGG
Organism: Erpetoichthys calabaricus; assembly: GCF_900747795.2. Taxonomy (NCBI): domain Eukaryota; kingdom Metazoa; phylum Chordata; class Cladistia; order Polypteriformes; family Polypteridae; genus Erpetoichthys; species Erpetoichthys calabaricus. The sequence goes on along the minus strand of NC_041397.2, from coordinate 266,906,265 downwards.
GTTGGAAAATGGATGGATGGATACTCATTTTATTAAAACAGTTCCATGCAAACTACCTGCCCTCTTTCAGATTTTCCAAAATATTTGCATATTTTTTCATTCAATTTGCTACTTTCTTCATGCAAATTATATTACGAAATAAGTATATTGTAAATGAATGAAAAGTCCTTGTGTAAAAATGCAATAACCATCTACAATTCATTAACCTTATTTCACAATTTCTAACTTCAGTAAGTGCAGTGTTCTTCTCATTAATGATCAGTCTGCAATATTGCCATAAAGGCGTTCCAGCCGGGATGATCAAACTTGTGGATGATTTTATGGTTTCCTTCTGAAGTGAGATAAGTAATAAGTATATTCAGTAATCTTAGAAACCTTCTCCATTTCATAGCTCTGTCTTTAATTGTGGTTTGCGTGTTTAAAAGTAAATATTGCCAGTCAAATATGCATCAGTATTTTTGAGGCTGTTTAAGAAGTATTTACTCAGATAACCCTAGGTATTACTTGAACTACATTAATTGAAATGGGTATAAACAGTTACCCGTTTCTACCAGGGAAAATGTTGCAACACATTGTTTGTAAAACAGTGGCTTTTTTGGCATGAAAACTCTGGTACCACGAAAAAAGACAAAATATCACCCACCATTTCCACGGCAGGAATAAGGAGCTAGAGTTCCTTTAAATATTCCAATAAACCATTACACTGTGCCAAGCGCTTTATTGTTTGCTTTCTATATGCATCATCCACACCTTCACACTATTCTATATCTCATTCATACATCTCACTCTTTGTCATGCCCCAACACCAGGGGTTGGCGAGCGAAGCGAGTAGGGGGCGGAGCCCCCTAGTTGTTATATAACATTGAATCACAGTGGATTTACCTTTTTGACAATGATCAGCAGTCAAACTGAAAACAGATCTCTTGAAAGTGGTTCAATCACAAATATAAAACACAAAATAATAAAGCACATACTGTGGATATGCTTCATTGCAGCAGGCCATTGAAGGCTTGTGAGGGAAGAAGGAGAGATGAATGCAGCAAAATACAGAGAAATCCTGGAGAAAAACCTGATCCAATCTGCAAAAAACCTGCACCTTGGAAGAAAATGTGTTTTCTAGCAAGACAATGACTCCAAGAATAAAGTCAAAGCTACACAGGTAGTCCAGATCTCAGTCCAATTGGGAATTTGTGGCTGGGCTTGAAAAAGGCTGTTCACTCACAATCCCCAAGCAACCTTACAAAACTTGAAAAGCTTTGCAAAGAAGAATGGGAAAAATGTCAGTGTCTAGATGTGCAAAGATGATAGTGACCTGTGTAAACAAACTGAAGGCTGCCATGGCTACCAAAGGGGCATCTACTAAATACTGACTTGATGGTGATGAATACTTATGTGATCAATTAGTTTTTGTTTAATATTTGTAATTAAGCAGGCAGCTTTATAAAGATCTGTTTTAACTTTTTAATTAAAGAATAATTTTCTGTTGATCAATTTCAAAAAGTTGTCTGTTGTAAACACAAAGACAAGATAGAGATGTCATGAGTGTTGGGGTCCCAGCTAGGAATAAACCCCTTAAATTGGAAAAGGCAAAGAAAAAAGTAACAAAGAGAATAACAGTGAGCTGAAGGGAGGATAATTCCTCAGATTGTTTTAAACTCCACTTAGCTTAAACAGGGAAAGATCAGCCTCCTGCAGATGATGGTTCAGGCAGAACACCAACTTCTGGTTGTGTAGTTTCTTTCAGTGATCAGGAGCAGAAGAGGCATGGCTTTGATGGCAGGACAGAAGAGACATCTTTCTCCATTCTTAGGGCAAAAGCAGAAAGTAGATTACAGACTTTGCAACACCCTTATTCTTTCTACTGTGTTCATTATAACGAGACCCCTGAAGGCACTCGCCTGTCTCACTTGTTTGTCATTTTATATATTATTTTTTTTTTTTTTTGTTCTTTATTTCATCTTATATGATTTCTCGTATTAGAAATTTGTTAGTTTTCGCATACCCCTTGGGGTGAGAGCGCAGGGTCAGCCATTGTACAGCGCCCCTGGAGCAATTACAGGTTAAGGGTCTTGCTCAAGGGCCCAGCAGAGTAGGATCTCTTTTGGCAGTGACGGGGATTCGAACCGGCAACCTTCAGGATACCAGCGCAGATCCTTAGCCTCAGAGCCACCACTCCACCCTAAATTTTTGCAATTTGTAATGTGTTTTCTGTTTTAAGAATTTTGTTTTTGCCTTTTTAATACGTCTACAAGAATGCACATTGGTGGAAACATAAGGACATAGAATATAAAATCAAAAGAAATTTGACAGGTGAGAAGAGGCCATCCAGCTCATCAAGCTTATCTGTTTAGTTAATAGCTAAGCTGTCCCAAATATCTGATCCAGACACTTCTTAAAGGTTGCCAAGGTTTCTGCTTCAACTACACATGCCTTGGTAGTTTGTTTCAGATTCCTACAACTTTTTGCGTAAAAAAAGTGTTTCCTTGCTTCAGCCCTAAATGCTCTTCTCCTTAATTTTGTGATTCACCCTTAAGCGGATAGATTCTGCTGGATCTACTTTACTAATGCCTTTGAGGATTTTGAAGAAGTAAGTAAGGTCTTTCACAGAGTGTCATCTACTGAAGTCTAAACAGGTTTAATTCTCTGAGTACGACTAGTCATTAAGTCCTGGGACCTCATGTATAAACAGTGCGTACGCACAAAAATGTTGTGTAAGAACATTTCCATGTCCAAATCACGATGTATAAAACCTAAACTTGCCATTAAGCCAAGCACATTTCCATGGTAGCTCATACCCTGTCGTACGCAATTTCTGTGCTCAGTTTTGCAGACTGGTGGCACCCAGCATCAAAGGAGTGCTACTGTTCCTTTCTTTTTTTACATCCACATCCCTGATGCGGCTTTATAAATACACTGAAATTAACCGCATATTGTTTATTAGTTTAATGCATCTGATTATACTGTAATTAACCTGTAACAATATAATGGTCCACAGAATGGTCAAACTATTCTAAATACATAGCTGCTTTAGCGTTGTTACTCTCACTGCACCTTATTCTTCTTCTTCTTCTTTCAGCTGCTCCCGTTAGGGGTTGCCACAGCGGATCTTCTTTTTCCATATTACTCTTCACTGCACCAGAGTATTTATATCACTGTATCTGAGTGGGGAATCACAGCTGTACAGCAGCTGATCAGAAAGAGAATTATCGGTATACAGCATCAAGCACATGCTGCCTCAGCCATGCTGTCTATTGAACTGCTCTCACACGGCAACTGCTTCAGAGCCTTTCCTGTACTGACCTCGCGGTTCAAAAACAGTTTCATCCCAGGAGCTCTAAACGCACTCAATCAGTCCATCAAGTGCTCCTTGTAGAACGCTTTGTACAGTACTTACAGTATAAGTACAATCACCTCACTGTAAACTTGAGATACAGTAATACAGTTATACAGTTATAATATTGCACAACCTGAGCCACTTTATAAAGCATGTGTTTACATATGACAATATCATTTTTAAGATGAAATGCAGCAAAATATGTTTATTATATTATACAGATAAAACTTTAACTTCATTTAAATAATCTACACTGTATATTGTTAATAATTAAACATGTGAGGACACGGTGCCACAGAGCTAGTGAGTCACTGGAGCTCCATTCACGGATTGTTCCTGCCTTGCGTTGTATTCTTGCTGGGGCTAGCATGACACTGGAAGGATAGATGGATAGAGTAATTTAACATGTACTACGAAGATATATCAATGTTCCTTAAAAGTTTTGAAGAATCGGCGTTCTAAGCTTACAGATGGCTTAACATCTATTACAGAGCTGATTGTGTGGAGATTTGGTATTTGGAGAAAGATAAGTAAGGACAGGAATTGGGGGTTAGTACGTTTGAAACAGACAGTACTGCTGCAGTAAATTATTTCATCGAAGGTCGCGCAGGAAGCATCTTGTGTGAGACATGAACAATCACTGTGCCACCGTGTTCCCATGTTTAATAACATGCTTTAACTCCTATCATCATGAAAATGATATCACGTATACATCTCAGTATTTTAATTATTCAGAGAGTCGTAATATTACAAATACAATGGATTGTGTGTCCTGTCGGAGGAAGAGAAAGCCCGGAAGCACATAGTGATTCACACACATAGAGCACACTGAAGATCAAATACAAAACAAAGTATATAACGTGCTACTTTAGTTACAATGGGATTTGAGAAACTAGTAAATTAAACGATTTTAAGATGAAGTTTATGATGTTCTACTTTAATGACAAAATAAACTACGTGATTAAAGTGGAAATTTAAAGATTAAAGTTGACATTTCATGCTTTTTTCCCCACTGTGTGCCGTTTTTTTTTCTCTGTACCCTTATAAGCTTTCATATGACACTCAGACGGTGGGCTACGACTCGCCTTTTCACAGCGACTTTGATATGTGACAACTTCTTTTTTTATTTCGAGCACTGTGCAACTTTGTGAACTTGGGCTTTCGAGTTTCTCCGGCACGCTATGTCACTCGATCAACTTCCTTTTGTTGTTTATACAAATGTTTAAACCAACAAATAGTACGTTTTTCTTTGCCTCCACTTGGTATTTGGTGAAATTCTTCTATTTTCCCTCATGCTTTTGTCATTGTCTTTTCACGAAGGCTGAGCTTAAGGGCTATTTATATTGATTTGCATATTCAAAGAGGTGTAATTCTGGGAGGAGTCTGGGAGGGGACAGCAGGCACGTGCACGTATGTTACTTTTCACACTGACTGGGTTTTATGGAGCAGAAGAACGTGGAAGTTGGCGAACGCACAGATTTATGCATCTGGATTTTTTTTTGCGTAAGCACATTTCCGCTTTTTTCTACATGTCATGTTATGGTGTGAATTCTACGCACGGCGTTATGCATCCTACTTGCTCTTCTCTGCACAGGTTCTGGTGTTATTATGAGAAAAGCGCTATATAAATGTAAAGAATTATTATTATTATGTCTTTCTTGTACCATGGTGACCAGAACTGCACACAATACTCCAGATTTGCTCTGACTGTTGGATTATATAGTCTGAGCATAACTTCCCTTGATTTGTATTCAACAGTTTTTACAATATAACCTAACATTTTATTTGCCTTTTTAATTGCTTCTGCACAAAGTTTACATGATGAAAATGTTGTGTCAACATAAACACCTAAATCCTTTTTAGATGTTTCTTCCTTTAGGAAAATGTAAATTATTTTTAAAATAAATTATTACCATAATACCATATATGCAGAGTTTGGATGAATATTACAAGTGTACTTTTTTCACAAATCTTTAATGTGGTTCATAATATTTACTTACTAAATCATTTAATGAAGTCTATCTGAAAAGTTAATTTTAAAAGTATTAAAAAAAAAATTATATTCATTTTGTTTTTCTTTCTTGCAGATCCTATACAGACTTTTATAGCAGAGGCTTCAGAAGGTGTAGATCAAGTCCATGTCTGGAGAATATAGAGGGAATTATATTTTTTTGGAATTATTTCCATGCATTACTGTGTTAACTTATGTGTTATATATCTATTGTTGTTTAAATTTTCATTTATATCCAGAAAAAATTTTTGGTTTTTAAATATTACAGCAGCGGCACGGTGGCGCAGTGGTAGCGCTGCTGCCTCTCAGTAATGAGACCTGGGTTCGCTTCCCGGGTCCTCCCTGCGTGGAGTTTGCATGTTCTCCCCGTGTCTGCGTGGGTTTCCTCCGGGTGCTGCGGTTTCCTCCCACAGTCCAAAGACATGCAGGTTAGGTGCATTGACGATCCTAAATTGTGCTTGGTGTATGTGTGTGGGTGTGCTCAGCGGTGGGTTGGTGCCCTGCCCAGGGATTTGTTCCTACCTTGTGCCCTGTGTTGGCTGGGATTGGTTCCAGCAGACCCCCATGACCCTGTGTTAGGATATAGCAGGTTGGATAATGGATGGAATATTACGGCTGCTCTGATGCAGAGCTTTTGCTGATATTACTATACTGTACATGCTGTATGGAAAGACCAATTGATTTGTAAATTTATAAGAAATGCTGTATTCAGGGAAACAGAAATAGATTTTTCAGAATTAGACACTAATTTTACTTAAGTATATTAATCTCTGTTGCAAGGAGTAATTTTTAAAACACACAAAGCTGCCTTTGAAAATTACCAAGAACAAAAGAACTTAAACTTCAAGTGAGTGACTATTTGAAAAAAAAGAGTGTTACCTGGCTTTGTGTGACTAAAAATGAAAAACAGCCATGATGTTAGTTTGTAATTATTATTAGTACAAATGGGAGTGGATATGGATGTTTAAGTTATAGCAGAATTCCAGTTTCGTACAGGCTCAATAAATCAAAGTGTGATTACTGGGATTGAAGAAGTGTAGAGAACGGAGAGGGGATTACATACATTTTAATGGAGAGATTTTTTTACCGTGAATTAAATATTTGAGACCTTGTATAGTTTGTCCATGTTTTGAAGGAAACAGAACACAGGGTATACATTCTAGGTAGTGTTAAGAGTGTTTTTTTTTATAAAATGTCAGGATTATACTTCTTACCAATTTAAATTCACTCAGCCAGAATAAGAGGGTGCATTAGGGAATACTGTATGTGTATTATCAGACAAGCTGAACTGCTGGAGACGCACCATGTCCTGCTTTTGGCTAGTCAGAAAGTGAGCATTGACTCCTAACAACATTAATGCAGAGTTACATCAGTGCCAAACCTTTAACTGATCATCTTAACATCATCCATATAAGAAATCTGAAATAGAACTTAAACATGAAAAAAAGATAAAAAGAGTCAAGATAGATGCAAGTGCTTATTCTCTTGTGGTAACATATAATAGCAAAGGTCATTGAGGACCCCCGCCTTGTTTGTAGTGTCGTTGAGAGGTACCATGCTTTCTCTTACAGCCTCAAGTTCTCAGTGACTCCACTGTTTAGTTTTCCACAGGTCCGAAAACGAGAACCAGGACTTTATAAGTCCTGGGCTTTAGCTAACCTCTGAACTAATTGCACAATAAATGTATATATGGGAGGTCTCTTTGTAATTTCTGAAATAGTACTTTCAGTATTTTGATATCTATTTCTAAATATTGTGACTTTAGTCTCTGTAATGATCTGTAATGATTTCCAGTCTATACAGGAACTACAGCCTATATACTAACTCTCAAAGTTTTGTCACAGTAGGATTATGTCCAGTAACATGTAAATTATTTCCCTTGGTTTAGCTTCTTCCACTGTCTGTCTTTTACAAGGAAATTCAATCAGAAATGTTGATACAAAACCAACCTTCTCCTAAACATTTTTATCAATCATTAGTACATCAATGAAGCAATTTTTCTCGCCCTTTGTATGTACTGTAAAGATCATGTTATGAGTAGTAATAGAAATGTCTTATTTTGATAATGTTTGAAAAAAAAAAGTGAAAAATAAAGTACAGGTACCTGTAAACCGTGTCTTAAAAATGCAGTATTTTATAAACTTCCATCACTAATACATTTTTCTTGCAAACAAAATGGGGTTATTTTGTGTTAATAAGGCTTATTTTATAATCTACATTTTTCTATTAAAATATAAAAGCTGCTATTATCAAATGAAAAGTATATTTTATGTACAATAAAATAAGATTGTAATGCATTATCAAAGAGTAGCTATTACTGCATAAACTGTAATATTTTATATAAAAGCACAGTTAAATTAACTCAAGTACTTTTAAAACTAAAAACAATTAATATTTTCCCAATAAATATAAAAATGTAAAAAATAAAGAAATAATCTCATGAATGACAGTATATGTGCTGTAAGGCTAAGATCTGCGCTGGTATCTGTAAGGTTGCCAGTTCAAATCCCCATTACTGCCAAAAGAAATCCTAATCCATTGTGCCCTTGAGCAAGGCCCTTAACCTGCAGTTGCTCCAGGGGTGCTGTACAATGGCTGACCCAAGGGGTTTGTGAAAACTAACAAATTCCTAATACAATAAACTGTATAAGGCAAAATGAAAAGAAAAACTGTGTACTCGTCTCCCTTATGGTCATGTGGCTTGGGTTAACTGACCTGTGCGAGTATTTACACTGACAAAGTCACTATTTGTGTTGGACGTGAAGAAACCACTTCTCCTGTACTTCTCCGTCCCTCCCTGGCAACCCCATTCGAGGTTTACTGCTAAACACATCTTACTTGAGTCTAGATCAACCTTCCTCCTCCCACTTCAGAGCTCACAGCACATAGTACCCCCGTACTATGCTATTTCACCAGTGGTTGAAGTGAAATCATACAGGGGGTTACTCTGTATTGTTGACTTCTTGACTCCCCCTTGCAATGAGTTTTAAATTTTACATGACACTTTAGTCTAGTGGCCCCCCTTGGAGATCAGAGCATGTTTATTTTAGCATATGGCATCAAGCAGCATGGGGTCTTGTGTTTACAGGGCAGCAGAGCACATTTATTTTAGCATGTGATAGTGTGGAGCAGGGAGCTTGATATCAAGAGCGTGTTGATGTTAGTATATGAAATCAAAGAGCCCTTCATGCCCTGATCCCCTCTCTTTCTCTTGTGCAGAACATTTCACCTTCTTCACTTCTTCTATCCTATTGCTAGTGCAGCTTTTTTGCCAGTAGCTTTTATTTGCACACGTGACAAGCCCCATAACTGCGCACTTAGCATTGCTGTGCTGAGAAAACATTGCGATACGTTAGGATAGTCCCTTTGTTACAAAATTATTATTGACAGATATTAAGATATAAAAAAAAGACATGTCGGTTAATTTTCTTTTTTTTATAATGACACCAAATTTCAAAGAAATCCTCATAAGACTTTGGGGTATTTAGTTTGTCTATTGTAGGCAATGTTTTTCCCCATAAATATTCTTCTTTTTTCAGCTGCTCCCGATAGGAGTCGCCACAGCGGATCATCTTTTTCCGTATCTTCTTGTTCTCTGCATCTTACTCTGTTACACCCATCACCTGCATGTCCTCTCTCACCACATCCATGAACCTTCTCTTAGGCCTTCCTCTTTTCCTGTTCCCTGGCAACTCTATCCATAGCATCCCTTTCCCAATATACTCGGCATTTCTCCTCTGCACATGTCCAAATTAACGCAATCGCGCCTCTCTGACTTTGCCTCCAAACCATCCAACCTGAGCTGACCCTCTGATGTACTCATTTCTAATCCTATCTGTAACATAGCTGGCCTCACTGCCATCCTGTAGGCCAGGGGTGTCCAAACTTTTTTCAAGGAGGGCCAGATTTGATAATGTAAAAGTGCCTGAGGGCCAACAGCCCCTGATGACATTATTTTAAACAATAAAAGATGCATATGAATATTCTGTTATTTAATGTTGTCATTTTCACACAGCAAAAGAAAAAATATGCAAATGTAAGCATTTAGATATGCAGATCACAGCATACAAGTTATCTGAATTTCTAGCAGAAATTGAAAACATTCAGAAACTCTGTAAAATACAGCTGTGTCTAATTCTGATAACAGAGCAACAGGTAAGCTATTGACACTGATGTGAAGGGTGAAACTGAGATCTGGATTTCAGTACACAGGCCAGGTCTGTTCGAGAGCAGTAGTAGACATGCGTAAAATATCACATAGGTGGGAGTCACTAAGTCTTGATCTCAAGTGGTTCTTGTTTAAGTTCAGAACAGAGAAAGTCTGCTCACAGAAATATGTAGAGCCAAACAAGCTCAACATTTTCTTTACAAATGTTCGCATTTCTGGAAACTTGCCGTTATCCAGCTGCCAGTAAAAAGGCACAAGAGACAGCTGCTGCTGTCGGCTACGGCACTCGTTGTCACACTGAAGCTCAATCAGCTCTAGCTGTAGGTGTGCTGGAGGCTCATCAGGGTCCACACTGAAGGGAGAAGAGAATAGCAACAAGTTATTTTCAATTGCAGCAAAATCTCGAAAGCGGTCGTTGAACTCACTAGCAAGAGATGCGATGATTACTGCATACCTTTTTGTTTGCACTACCATATTATCAACCATGACATCCCGCAAAATGTGTGGTGCAGGGCTCTGTTTGTGACATGTGTCTCTGGAAAAGTTGCAGTTTCATTTTAAAGGCCTTTATGTGTGAATATAGTTGGCTCACTACTGCATTTTGTCCTTGAAGGCTAACGTTCAGCGCATTCAGATGCTTTGTTATGTCAACCAAAAAAGCCAAGTCTGCTATCCACTCAGTGTCTGACAGTTCTTGCATTAGCTGTTTCTTTTCAGCCAAATACTGTCCAATTTCCCCTTTAAGAGAGAAAAATCACTGCAGTGCTGATCCCCTGCTGAGCCACCTCACATCGTTGTGATATATTACATCTCCATATTCAGCGTGGATGTCAAGCAGGAACTGCTGGAACTGGCGGTGGTATAGAGCATTAGAATGGATGAAATTAATTGCCTTTACCACTGGATTCATGACATTGTCAAATCTTAGATGTTTGGCGCAAAGAACCTGCTGATGAATGATGCAATGGAGTTTAACAGCGTCGCCTCCTTCGTCGCTGACTTTGTTGCAGATTAGTGTGGACAATCCACTTCGTTCACCAGCCATGTCAGGTGCACCATCTGTAATAATCCCACTAAGCTTGCTCCATGGTAGTTTCATGTCATCAACAGCTGAACAAACATTATGGAATAAATCAGTTCCTTTTGTTTGGCCTTTGAGGCTTTTGAGGTCCAGCGTCTCTTCTGTTATGTTTATGTCACCATCAGCACCTCTCAAAAAAATCAGTAACTGAACAGTGTCTGATGCATCTGTGCTTTCATTGCAGGCTAAAGAAAAAACATCAAAATTTGTTGACTTGTCTCCCAGTTGTCTTCTAACATCTGATGACAGCTCTTCAGTTCTCCATGCCACACTGTTAAGAGCGAGGCAAATGTTGGAAAATTCTTTCTTCTTTTCGGGGCAAATGTGTTCTACTATTTTCACAACACAGTCTTTAACAAACTCACCTTCTGTAAAAGCTTTTCCATGTTTAGCAATTAACATAGCCACTTCATAGCTAGCTTTGGTGATGTTTTAATTTGGCTCATGGGCCCGTGTAAAGAACCACTGCTGGGCGGCTAAGCTCTCGTCGAGTTGCTTCACTTTTTCAGCAAGGTCAATCTCTGATAGCTTGTCATATGTACTAGCATGTTTTGTCTCGTAGTGTCTCTTCACATTATATTCCTTATACAAAGCAACAGTCTCGTGGCAAATTAGGCAGACACAGTTGTTTCGGTTTTCAGTGAAAAAATATTGTAACTTCCACCTTGCCTGGAAGCGGCATCCTTCATTATCAACTTTCCTTTTTTGTACTTGCTGTAGCCATGACAGTTGTACGCTCACAGCAAATTTTACACAGCCATACAGTAGGGTACCATCATTACAGTTGTAGAAATTGTCATACTAATGAAGAAGAATATATAATGAGGAACAAAGACAAATGTTATCTACTGATAATAAAATAAATGTATCTAACTTTTCATTTTAGTTTTTACAAATATTAATCAACAATTGAAAGCCTTTCATTTGTCATTGTTGGGGATCCTTATGCTGTGGAGAGCTCTCAGGAATCTTGTTTCAGCTTTTCAATTGCTTAATTAAAGAGCACAAAGAGAAGAGGCTTTGGAAGAGCTCTGAAATCTGTCTTTTTTTTTTTCAAAAAAGAACTGCCCAATGAAATTAAATGATTATCATCCAGAAGCTCATTACATCACCTATGGCAAAATGTTTGGAGTGGCTAGTTCTTGTTTGCCTTACTGTACAGTTTGGCTTCTCTTTGGATCTGCTGCAGTGTGCATACAGACAGAGCTGTTGAGTGGAGGATACAGTCATGACTTCTCTTTATACCAGATATACACATTTGGAGAAGCCACATTCTTGTGTATGAAGGCTGTCTATTGACTTTAACTGCATTCAATTTTGATAGAATTTTCAGTGAATTACAAGAGTTACAGTTGGACCCCTTTCTCACCCTATGGATTATGGACTTTCTCCTTAACAGGGTGCAGATTGTTAAGGTTGATCATTTTATTTCTATAGTCCATTATACATTGATATCTTGAGATGATCTGACAGTATTTTTTTAGCTTTCAAGTTTGCAGATGATACAACATTGAATGACACCACTAACAATGTGGCACATTTTGAGGAATAAGCCAAGACGAGAAGAGGTGGTGCCAGGAGAACAACCATCAACTAAATGTGAAGAAAACAAAAGGTCTTTGCTATTACTAATGCCAGTGTACTAATCTAGGTACAGACGAAAACCTACAAAACATTAGGCACTAAACGTTAAACACCCATGACACAGTCCAGTTGCAGTTCATTTTAGGTAGCACTGCTGCATAATGAAGTATGAAATATCAAGAGAAATGTGTTCAACTTAAGCCACTTCTGACCACTCCAAAGGGAAGTTATTTTAGCAGTCCACATACCTGTAGATGAATAACTACATTACAGATGCTTTGTATGTTCCATTGAGGACTTAATGACATAACTGTTTAGATTTTGATACATAACAGTATATGAGTAATAAATTCAGTTTTTCAGTACCTGAACTAAAGTGTTACCAACATATTGCTTTAGTGTACTCAGAATATTGAAAACACAGGAGAACTCTTTGAATGGCTGCTGATAAGTAAGCCAAGGCCTTCACTCTGCAGGGAAGTATGGCAAGTCTGGAACCACTAACTGCAGAATGACTTAAAATCTCCTCTGAGTATACTAAATGGGTTTTTGGGCCTTGTACTATGATGATTACTGGTGAAGCATTACATTTCAATACACTTCGGCACTCTCAGGAGACACTTCCAGCAGGTTGTATGTAAAGAAGGGTAAGGGTTCTACCATCAACATTTGGCAGAGAACCGTACACAGCTCTTTCAAAACATACTAATTGCCTGGAAGTGATAAATTCAGAAGTCATCAACTGCCTATTAGTGAGTGCAAGGACAAATTTCCAAAAGCCATTATGCAACCAAGTTCTTATTTTACAAATGGAACTTGAAGTGGACATCATCAATTGATTATCAGTTTTCTGACAGTACAGATCCATTTCTAGTTCAGAACAGTTAAACATGACAGGCAGTACTTCAAAGATGCCTTAGTCGACTTCATGTTTTCATATTCTTCTTAGCCTAACAATGCTTCAAGATTAAGCATTTCCTCACTGCTAAACCATCAGAGTTAGCTAAACACATCCAACAGTGATGACTTGGCTAGCATTAAAGAAGGGAAAAAATAAAAGAACCTGAAGCACTGAGTCACTTCTTGTAAGCAATAACAGGACGTCTTGCAAAAATCCTTAAGACGCCCTAACAATTGTCTGGAAATATGATCTAAGTCCAAGTCTAATGGTTGAGCTCACATGGACTTCTTTTCACTCACTTAATAATAACAATAATACATTTTATTTATTTGTAGGTGCCTTTCTAAACAATCAAGGACACCGAACAATAGACAAAACTCAGATTATAAACAAAAGTAAAATACAAAAGTTAAAATCAGACAGAGCAATTGTAATCAAAGAGAAAAAGCAGTCTTAAACAAGTTTTAAGTTTAGATTTGAAAAGTGAGAATGATTCAGTATTTCTAAGCTCAGATGGTAGTGAGTTCCAAAGCTAGTGGTAAGACGGATGAAGGGGACTGTCAAGTGGATGGAGGAAGAGGATCTAAGGGTGCAGGAGGGAATGGCAGCATGGAGGAGGTCAGACAGATATGGAGGGGCAAGGTTGTGGATAGCCTTAAAAGTTAGTAGGAGAATTTTGAATTGAATTTGGAACTGAACTGAAAGCCAATGAAGCTGCTACAAGAGAGTGATATGGTGAATAGAGGGGGTTCTAGTAATGATGCGGGCAGCTGAATTCTGGACCAGTTGAAGCTTATGAAGAGATCTGCGAGAAAGACCAAAGAAAAGGGAATTACAATAATCCAGATGAGAAATGACAAGGCTATGAACAAGGATAGCAGTTGTATGGGTAGTGAGGGGGGCGAATACAATTAATGTTACGCAAGTGGAAATATGCAGACTGGGAGATGTTATTGATGTGGGACTGAAAGGATAAAGTACTATCAAGGATGACACCCAGACTCTTAACCTGTGGGGAAGGGGAAACAGAGAAATTATCAATAACAAATAAAATATGATCAGTTTTGGATAATGTTGATTTGGTACCTCAGTATTGTCACTATTTAAGAAAATTTGAAGAAAACCAGGATTTGATTTCTGCTATGCAATCAATAATTGAGGTGGGTGGAAAGGAAGCAGTAGGTTTGCTAGTGAGATAGAGCTGAGTGTCATCAGCATAACAGTGGAAGCTAATGTTATATTTACGAAAGATATTGCCAAGGGGAAGGAGGTAAATAATGAAAAGGAGGAGCCCCAGGGCTCACACCTGAAGTAACAGCGGTGGGTTGGGTTGTGAAAGTTTTAAGCTTAACAAACTGAGTGTGGCCTGAGAGGTAGGATCTGAACCAATCTAGTGGAGTGTGGGTAATGCCAATCGAAGATAGTCTATTGAGAAGAGTAGCCTTATGTGACCAGATATGAGCACCTGCACAAGTCACCACAGTTCTGAAAAAACAGCAAAAGTATATGATTAAACAAGCATTCCCCAAAAATGGCACATTAATGTGCAAAAACAGCTAAGAAGCAATTAGCAAATAGTCTGGATGTCAAAGAAAAAGTCAGGGTTTTAAAAAACAGTTAAAAAGAAGTGAAGATCTGAACCACGTCCTGGGGGTTTTCTTTGCTATGTGGAAAATGGTCATCAGGATGACATATGCTAATGTGCATGGCAACACTCATCTCATGACATCACAATATTACATGTATCCATGGAGTCAAGTCAAGTTGGGGAGCATGCACTGGTACAGTGTGTTGCCGCACCCACTACACAACGAAACAGCTTGGGATCCTGGTTTGCAGCCCCCCAGGCAGACACGCGGTCCAGTCCCACCCTCCGGAAATGACCCGCTATCTGCCACAGCCAGGTGTTACGTGGGTGACCCCTTGACCTGGTTCAGCCACTCAGGTCCCCAACAATGAGGATCTTATGAGCTGAATCACCCTCACCCTGTCACCCTGGTGGACTACCAGCAAAACAAAACAGCATTAAAAAGAAAAAGTGTGACCTAATAATTCTGATTATTGTCTTTCATTTTTATCACTCTTTAATATGTTTTTTATCAGTATGCTGCTGCTGGAGTATGTGAATTTCCCCTTGGGATTAATAAAGTATCTATCTATCTATCTATCTAGTATAACCCTCTTAATCCATTCCAGGATCTTTGAGACAGAGGCAAATCCACAGCAGCATCTTGTAAAATGCAAAACCAATCCTACATGGGATGCCAGTCAGGGATCACTTCCGGTTTCCCATATTTGATTTATTATAAAGAATTTGTTAAAATTATGCAAAAATTAACACATTTTCCTACTTAATAAAGTGTTTCAAGAGCAATCATTATGTTATATCTGAAGCTATAATGTCGCTATCTTTCAGATTCCTTAAAATGAATCCTGGCCACTTCCCCTGTTTACCAACAGCTGCTTTTTCAAATCTGTAAAAAGGCCACATTAATGGTATTTCCGCCACTTTGACAAAAAAGTCTCGTAGTTGGAAAAAATGTGTAATACATATATCTTTTAGTTTGTCTCTGTCTTTCATTTTACAATTTGAAAAATGTTTTAAACGCAATAGCAATATTGCAATGTTCTCTATGAACAATCTAGTCCAAGGTATATCAGTAGTCAGGTTTCAATCCAAAAGATTTTTTTTTTTAATTTTATTGATTTTATTGTAATCATTCATACAAATAGATCAATTTTTATAAAAAACAGAATTGCAAACAAATCAACCCCCAACCCTGAGAAAGAAAGCATGGCCAACAGATTAAAACTTAAAGCTAGTAAAAACAAATAAATTGATGCGTTTAATAGGCAGATAAGGATAAATGGAGAAGAAAAAGAAATGGGAAGAGAATCTGCTTCCTCAGTGCTTTAAGAGCTTATTCTAAAATATTATTGATTAGATCCTGCCAGGTTTTGAAAAAGTTCTGCACAGATCCTCTAAGTGAGAATTTGATTTTTTCCAATTTCAAATAATATAAAACATCAGCTACCCACTGACTTAAAAGGGGAGAGTTAGGATTCTTCCAGTTTAGGAAAATAAGTCTACATGCCAATAGTGTAGTAAAGGCAATTACAGTTTGTTTGTTCTTCTCCACTTTAAGCCCATCTGGAAGAACACCAAACACAGCTGTTAGTGGGTTAGGAGGGATTGTGACACCAAAGCTGTCTGAAAGGCACTTAAACCTCTTTGTCCAGAATGATGTTAGTTTGGTGCAGGCCCAAAACATGTGACCCAGTGAGGCTGGAACTTGATTGCAGCATTCACAGGTTGGATCTTGCCCTGGAAACATTTTGGACAGTTTTAAGCGAGACAGATGTGCTTGATATATAATTTTGAGTTGAATAATTGTATGCTTTGTGCATCCAAAAGATTTAATGCAAAAAATGTTTTAACCCTTTGGTTCTCAAACTCCATGTGGCTCCAGGTTTTTGTCTCAACCTGTTTCACAATCAGATAATCACTTAACCCCTAGTTGATCACATTTAAATAGCTGGGCTTACTTTTCTCTTTTATATTCATAAAAGCACAGCAGTGTGATCTTTACAATTATACATTTACAGATATTTTAATTTTTGCAATAGCTTCAAATTCGTTAGTCTCTTTTGTTCTTTTCCTGTTAGTCTGAGTTTTCTCTGTACTGTTTGCTCCCTTAATTTTATTCTCATAATGACAATTAATAAACAAGACACCCAGGCACACAACACTCAATGCTGAAAGCTGTGACTACCTCAACATCAGACAAACTATTGGATAAAATAACCAGAACACCTGGAAAAGTACAATGAAAATGATCGTGATGATGAAAATCTTAAAAACCAAGTTAAAAAAAAACTAAATTACCCCCATGTAACATAAATAAATGTTTGTTATTGTTATGATTTGCATTTTTGTCCCTTTTCTGAGATGTTTTCTTGCTTAACAAATTAAAAACAGAATTTGGTTCCAGAAATCTACCAACAACATGTTTGAGATGGACAATGACTATTTTAACCAGTGTAGTCTTTGCATTAAAGGCAGGAGGCATCCAGCAGATGGTGCTGTTGTAAAGTAGTAAACTGAAAATTTTTAAATATTGTTAAAATGTTTATAGAAAGGCAGCACGGTGGCGCAGTGGGTAGTGCCGCTGCCTCGCAGTTGGGAGACCTGGGCACCTTGGTTCGCTTCCCGGGTCCTCCCTGTGTGGAGTTTGCATGTTCTCCCCGTGTCTGCGTGGGTTTCCTCCGGGCACTCCGGTTTCCCCCCACAGTCCAAAGACATGCAGGTTAGGTGGATTGGCGATTCTAAATTGGCCCTAGTGTGTGCTTGGTGAGTGGGTGTGTTTGTGTGTGTCCTGCAGTGGGTTGGCACCCTGCCCGGGATTGGTTCCTGCCTTGTGCCCTGTGTTGGCTGGGATTGGCTCCAGCAAACCCCCGTGACCCTGTGTTTGGATTCAGCGGGTTGGAAAATGGATGGATGGATGTTTATAGAAAACTCAGCTTAACTGCCATAATTATTTTTATAAATTTCCAGGAAATGCTTTTTTTACTTTATTTTTGGAGTATGTGAAATTTTCTCTGTGGCAGGCACTGTTAGCCTGTTTCTGCTATGCTAGGAGAGGCCCTTTGACCTTGCAGTATTCTTGGAATACATTTGCTCGGCTTTGTGAATGTGCAAACTAAATGTGTCAGTTCCACCGTGGGGCTTGAGGGAATAAGCCCCTTTAAAGGACTCATTGATTCATTTTTGTGATGCAATTTAAAGAGGGTGTCAACTCGCACATCATGTTGACTACTCATATGCAATAGGATTTAGCATTTTGCCCACTTGAACAAAAATTTGAAACTGAATGAATATTAAATGCTTTTCTGCTTTCGGTGTTGAGTATTTGATATTGAGTGTGAACTATTTTCTTATACTGGCCTTTAGTAGTTATACTGAATGACTAAATAAGTTTTGGCTGCAGTTTGTTTCCCAAACATCAGGTTGGAACCCAAAAGTACATCTACAAAGAAACTCACAATTCCTCATTACGAGTTTGCATCTGAATTGTCTGCTGTAAATGTGGCACTTGAAGGCTGAATGTTGATGTGTACGCTACAGTCGATTCACCAATCAACAGCTAATACTTCCAAGAAACCCAAACTTTGCCAAGTGAAAAAAAACATTTTTATTTCAGAGTGTCTTTCATATTGTTTGGGATGACACCAAAATAAATATATGAAGAAATAATTAAATCCATATTACTAACCGAGAATGCTAAACCGGGTGGACGCAGGGACATCCGGCCATGGGCCGTAGCCGCAAAAAGACGTACTGCGCAGGCGCCCCAAGAAATGAGGCGCCGCGAGAGGCGGACAAGACCACAGAAAAAAGGAGTCAAACGCAGGCGACGCACACAGCGCCGCACGAGCAAAACACCCCCCAACACACACACAAGCAACGGACGGGACACACACAAAGAGGACGATTCAACAAGCCCCTGGCACACAAAAAAAAAGAGACCGCAAACCCCCCCCCCCCCCCCCCCCCCCCCAACCACACACACACACACACAAGCAACGGACGGGACACACACAAAGAGGAGGATTTAATCCCATTGCACACGAAACGGGACGCACACAAAGAGGAGGATTCAACAAGCCACAAGCACACAAAAAAAAGAAGCCGCAAGCACCACACAAAGCCCATTGGACACGAAACGGGACAGACTACGGACATAGCACACGAAACGTACACAAAAACGACGATTCAGACCCACGACCACAGTAACATAAATAACAAATGACACACAAAGCCCCATTTCTAAATGAACCGTCCGTATTAAACATACGTCATCTCAACACGTTCGCAATATGCAGCATAGGTAGATCTCATTACAATGAGGCACTATTAACCGTTCAACCGCAGAAAAGGCTCAATATTAACAGTGAGTGCGATCCTTCTTAGTACTTATCCATATTTCTCACGCTCAAGAACAAACAAGTCATGAATTCACGATCACAGGTACAAAACGATACCGCTCGGATAACGGGACCAAACACAATTCACACTATGCAGCATAGGTGGATCTCATTACAATAAGGCACTATTAACCGTTCAACCGCAGAAAAGGCTCCATATTAACAGTGAGTGCAATACTCCTTATTACTTATCCATATTTCTAAAAGAAAAAATGTCTCGGCTCCAAAAACACAAAGCTCAACTAAAGCTTTATGAACTGCATTAGATCCTACAATAGTTCATTTGCTTTTGCATCTACCGGAGTAAATATCAGGCCACCAAAAGGCAATGGCCCATACTGCTTTTGCATATGTGCACAAATACTACATCGGATTGCAACAGTGCACCCTGAAACAAATCAACAACGCAAATATGCACAAATCTACATCCTAGATCCACATGACGCAATCTATCAATCAAAGTGCTGCATCGCAACAGGCACGGATTCAAAACGAAACACCTCCCGTCTCAGACATACGTTAACGGCAAGGAAGGCTACAACGGGCTTCTCACACAGCACAGGCAAATCGATTACAGCTCCAAAACAACACGTCCCAAATACTACACATGCAACAACGCGCCTCTCAAACGGCACAAGCAAAACATACACCAGGAAAATTCATTCGGATTAATGAATGTCATTTGCAATCATTGTCATTCAGTTCACTTCCCTGAAGAAACAACTGGCAATACAAGTAATACATTTACACGTTGTTGTCAAAAGGGTCAAATTAGAAGCTTCTGTAGATATTCAGGATATGAATGTAAAGGAGGCAGTCTAACTAATGATGTACCTGAAAGTGAAATCTTTATGAACTGCATTAGATCCTACAAATCGGTATCCACTATGAACATTAACGGTGGCACTGCACGTGACATCCATCTTGCAAAAATGTTAATTATTGATGAATGTACAATGGCATCCAGTCACTTACTCAACACCATTCATAAACTTCTACAAACGTTTATGAATAATAATATTCGCTTTGGAGGAAAGGTACTTTTATTAGGAGGAGATTTTAGACAGTGCTTAGCTATTCTTCCACATGCCATGTGCTCAGCTATTGTTCAGTGCACCTTAAAATACGCAGACAATTGGCATTGCTTTCAAAAGATACAGTTAGTAAAAAAGATACGATGTCCAGAAACAGATCATAACAATTGCTTATTACAACTGGGAGATGGTACACTCACCAATACAGATGGACTTCACCCACATATTATTACAATTCCTCAAGCCTTTATCTGCGACGACTTAGTTACAGACAGATTTGGAACAGCAATCTCATTAGACCAAATACCCCTTTTAACACAACGCACTATATTATTTCCAAAAAATATTAATGTAAAAAACATAAATACCCAAGTCATTCCATTACTTCCTGGAGAGACACAACTCTCTAAGCGCTGACAAACTTGACTCTGATCACAACAATAACCATCTTCATTGACATTACAAGTTCTGACCTGGAATTACCTTTTACACTTAAACGGCGTGTACAAAGAAATTTTCCAATAAACCTTTACACTGTGCCACACACTTTATTGTTTGCTTTCTATTTGCATCATCTACACCTTCACACTATTCTATATCTCATTCATACATCACGCTCTTTGTCATTCCCAACACCAGGGGTTGGCGAGCGAAGCGAGCAGGGGGCGGAGCCCCCTAGTACATAAAGAAATAAGCAATACTTTCGTGGCACATTTAATTACTTACACTCACATTACATGTTGTTATTATTTATTTACTGTACATTTCATAGTACTTTTATATATTTTATTGATTCAGTATATTTGGTTCGAAAATATTCCTCCATACTAAAAGAGTTACTGAAAAACACATTAGAACTCATTTTGATTTTGCTGTTTGACTGTAAATTCCAGTGGCAGACCTACATTTTTGGGGCCCTGAAGTTTGTTCATAAAAAAATAAGTTTAGGCTAATCTAATGCTATTTTAACTTTATTAGTTACCTTACTTTTCGAAATACAACATTCATTTTTGAGTTGGGTAATAGTATCCTTATGAACATTTTATTGAAAAAACTTCATTTCTAGATCACCATCACACATGCTATCATGTTGAAAAGGCTGTCACAATGCTAATGTGATTCACAACTGTATGATTGTCTTTATAATGGCTTCCCTTTCTTGTTACAACACATCATCCACTGTTTGTATCTGCCAAAGAAGATTACCTTTTAATTTTTACTGTATTTTAATTGTAATTATTATTTATTGTAATACTATTATATGTTTAGTATTTTTTTAAGATTTTATAAGATTATTTGTGTAAATAAAAAGTTACCAAAATGTTGTCCTTTACAATGAACGCAAGCAACAGACAAAGCTTTCAATTATGGCTAGCCTAAGATAAATACTTTTATTACAAAATGTAATTCCTGTCATAAATGTTAATAGTGTTTTAAATGATTTATAGGTATTTATATTAAATAAATTTAGAATGAAGCATGTTTAATTTGAACTTTTTTTGTTTTTACTAGGGGGCTTTACCCCCTGCTCGCTTCGCTCACCAACCCTCTGTCTGTGCTACACGCCAGTCTCTTCACGTCTCTGCCGCTTGCATATGTGGATTTCACTTTCACCAAACAACAAATCTTTTAATTCTTAAGGATACACCTCTTCATTGGGAAGAAACACTACTTTTTCCTGATGGCAACACGAATTAGACGATCTACAAGTCTCCGACTTAAAGTTTAAATCTGAACAATATATTTGATCTCTTTTCTCTGTTCCGTTATTTCACTGAGTCTTTTTTGAGACTTTGGAATTTCAGTACTTTCATTATCTCTAACATGCTCTGCATGTGTATTGTGCCAATGTTTTTGAATTCTTTACTGCGTTCTGCTTTGTCATCTACTCTTTGTCTTTTATTTCCGGCGTGGCACAAGTCTCATTTTGCGGGACATGAAAGTGTCTCTCTGAAAAAGTCACGTCTCGTCCCAGGATTTTTTTATTATAATAGGAGAGACATGATACTTTAATAACCTTTTCATTTTTATTTTAGACAGACAGACAGACAGACAGACAGACAGACAGACAGACAGATAGATAGATAGATAGATAGATAGATAGATAGATAGATAGATAGATAGATAGATAGATAGATAGATAGATAGATAGATAGATAGATAGATACTTTATTAGTCCCAAGGGGAAATTCACATACTCCAGCAGCAGCAGACTGATAAAGAAAATATTAAATTAAAGAGTGATAACAATGCAGGTATACAGACAGACAATAACTTTGAATAATGTTAACGTTTACCCCCCTGGGTGGAATTGAAGAGTCGCATAGTGTGGGGGAGGAACAATCTCCTCAGTCTGTCAGTGGAGCAGGACAGTGACAGCAGTCTGTCGCTGAAGCTGCTCCTCTGTCTGGAGATGATACTGTTTAGTGGATGCAGTGGATTCTCCATGATTGACAGGAGTTTGCTCAGTGCCCATCGCTCTGCCACAGATGTCAAACTGTCCAGCTCTGTGCCCACAATAGAGCCTGCCTTCCTCACCAGTTTGTCCAGGTGTGAGGCATCCTCCTTCTTAATGCTGCCTCCCCAGCATACCACTGCGTAGAAGAGGGCACTTGCCACAACCGTCTGATAGAACATCTGTACCATCTTATTGCAGATGTTGAAGGATGCCAGCCTTCTAAGGAAGTATATATTATATAAATACTGTAGTACTTTTGTATTAATTACACTATATTATTTATATATATATATATATATATATATATATATATATATATATATATATATATACACATATATATATATATATATTTTTTTTAACTCTTTCTCATACAGTAGACACCCAAAATTTTTAAGCAATATGGACTAAAATCGTTTCTGGGGCCCTGACGCTTAAGGTTCATTAGTTTAACAGTATAAATCCGCCCATAGGCCTATAGTAATTCCTTAGTACTAGGGTGTTGTACCGTGTTAGCCATTATGAATGTAGAGAAAAGCCAAGCAAAATGACACCTTTTATTCCATCCGGGGGGGTAAACGTTAACATTTAACATTATACATAGTTATTGTCTGTTTTTCACCTGCATTATTATCATTCTTTAATTTAATATTATTTATTGTATCAGTATGCTGCTGCTGAAGAATGTGAAATTCCCATTGGGATTAATAAAGTATCTATCTATCTATCTATTGGCTAACTAAAAAGATTACAATATGCAAGCTTTCGAGGCAACTCAGGCCCCTTCTTCAGGTAAAATGTAATCTGAATTTAGTAATCCCTTTAAACTTGTGATTACTTTTTTTCCCTGTTTTTTCTTCTCGTGTTCTCTTTGAATTATATTTTATTCTGCCAATAATATACGCACTTTAATAAGTTGTTATCAAACAATTTTGACATTGGAAATACATCGCTCTTACCTGCAGTTTCCTGACAGTTGTAACCCGGACAGCTACAACTACATTGCCCAAGAGACTTTGCGCTCGGGCGCGGTTCCTTCCATGTGTTTAACAGCTACACTTACGAAGTAACATGGTTTCTCGTGATGAAATGGGGAAGCACTGTCTGTACAGCCAGGACTTTCCAACAGCACTGCAGCTCGGGTTGCGGGAACTGTGGGAGGCTAATTGTCTTTGTGACATTCGACTTGTGGCGGAAAATGAGACGTTCTCAGCGCATAAGTCCGTGTTGGCGGCTGCGAGCACGTATTTTAGGATTATGTTTACTGCGGACATGCGGGAGAAGCATATGGGCGCAGTGGAGCTGAAGGGAGTCACGGCGTCAGGACTGAAGGTGGCCCTGCATTTCATGTACACGTCGCAGCTGAGCGCAGACCCGAGCAGCCTGGAGGACGTGCTGCTCACGGCGACGTACTTGCAGATCACACAGCTCACGGAGTGCTGCGCCCGACTGCTGCAGGGAGCTCTGGAGACGGACAACTTCTTTACGATTCTCACGCTGTCCGAAAAGTACGACTTGCTTCCTTTGAAGGAGGCGTGCTTGTCATTCATTTCCCAAAACCTAGATGTCATTTTAGAAAGGCACGAGCTCTCATTGCTACGGCTGGACGGCTGTTCGTTGTTGACACTACTCCAGAGAGATGATATCAGCCCCCGAATGAACGAAAGAGCCATTATGTCTCTAGCTTGGAGGTGGTTGCGCCATGATCTGGAGAATCGTCTCCCTTATTTGGAGTGTCTTGTCAATAGTGTCCGCCTTGGCTTAATTTTCCCACCGGGCTATAGCTTCGAAGACAGCGGTGAAAATGAAGACGTCGCGCTTTTGAAGTTGTTCCCCGGAGCGGAGAGCTACATCACCGTGCTGTCGGACCCAGCAGTGAGACATGAAGAAGAGGGTCCATTTAAAAACTGGTTCCGGATAAGATCAACGCGCAAGGGGGTCCTGGCCACGTGTGGCAAAACAAACGGGAGCCAGGGCTGCCAAGAAATAATGGTACTTAAAAAGGGTGTCCTCTGGGAAGCAAAGCAGGATAATGTGTTTTAAAGGGGGAAAAAAGACAAGAGCACGAACAGGTAAAGGGTAATTTTCTGTGTGCACAGGACAAGCATCACCAAACAACAACATCCATTCTAAAACCCTCTATTTCCACTAATGTCACAATGGACGCATAATTTTGGCAGCACCACACATCAGGCTGAAACTACTCTACCAGTAGCAGTTGGTACACATAAGCATAGGTTACTGCCACAGACATAATTTAGCTGTGTGTCATGCACAGCTTTGGGATGATTTCTTATACTATCAAATGGGTGGATGGACCATTCAATAGATAATATCTTTCCGATACAGTTCCCAAGAATTGAACCATATTAGTATTGATTTCAGCTCTAAAAGTAAATTGGCCATATGTGAGTAAGTGTGGTTGTATGATTAAGTATGTCTTTTGCTTTTGTGTTGGGCAGCAGTTTCCCATGACCCCAAACTAGATATAAACAGCTTAAAAAATGGATGGATTGATATTTTTGAAGTGAATGAATTATAGGTGAATAAGGTGGTTTACAGTCCTTCACTAATAGGCCATATTGCATGCCTTGGACCAGTATTACCTTCAGCACTTAATAGTTTTTGCTTTTCATAAATAATAGTTGTCCTTTGTCAGCTTTTCTTCCATTTTTCCACCCGTCCATTTTCTAACATCTTTCTCTCAAGTTCATGGTCATTTATATTTTGTATCAGAACTTGCACTACATCTCTAGGCAAGAATAGGAAAGTAGTATCAAAATGTGTAATTTCAAAGATCATTCAAATACATGCCACAGGGGGGACAATGTAAAGTGTCCATAAAAGTAAAAAGTGAAGCTGAATTTACTAAGAAACAGATAAACAGAGTCTATGCCACTGTGGTAGGCAGAGAAGATAAAACATAAGCACATCTCAATTCAAGATTTTTTTTTTTTTTTTTTTTTTGCTTAAATGTTAAATTGAACATTGGAACAGTTATGAGAACTGTCAATTCAGTCCATCAAAACCTGTTTCATTTCTATTCATGTAGCTCGTGTTAAACATAAAATGAAAACCCAAGTAATTTGGAAGGTTCCAGAAGTGTTATATTAACATTTATGCACGTGAAAATGAATTTCATTCTCAGTATTTTTTTAATCTACCCTTACCATTCGTAACACACTTCATCTCCTCCTTAATTGCTCATTTACTGTTGTATACTGAAAGAATCTCAGTGTCCTCTTTTGTATTTTCTGCAATATTTCTCTGTAAATACATTTTAGCTTTTTAAACATCCTTCTAAACAACTCCTCTCATGTTCTCATATGCCCTACAGTTAGAACTGGACTTGCAGTATTTGTCTTATACATCTTTTAGAAATTATGTTTAAATCCTTGTTTATCCACTTTAGAGTTCTGTTCATTTTTAGTGCTTCTAAGTTTTGGGATGAAGTTTCAGAAACAGATCTAGGGGAGGATTATTTTTTTATTATTTATTTTCTGTAGAGGTTATAGGAAATCAAAATGGATACCATTAACAGCTCTCTGTAAATAAAGGTTGCACAGTTTTAAAAAATATATATTATGCACCCAGATAAAGAGTGGCATCTTTTACAATATGGTTTGGCCAGTGATGTGCATGTGCTTATATTTAAAAATTATTTTATAGTACCCCAAATTTATACATCTCCAAATAATCTTTCAGCTGCAAGTTTTATTTATAAATGGTAACAGTCACGCTATAACTTGATGCAGGTTTCAACAGGAAAAAGTAAAAAAAAGAAAAAATCAAGACCTATAAGAGTAAAAAAAAAAAAAACAAGAAAAAAGTCAAGACCTATAAGCTCAATATTTCCCATATGTAAAGCCTCTAGAGGACTAATGGACACAAAAAAAAAATCCAATACAATTCAGTGGGGAAAAAAACTTTTTTCCATTTAAAATACTGTATCTATTGAATACACAAACCAGTACACTCCCCACCACTACCAGGAAATACTAGCTAAATACTGCTTAGTTCACAATTACATGGAGTGATAGCTTATCCCATCACCATCAGATGCAAGGATGAAACCAACCCTGGGCAGGGTGCTAATTGATTGTGAATGGCACATTTATGCATATATGTACGTTCACTCCGCCTGGTCAAGTTTAGGGATAATACACAAATTTCACTTGAATAAAAATTGTATGAGTGTAAAATTGGCTCCAGTACCCAGAGTGTATGAGGCAGCAGTCATATCCACTCTGCCAGTTGGGCCATGCCCCATACATAGGAGGGGTCATTTAGATTTTGAGACACCAAAATACAGTTATAAATAAAAACATAAAATAATGAAGCACTGAGCATTACCATGCCAGGGTTTCTGGAAAAAGGTGTTTCCCTTAGTAATAAATGGTAAATGGAGCCATTATATACGCTGCAGAGGTAAAATGCCACGCACCTAAACACACACAAGATATAAAATCACTGGAATTTTTCTAATCTAACAACACTTTTTTATTACGTAGATGACTTGCTGTTGCTCTGCAGTAAGACAGCTGCCTGCTGAACCAGTTGTGTTAGCTGAGTAGAAAACAAGAAAGTTGGTCTAACCTTTTTATTACCAGAAACAAGCAAAATTATTAAAGACCACAGTAAATATACATGCATAAATCTAAACTAAGTGGTTATGGGATGATGGAGAACTGCTGCCTGCCCGCTGTTAAATTTCATTTGGCCTGTTAAGATGAGGATAGTCTCCCCTATCCTCCCATCATTATTATACCCCATCCATGGGTATAATAATGATGGGTAGGTTAAATGATTGGTAATTTCTTCTTGTACTGCAGATTTTGTATAATAGAATGGTATTTTAATATTCAACATGGTTGTTACCCAACATTTTCTTGTTTTCTCATATCTTAATATTCTCAATCCCACTTAATCATATTTAGTTTATGGAAGCCTGTCCTTGGTGCTTTGCATCCATCCATAATTATTAACAATGATGTAATCAACAAAAGGCAGCTTACACCATATTCATTTTCCGTGAATGATAGATTCAAATTTACAAAATAAGGAAATAAATATGAGAATTTTGTAGTAATAGATGCAGTGTGTTTAACATATTCTGTGGATTATAATTGGAGCATTAAAACATTAGAATAATCTAGACGAGAACAGGCCATTCAGCCCAACAAAGCTTGCCAGTCCTATCCACTTAATTCTTCTAAAATAACATCAAGTCTAGTTTTGAAAGTCCCTAAAGTCTTACTGTCTACCGTGCTACTTGGTAGACTATTCCAAGTGTCTCTGGTTCTCTTTGTAAAAAAAAAAACGTCCTAATGTTAAGGGTAAATTTCACACAAACAAGTTTCCAACTGTGTCCCCATGTTCTATGTGAACTCATTTTAAAATAACAGTCTCATACTACTGTACTAATTCCCTTCATAATTTTAAACAATTCAATCATGTCACCTCTTTATCTTCTTTTGCTTAAATTGAACAGGCTCATCTCTCTTAACCTTTCTTCATAATTTATCCCCTGTAGCCCTGGAATCAGCCTAGTCGCTCTTCTCTGGACCTTTTCTAGTGCTGCAATGTCCTTTTAGTAGCCTGGGTTCCAAAACTGCACACAGTACTCCAGATGAGGCCCCACCAGTGCATTATTAAGCTTGAGCATAACCTAGTTAGACTTGTAGTCCACACATCGAGCCATATAACCTAACATTCTGATTGCCTTCTTAACGGCTTCTGAACGCTGTGGGTAAGTTGATAGCATAGAGTCCACTACAACTCCTAAGTCCTTCTTATAAGTTGTACTATCAATTTTCAGACCTCCCATTCTGTACTCAAACCAAACATTTTTCCTTCCTCTGTGTAATACTTCACATTTACTGACATTAAATTTTATCTGCCACAAATCTGCCCAAGTCTGTATGCTGTCAAAGCCCTTCTGTAATGATTTAACAGATTCCAAATTATCTGCCAATCTACCTATCTTGGTATCATCTGTAGACTTAATCAGCTTTTTACTTGTATTCCTATCTAAATCATTTATATATCTTAAAAATAGCAGCAGCCCTAGCGCTGAACCATGTGGAATACAACTGTTAATATCAGCCAGTTCTGATAAAGTTCCTCGCACCATCATCCTCTGCTTCCTGTGTCTGAGCCAATTCTGCACCCATCTAAAAACATCACCCCGAACCCCAACTTCTTTTAATTTGATACCCAACCTCTCATGTGGCAGCTTATCAAATGCTTTCTGAAAGTCAAGATAAATAATATCATATGCCTCACTTTGATTGTATCCTTTTGTTGCCACCTCATAGAATTCCAGCATGTTAGTAAAACACGACCTCCCTCTTCTGAAATCAAGCTGACTGTTCAGAAAAATTCCAGTACTTGCCATGTGCTGCTCAATCTTATCCTTAATAATTCCTTCCATTACTTTTCCTGTGATATATGTTAAGCATACTGGCCTGTAGTTGCTTGGATATGCCCGGTCACCCTTTTTATATAGCAGGATAATATTTGATATTTTCCAGTCCTTTGGAATCTCCCCAGTGTTCAGTCACTTCCTAAAAATATACGTCAAGGGTTTATATATGTACACGCTAGCCTCCCTAAGAACTCAAGGGTAAATGTTATCTGATCCTGGTGATTTGTTTGATTTCAGCCTATTTAAGCAGTACTTCTGCCTCAATAATTTCCAAATCCTTCAGTACCTCCTTAGTAGTCCTGTTTACCACTCAGAAGAGAAGACTTCAGACAAATGCAAATTTAGAATGTCTGCTATTTCACAATCTGTATGTTTTAATTCCCCTTTACTATTTCTGATGCACTTCACCTGCTCCTTTACTGTTCTTTTACTACTAAAATACTGAAAGAATCTCTTGGGGTCATTTTTCGCCTTATCTGCTATATTCCTCTCTAGCTGTCTTTTAGCCTCCCTAATATCCTTCTTAATGGTTGCCCTCATGTTCTCACATACCCCACAATTCATTTTGGAGTTATTAATCTTATATACCTTATAAAGCTGTTTTATCCTTTGCAGCTTCTTTATTTCTAAAAAATCCAGCTCTTGCGCTCCTCCATTTGCAAGGTTATCCTAGTTAATATCTGGACAATTAAAAGTCCCCCATGACTATAATATCCCCTTGTAAAATTGCCTTTTTAAAATTACTAAAAAGATGTGTGCTGAAATTACTGTCTGCATTGGGTGGTCTATACCACACTCTTAAAATAAGGCCTTTTACCTTAATGCTTTATTAGGCAAAGCCACATGTCCTCACTAAGATGGGGCTCATCGTCCAATTGAAGAGGACTTGCATTTAAATTCTGTTTGACAAAAACAGTAACTCCATCCCCTTTTCTGTTCTGTCTAACCTTCCTAAAAATGTGTATCCCTCTATGTTACATTCATCCCCATCTTTGTTATTTAGTTTTACTTTGTTTTTTGTTAATTATTTGTTATTACAGCTCCAACTCGCTTGCCTTATTTTTGCTACTTCTAGCATTAAGGCAAGCTATTTTTAATGTGTTACTCCTTTTATTTTTAAATGCTGGGTCAGAATTTACATTACTACACATTTTTATTTCTCCACGTATAGTTCTACACCTGGCCTGTCCTAAACTCCCTGCCCCAGAATTCCCTAGTTTAAACAATCCTCGACTAGCCTACTCATACATCTCCCCAATACATTGGTGCCCCTCCAGTTCAGATGTAACCCGTCGTAGTGGAACAGGTCTTATCTTTTCCAAAAGGAGTCCCAATGCCCCATAAACATATACCTTTCCACCCTGCACCAAGATTTGAGCCACGCATTAAGCCTTCTAATCTCTTCAGTCTTACCTAGACTGGCACGTGGCACAACTTCCGAGAAGACTACTTTGTCAGTTCTGCTCCACTGCCTGGCACCTAACTCTTTGAATATGTATTGCAGAACTGACAGACTACCTTTATGTATGTCATTTGTTTCAAAATGGACAATGATAACTAGATCCACCCCCATTCTAGCCATGAGCTTACTCACCCTTCCAGGGAGGTCCCCCACCTGTGCACCCGGAATGCAACACACCGTGTGAGAGACTGTCTCTGGAGCAAACCTGCACTTCGATCCCCCTAATGATTGAGTCCCCAACTATCACCACCTCTCTCTTTCTGGTAAGTGGTTTTGAGGTGGCCTTTTGGGGCTCCTCATCCCTGCCTACCACCTCAGAATCATCAGAGACACTGCCCAGCTCTGCAAGGTCCTGAAAAACGGTTTGACACTTCTAGTTCTGGGGTTGATGATGTAATGTAATTTATTGTCACTAAGCGAGAAGGATAATACCTTGTTATGTAGTATTCATTTTATTGCATTGCTTAGAAATATAAAGAAACAACTATCTGTTGTTCAATTTATAACTACATCCTGCCTTAATACATATTTACAGTGCAAGCTATATCAAGAGTCTTAATAACTGTAGGCAAGGAAAATGTAACCATAGGCATTATACACTTTCCAAAAAATTCCTTATGAATACATAGTTTTTGCATAAATAAAATGTCTAAGAGACTCTTAACCTAACCCTTTACTAGAAAGCTTAGCAGTACACTAAGAAGATGGCTGAGACAAGTGTCTAAGACAGTTAAGTGTGACGTGAATTTCTTGAATGCATGACTAAGCTTATTTAAATTTCCCTTTGACATCATTGGTAATGTTTTGGTCTACTATATTCATCAATCAGGAGACTAGTCAGTTAGTAAAGATGAGTGTTCTGTATTCACTGATTTAAATAAAGGAAGTTATTGGTGTTATTTCTTTTTATTTCTTTCCTCAGATTCTGACAAATGATGAGGATATTGAGCACAATTCCTGGAGAACTATTACACAGGCAGAGGCAAAATACAATCACTGTTCGCTGGTACTTGATGACTACTTGTATATTATAGGTATGATATCTTCTTCTATAATACGCTACCGTGGCTGTTCATTTGTCTGTCCAGGATTTTAAATCACCTGTAGCTCGCAAACCGTTTTGCCTATTGACTTGAAATTTGGTACACATCTACTACGTGATGACTGTTATCTGCTTTCGGGGTAATGATTTTATTACTCTTTTTATTTTATTTTATTTTATTGTAGAATCAACTCTCAGCAGCGCATAGCAGGGCGGCCGTGCGGCGCATGCGTACGGGCGCCATTCTCGTTCCCTACCACCTTCGCTAATCATTCTTGAGGCAGATTGAAGACTTAAGTGCCAGATTAAGTGAAAAATTAAAGAGAACGTACTAAGTAATTGCAACAAAAAAACTAACTTAATCAGTTTTAACGCGAAAAGATGCAGACGAAAGAAGAGAAGCAGCAGGCCGCTAGGGTGGAGTAAAGAAGAGCTGCTCAGGAAGCAGCAAGCACATCAACCTCTGAGCAAACGAATGCTAAATGTACAGAGAAAGAGGATGAATACTATGAATGCTTGAGTCAAGTGTGTTCACTGCATGTTATCGTGCAGTGCGCCGTTACTGGTGAAAGTATAAAATACGTGTGTGTGTATATGCGTGTGTGTTTGTGTGTGTGTATATATGTATACCCCCTGCTCGCTTTGATCGCCAACCCCCCCTTGCATGCGCTACTCACCAGCCACTTCGCGTCTCTGCTGCTTGTGTTGTGAAGAGGGAAGCTGAATGTACCTCAAGGAGACGCGGTCGCTCCTCCGAAACCCCCTCTTAAATGTTGATACAATGGGAAACAAATAGTTTTGTTTTTTTTTTTTACCTCCTCTTTGCTCGATCAGCTGCTGGATTGCTGCTGCCGCCGCTGCTGCTTCTGCTGCTTAATGTACATCTTGTGCAGCGCTTTGAACATTTAAAAGCCTGTACAGCAGTGGTCTTTGTCATCTACTGTTTCTCTTTTATTTTCGGCCCCAGGTGTGATTAAATCTTTTGGCACAATGTCCCGTCTCACGAGATGTGAGTTCTTGATATTTTTTAGTTCATAATTTAAAAACGGAATAAGGATGTGAAATTCTAACAACATCACATTAAAGTTCGATAAATCCTGAAAAGAAAGATACCAAACATATAGGTTTTAAAATAAGCCTGATTTAAAGCATGACAAAAAAAGTGACATTAAAAACGTGACATAAAATCGTTGCACAAAATCATTGCACTTTTAGGCTTCGAATTTTATATATATATATATATATATATAGTAGATATAAATTGGCCAAAAGGTGGTCACAAACCCCTGAACCACAAATACAACCACACAGCGACAGTCCTGCATTTAATTGTCTTTATTTGCTTAGAATATCTTGTTTAAATAGTCCAATATAATTCAGTCTCTTTTTCCTCCTCCACTCCTCCCAGGTGAGCTTTATCCCCCTCCTCTGTGTGACATGGACCATTTCTCCTGACTCAGAGGTACTTCCTGTACCGAACAATAGTTTCCAGGAAGCACTTTTTGGGTCAGGTGGATCCACCTTGAAACAGGGGTTCCTGCTTTTGAAAGCTCCCCTTGGCGGCACTCATGGAACCCAACTTGGCAGGCCTGTGGAGCCACAGCTCCCATGCCGCAGGTGTCCAAATGGTGCTCACCAAGAGAAATGTTACCTCCTTGTGTAGTGTGGAATGAGATGCAGATGGGAGGCAGCCTTCCACTTCATCCTTACCAGCACATTCAGGATCATTCATCCATTATGCAGTCTTGTCTATTGTACTAGCCTTCTGGCCAGGTAAGGAACTTTTATCCCACACTTACTGGGACCCCTGTTTCTAACACCATGCTGGCATTCTATGCAGGACCTTCTTGGTTCTTCTAGACCATCCATCATCTCGTCCTCCCAGCCAAGTAACAAGGTAGTAACAAGATCCACGACAGTCAGGATGCCAATCCATCCATGACAATGTATAGTATTTGAAGTGTATACAGTATATAAAATCTTAAATTACTAACATGCTAAAATGTATTCCCCAAAATGAAATGCTGTAATTCTTTTACTTTTACACTGTTTTTGACAATAATCTACAAATATCCATTAATGCATGTCTCTGTTTTAAACCTGTATGTTTGTTTATGAATGCATTTTGTCTCAGAGGTGCTAGGATCCTCTCCAAGTTTGATTAAGGCTTTATGCCAGAGGTTGCCAGCCAGTAAAATAAAAAGTTGGAGAGGCGCTTGGTTAACATTTTTTTCATTTATTGAATATGGTGTTATAGAATAACAGTCTCATGGGTCATTTTGGCAAGCATGGCTGGTTTAGTGCATTGTGACCCAGTTACAATTGGGGAATATGACAGAAAGATGTTTGTTACACAAATTGATTTTAGGGTCAATATTACCAGTTGTACAGGAGTACAAAAAAACTTCATTGAGGTAGTTAGTGTTTTCCCATCTTTTTCCAGCAGCTAATTACTCAATAAATAAAGCATGTTGTGCCTGTGTGATACTTCACTTGAGCTGTCATTTTTCTGTAGATCCACCTGGGCACAGCTGGGCACTGTCATGTTTCTTACAACTTGATGCATTGTACTGTTTGTATCTTCTAGCCTGGACATGCGCTGCATGCTCCTCACTGATAGTATCATTGTAAAATCTGTGAGAGTGTTTGTCTATAGATTCCTTTCCCACATTCCACATTAGTAAGCTTTTACTCATCTGTATTAAGTAATCTCCTCTTGGACATTTCAGCCATGGAAAATGACTGACTTTTTTCCATTTTACTTTTAATTGTAAGTATTTAACTTCAATAAAAAACATCACCTTCAACCTGCATGTAAAGTGTGTTCTTACTTATTTTTTTGAGGGGGGCAGAATTCCTTGCTGAGTGGTAATCATGAGGAAGAGGCAACAGCATCTGTACACCGTTATGACCCTCGTTTTAACCAGTGGGCACGCCTTACAGACATGAATGTAAGTTATAAACAAAAATACCAACATGTGATTAAATGTTCTAGAAATATAAAAAAAGTTGCAATTAATCTTGTCATATAATTCTTCAAGAGATACTGTCTTGACATTTCAAAGATGTACAGATTTCTAAATGAACTGTTCTTTTCCAAGGTATGCCGTAGACGATTTCATTGCAGTGCTATGCATGGTCACATTTACGCAGTAGGAGGCAGAGGAGAAGGTGGTATATTGTTTTCAGCTGAACGCTACAGTCTCACTGAGAATAAGTGGAAATACATTAAGACTTTGCCTTGTCCACTCTCTAGCCATGCTGGTACTGTGCACCAGAACAAGCTCTATGTATCTGGTAAGATAATTGAATTTGATTTGTTTTCCTCTATTTACTACGGTTTATCTTTATATTATAAAAATGTTCTAATCAGATCTGATGGTCTGATCAATCTAGTTTTGTGTATTTATAAATTCCTTTTTAACACATGACAAGAAACTAAAGCCCATCAAACACAAGACAGGAAACAAATGTGGACAGAATACCAGTGTTTGACAAGATACACCCATATATGTACCCACATGCAGTTATGCCAAGCCACTCATTCATACCTTCACATATTAGGCTGGTTAAGCATAAACTTTCCACAAACATTACAAATGTATTCTTCACACAGTTAGCAGTTGTTACCATGTAGGTAGGTAATAGTGCTCTGGGACTTTCTAATCAGGAATTGATATTTTGGAGAAGGTAGTTAATTAGGAAATGTTTAACTGCAGCATTTTGAGCTGAATGGCATTGTCTCTTCAAAATTATTCCCATGTTCATACAGTACTCAGGCTGAGAAGAGCAAGATGGTCCCTGGAGCTCTGAGGCACACTTCTATTGTAATTTAAGATATACAACTGAGCCAGAAAAATGCACATGTTTATAGATTAAATGTTTTTAATGTTTAAAATGAATAATGTTGTCTTTCCAGGTAATAGTGCAATGTATTAATTTAGTTAAAATCTTATTTGGTTAGTTAGGTAATTTATCCTGATAATCTCTTACTTTTAATAGCTTTCTTGGAGAACTTCAAAGTATCTTCAGAAATATAAAACTTGTAGCTTGCACTTGTTTAGTACTTTGTGCTTCACCTTCCAGATAATTCAGTGCATTTTCCAGGCCTGTTCATTATATTCAAGCCACAAGTATAATTTATTCTCACACAAAATATTTTTAACATAACAACGTCAAAGCCACATAAACCAATTCAGATTCACGAGGATTTGGAGCCTATCGTGGCAGAATCGTCAAAGGGCCCAAATGAAGGCACTGGTTTTCTCTAGGGCCAACTCACCATCACATAAGGCCAAGGTTTTAATTTTCAGTTAACCTAACTTGGACTTTATATGGTATGTAGGCAGATATGCATGCTGAATGTGTTAGTTCAATCTTGGGGCTAAGGAGATTCTATCCATTGGTGGATTTTTTTGATGTAATTTAAAACACATAATTAACTTCTGCATGTCACTTTTTTGAAGTAGTTGTTATCATAAATCATATTGATTACTTATGTACAATACACTTTAGCACTTTTCTCATTGAACAAAAATGGGAAATTTACTAATATTCATTTGTGTTTTGTTTAATATTTAGTTTTTGATGTTGGCTTTGAGATATCTTTTAATTCTGCCTTTTGGTGATTGTACTGTTTGGCAGTATATTGGTAAATTATTATTTTGTAAACTTTTGAATATGTGAGGAGGGGCTTTGGAATAAGTACACCCCCTGTAAAACACAAAAACATATATACATTATATATATATATATATATATATATATATATATATATATATATAAATAAAATATGCAGTGTATGTGTGTGTGTGTATATACAGTGCATCCGGAAAGTATTCACAGCGCATCACTTTTTCCACATTTTGTTATGTTACAGCCTTATTCCAAAATGGATTAAATTCATTTTTTTCCTCAGAATTCTACACACAACATCCCATAATGACAGTGTGAAAAATGTTTACTTGAGGTTTTTGCAAATTTATTAAAAATAAAAAAACTGAGAAATCCCATGTACATAAGTATTCACAGCCTTTGCTCAATACTTTGTCGATGCACCTTTGGCAGCAATTACAGCCTCAAGTCTTTTTGAATATGATGCCACAAGCTTGGCACACCTATCCTTGGCCAGTTTCGCCCATTCCTCTTTGCAGCACCTCTCAAGCTCCATCAGGTTGGATGGGAAGCGTCGGTGCACAGCCATTTTAAGATCTCTCCAGAGATGTTCAATCGGATTCAAGTCTGGGCTCTGGCTGGGCCACTCATAGACATTCACAGAGTTGTCCTGAAGCCACTCCTTTGATATCTTGGCTGTGTGCTTAGGGTCGTTGTCCTGCTGAAAGATGAACCGTCGCCCCAGTCTGAGGTCAAGAGCGCTCTGGAGCAGGTTTTCATCCAGGATGTCTCTGTACATTGCTGCAGTCATCTTTCCCTTTATCCTGATTAGTCTCCCAGTTCCTGCCGCTGAAAAACATCCCCACAGCATGATGCTTCCACCACCATGCTTCACTGTAGGGATGGTATTGGCCTGGTGATGTGCGGTGCCTGGTTTCCTCCAAACGTGACGTCTGGCATTCACACCAAAGAGTTCAATCTTTGTCTAATCAGACCAGAGAATTTTCTTTCTCATGGTCTGAGAGTCCTTCAGGTGCCTTTTGGCAAACTCCAGGCAGGCTGCCATGTGCCTTTTACTAAGGAGTGACTTCCATCTGGCCACTCTACCATACTGGCCTGATTGGTGGATTGCTGCAGAGATGGTTGTCCTTGTGGAAGGTTCTCCTCTCTCCACAGAGGACCTCTGGAGCTCTGACAGAGTGACCATCGGGTTCTTGGTCACCTCCCTGACTAAGGCCCTTCTCCTCCGATCGCTCAGTTTAGATGGCTGGCCAGCTCTAGGAAGAGTCCTGGTGGTTTTGAACTTCTTCCACTTACGGATGATGGAGGCCACTGTGCTCATTGGGACCTTCAAAGCAGCAGAAATATTTCTGTAACCTTCCCCAGATTTGTGCCTCGAGACAATGTTGTCTCAGAGGTCTACAGACAATTCCTTTGACTTCATGCTTGGTTTGTGCTCTGACATGAACTGTCAACTGTGGGACCTTATATAGACAGGTGTGTGTCTTTCCAAATCCTGTCCAATCAACTGAATTTACCACAGGTGGACTCCAATTAAGCTGCAGAAACATCTCAAGGATGATCAGGGGAAACAGGATGCACCTGAGCTCAATTTTGAGATTCATGGCAAAGGCTGTGAATACTTATGTACATGTGCTTCCTCAATTTTTTTATTTTTAATAAATTTGACTTATATAATATATATATATATATATATTGTGGACAGTTGGGGGCACTGTTGCCCCGTGAAACCCAACAGACAGATTCTCTGGACACAAGTTTAAAAGCACTAAGCAGATTTTTTAATTCTTTGTTTGCGATAGTGCCTCCAAAGCACCACACCTACCAAACGCACAATAAATCAATAGAAAAAATTTGTTTTTTTTTTTTTGTTTAAACCAATGAAGTACGCCGACCTGAGGTTGTTTTTCTGAATAATGTTAAGCATTGTAATAATTTGTGTAGCTCGGCCTCTCGCTGTGTACAGTTTGCATGTTCTTTACATATTCACACAGGTTTTCTCACCATATTAGATCATTTGGTGACTCTAAACATGACATGCCACATATGAGTGAAGTTCCATGTATGTGTTGGTGCGTTCTGTGACTGGAATGACTGGCACCCTGTCCAAAGATGGTTCCTGTTTTGCACTTAGTGTTGCAGGGATGGACTCCAGCCCACTACAGTGCTGTGTTGAATTAAGCCAGTTCAGAGCTGGGTGAAAAAATAGATTTTCTGACTTTTATAGAGAAAAGCCAAGCAAAATGACACCTTTTATTTAGTTAGCCAATAAAAGGTGTCATTTTGCTTGGCTTTTC
Organism: Erpetoichthys calabaricus; assembly: GCF_900747795.2. Classification (NCBI taxonomy): domain Eukaryota; kingdom Metazoa; phylum Chordata; class Cladistia; order Polypteriformes; family Polypteridae; genus Erpetoichthys; species Erpetoichthys calabaricus. The sequence continues at coordinate 266,867,846 of NC_041397.2, read as the reverse complement.
TCTACATTCATAATGGCTAACACGGTACAACACCCTAGTACTACTGACTTTTATAAAAATAAACTATAGTAATTTAAAATATTTGTTTAGTTTCCTGTATATAAAAATATTGTTTTCCTGTTTTTTTTTTTTTTACAGGTGGCTCATCAGGGGAAATTTTTTCAAACTCTGTATACAGATATAGTGAACAAGAAAATAAGTGGGAAGTGCTCTCTCCACTTCGGTATGCTCGTGGCTTCCATAGCATGACTTCTGCTGGAGATAAGATATATGTTATTGGTAAGTAGAGAATGGAAGCATAGTGACAGATAAACTGTTACTGTAAAAACTTTTTAAAGGGGTGGGAGAGGTAAGAGAAAATCTTTTATATGAAATATGTGGAAATAGGGGCAACATAGAGGTCACACATGCTGCCTCACAGTTCTAAAGTAAGCCCTGGTTTTAACATCCATATATACAGTAGGTTGCACATTCTGACCTTTCATGAACAATCCAAAAGAGATGAGTTTAGTTTGACTGGCAGCTCTGAACTGTAAATACATAAACTATAGCTGAATGGAGTTGTTACCTTAGACTGAAAGTTAATAAGTAAAATCTGACAGCATATGATTTCATATTACTGGTGTTTTTTTTACATTACATTGAAAACTGAATTGTTATTTTCATGGAATCAAACTATATTTTAAGGGCTGTGTCATTTAAATTTTTCTGGAATCTTTACAGCATCTAAAGTAAGTCCTTGCTTTACTGTACATATACAGCTTGCACATTTTCAACATGTCCAAACTTATGTGAAAGCTATAATGTCTGAAGCATGGGTTGTGCCAATCATTCAAGTCCAGAACTGGCATCTACAAATCAATGTTGTGAATAGAGTTTCCACACTGAAACACACCTAGGCTTGTGCATCTGGTCACAAAACCGTTGTTTAATTGATAACTGGAGCTTGATATGAAAATGATGTGCTGTGCATGCCGCAAGCATTACATGTAGGCATAGCAGTATAATGCATTATGCACATTATGGCACAAGACTAGCTCCTGCACACTGTTGGCATGTTGTCATGTAACTGATCTGTGGATTCTACTCTGCAAAAGTCAGTGAAAAGAAATTTGTGACTCGGTGTGCCTGTGGTGGTCCACATTAAACTTTTGTGGCAGAAATCATAGAATAAAATACATTAAATAAAAACATTTCTTTCAGCCAGGCATGTCACCATAAATATACAGTGGGGCAAAAAAGTATTTAGTCAACCACCAATTGTGCAAGTTCTCCCACTTAAAAAGATGAGAGAGGCCTGTCATTTTCATCATAGGTATACCTCAACTATGAGAGACAAAATGAGAAAAAAAATCCAGAAAATCACATTGTCTGATTTTTGAAGAATTTATTTGCAAATTATGGTGGAAAAAAAGTATTTGGTCAATAACAAAAGTTCATCTCAATACTTTGTTATATACCCTTTGTTGGGTCAAACGTTTTCTGTAAGTCTTCACAAGGTTTTCACACACTGTTGCTGGTATTTTGGCCTATTCCTCCATGCAGATCTCCTCTAGAGCAGTGATGTTTTGGGGCTGTCGCTGGGCAACACGGACTTTCAACTCCCTCCAAAGATTTTCTATGGGGTTGAGATCTGGAGACTGGCTAGGCCACTCCAGGACCTTGAAATGCTTCTTACGAAGCCACTCCTTCGTTACCCGGGCGGTGTGTTTGGGATCATTGTCATGCTGAAAGACCCAGCCATGTTTCATCTTCAATGCCCTTGCTGATGGAAGGAGGTTTTCACTCAAAATCTGACGATACATGGCCCCATTCATTCTTTCCTTTACACGGATCAGTCGTCCTGGTCCCTTTTCAGAAAAACAGTCCCAAAGCATGATGTTTCCACCCCCATGCTTTACAGTGGGTATGGTGTTCTTTGGATGCAACTCAGCATTCTTTCTCCTCCAAACACGACGAGTAGAGTTTTTTCATCTGACCATATGACGTTCTCCCAGTCCTCTTCTGGATCATCCAGATGCTCTCTAGCAAACTTCAGACGGACCTGCACATGTACTGGCTTAAGCAGGGGGACACGTCTGGCACTGCAGGATTTGAGTCCCTGGCGGCGTAGTGTGTTACTGATGGTAGCCTTTGTTACTTTGGTCCCAGCTCTCTGCAGGTCATTCACTAGGTCCCCTCGTGTGGTTCTGGGATTTTTGCTCACCGTTCTTGTGATCATTTTGACCCCACGGGATGAGATCTTGTGTGGAGCCCCAGATTGAGGGAGATTATCAGTGGTCTTGTATGTCTTCCATTTTTTAATAATTGCTCCCACAGTTGATTTCTTCACACCAAGCTGCTTACCTATTGCAGATTCAGTCTTCCCAGCCTGGTGCAGGTCTACAATTTTGTTTCTGGTGTCCTTTGACAGCTCTTTGGTCTTGGCCATAGTGGAGTTTGGAGTGTGACTGTTTGAGGTTGTGGACAGGTGTCTTTTATATTGATAACGAGTTCAAACAGGTGCCATTAATACAGGTAACGAGTGGAGGACAGAGGAGCCTCTTACAGAAGAAGTTGCAGGTCTGTGAGAGCCAGAAGTCTTGCTTGTTTGTAGGTGACCAAATACTTATTTTCCACCATAATTTGCAAATAAATTCTTTAAATATCAGACAATGTAATTTTCTGGATTTTTTTTTTGTCATTTTGTTTCTCATAGTTGAGGTATACCTATGATGAAAATTACAGGCCTCTCTCATCTTTTTAAGTGGGAGAACTTGCACAATTGGTGGCTGACTAAATACTTTTTTTGCCCCACTGTATGCTAAGGATTAAGCCTACAGTAACTTCTTATAGGCCACTAAGTTATCAAAGTATTTTTATGTTGTTTTGGATCCTCATTTATTTGTAACATTTGTAAGAAGTGTGGAAGGAAGTGGCATATGTGGAGAAAACCTAAAAGACAATTGGGGGAACCTTGAAATCTCACACAAACAGTGAGTGGACTGAATAGCCTACATGGCAACTTAGTGCTGTGAGGCAGTATCACAGACTGTTTCCACTTTTTAATTTTAAATAAGATGTTTCTGAATTGGTACCGTTTGATCCAGACCTGCTGGAGTGCAAATTTCACTCATGTAGCTTTGATAGAGTTTTGTAGTGTAAATGTGCCAGTTCATACTTTTGCTGTCTTATTTCAGTTCTCCTTTTATCAGTTGTGTTTCATTCTGTTTATACAGTGATCCCCCTGCCTATCGCGGAAGTTGCATTCCAGACCCATCAGCGATCGGTGAAAATCAGCAATATAGAAAGACCATATAAATAAACATTTTTTTAATATTTTAAGCCTTATAATACCCCTCCCACATGCTTTAAACATATGTAAACTTATTAAAACACACTTTGTAACCACATATGATATGTGGATGTCAGGCTAAGGATATGAGTAACATCTCTTTATTATAAAACATTTTAACGTCACACAAGACAAGGTAGTAAGACAGAAGGACAGCTGCTGTACAGGCTTTTAAATGATCGACGTTCAGAGTGACAAGCAGAACAGGCATCTTGGTAGAAGCAGCACAAAGCCAGTAGCTGATCTGTCCACTTCTGCTTAGCATGCGGTCCGCTCCCCCCCTTCACAACGCAAAGTGGCAGGAGCATAGAGCATCTCTGTGAGGGAGGGGGGGTTTGAGCAAAGCGATCGAGACTGGATCACCTCGGACAGACACTTTGACGACACGCCCTACTTACAAACAATTTAAAACAAGTTCACTGACATCTAACCTAGCAGTTGGAATGCTTTTGGCAGACAAACTTCAGGTGCTCCCAGCTCTTAAAACAATGACAAGCAGAACATGCAGCTTGCCAGCAGCAGCTGCAGAAAGCCAGCAGTTGATCCAAGCACTTCTCCTTACCGAACATTCAGTCCTCATCCCCCCTCACAAAGCCAGTAGCTGATCTGTCCACATCTGCTTAGCGTGCGTTCAGGTAACCCCTTCACAAAGCGAGTGGCAGAGATGCGAAGTGGCAAAAGGACAGCTGCTGTACAGGCTTTTAAGTGATTGACGTAAAGTGCGACAAGCACAGCACACAGCTGGCCAGCAGCAGCAGCAAGACACCAGCTGAACCGATCACATCTCTTTAGTGTGCGTTCAGAGCCCCCCCCCCCCTTCACAACATGAGCAGCGTTATAAGTGCCGCGAGAAAGAGATTTAACCAAGTCCGGGGCAGGAAATAAAAGGACAAATATTGTTTTTACAAAAGTTTTAAAGTTAAAATGATAATAATGCATATGTAACAGTTCCAGTGAAAATAACAATCTCTTTAAATTGTTTATCTGGTAAACCAAACCCGGGGGTGGTCCAGCGAAGTGAACAGGGGCGGAGCCCCCTAGCAACAATAGTAGTATTAATAAATCCGCAATGTAGCGGGGGCGAGATATAGAAGTGGATCACTGTATTGACATTTATTTATAATTTCTTATTGGGAATAATGGCTCAGAGAAGCGGCATGTGCACTAAGCTAATCTAAGGGTGTGCTTGAAATGCTAGCTGAATCTGTGCATTAATGTTAACTTGGTAAGGGGATGCTTCTGAATTTTTACATTTTGTCTTTTGTTTTCATGTCGGCGATTATTCATTCATATTTAGAATTTAAAGTAAATCATGCCTTTTGACTTTCACAGGTGGAGTTTTGATTACAAGAACAAATAGACAGAGTCGCTCCTACTCTGATGTCAAAGTAACCGAATGTTATTGTCCTTCAACAAACCAATGGACGGAGCTATCCCCTCTACCTGTGGGACACAGTCAACATGGTACCACTGTCTTAGACAATATGGTTTATATAATAGGGGGCTTCTCCTGGTGGTATGAAGGTTTTCTTAGCAGTGTTCATGTGTACAACTGTGAAAATGATACATGGGAAGCAGGCCCTGACCTGCCAAGACCTCTAGTTGGACTTTCTAGTGGAACGCTTATCCTCCCACATTACCTTAATGACAATATCACAGCACCTTCATAACAAGTCCCAGACATCATGTGATCGGTTGAACAGCATACATCACTGCAGAAACGATGTAGAAGGACTGGGCACAAACCTAAGACACCTCTTAAAAAAGATAGAAAGGAAGCATGTGATGATTAAGTGCACAGCTCCACTATCTCAGTCTTAAGTAAAATGTCAGCAAAATGGGAATTTAACTCTTCAGTGGGGCCCCCAGTAACCTGACCCAAAATGTTTTGAAATTTACACAGATGTTTTTATTTCTGGTTCTGCTCTTTCAACTCTTATTCAGTTGTTAATACTAGTTATGACTGTGACCACTAGATGACACTAAATCCACATTTTGATATAACAATTTCAAAAGCTAGCTGATGTATACCAGTGGAGATTATTGTTAGGCAGGTACAGTCAAGAAGTATCAAGAAATGTGAAGAGTTTGTATCTATATATAAATATATTACTTTACAAGTGTCTTTAGAATCTCTTAAGACGTGTGTATACATCTGCAAGTTTGCAAGACCTCATGAGCTGGTGTAACAGAAATATTTAAAAACATTTAACAGTGGGAATTCTTCAAAATGCAATAAGCTAAATGTTACAGATCTCCAAAATGAAAAATCCAGCAATTTATGTTAAAATGAACGTCATTAGAGGTTTGTAGTTGCTGACAAAGTAAGATACCACGATGAAATATTTAAGGCCAGTGAGGCTACAGGTGCTAGGTGATCCATACAGTAAAGTTATGAATTCTCATTAAGTTTATTATGTCTTGTATGAATGAATTATAATAGACTCATTTTAGGTTTTGTGCCACTTGCCAATTAGGATCAGCACATTCACAGTTTTATAAATGAATAAAATAGTGGTGAAGAGCTCAAGTTAAAGTTTTATCTATGTAAGGGTGGATAAAGGGCTGCAGTGAAACACACACATTTGAGTGTTCACATAGTGATTTGTTCTTTTGCCTTTCATAAAACACTGCCAAGGTACAGTTATAAACCAGTCAAGCCATTCGTTCTTTCTTTAATTTACCAAAGCTACACTGTAACATTTGGTCAAACTTTTCTTTGGCTTTAAATGTATTTTGTATATTTAAAAATTAAAAATGGAAGCTTTCACGTTTTTGCATTTTTATTAACAGTGTACTCTTTTACATAGTGGGAAGCAAACATACATTTCTGTACACTTTTACCAGTACGGCTTGGTACTTTTTTTTTTGTCATCAGTGGGGCTCACCAAGTGGACTCCCATGTATTACTTGTTACTCATGGGCTACTTGCTAACAGCTACTACAAGCCCCCCAGCATCTCCTTTACATTCAACAATAACGGGATTGTTTTGTATTCCTAAACCAATCGTCATTGTGATACATAGATGATCTAACCACAGCAGCCGATTTAAGAACAACTTCAAGATGGATAGTAATGCAATGTGAAATTCTCAGCCTGCAAGCTTCTGATCCCAAGTACTTTTCAATCATTTTTGGTAGTTTTGAAGTCCTGATGAAGATTACACATTTATTATCAGTTTCGAGAGGGTGGACTTGGTTCATTTGTGTAAATCATTTACAAAGTATAATGTGTTACGTTACAGTAGTACTCATATGGTGTTAGGCAATCATTACTTTGAAAATGTATACTTATTACAAGCAAAGACATAATCGGTGTCAGAGGAGGATAACTCTGGCATTGTCTGGTATATGCCACGAGGAAATCTTCAATGAGGTGGACACCAGGCAGTTATTGGTGTTCTTTGAGAACATGGGGTCAAATGAAAGCCAGTTAAAAGTACATTTTCTGAGTTAGGAAATTCTCACAGTGAGAACCTTGGGCACATGTCGATGTATGGTAGCTATTTAAGAGAAGGAAGACAAAAGTTTCAAGGAAAGCTAAATGTATTCACTAACCATGGTGCTTTATAGAACGATGATGTGAAGCCTGTTGATTAGATAGATAGATAGATAGATAGATACTTTATTAATCCCAAGGGGAAATTCACATACTCCAGCAGCAGCATACTGACACAAAAAACAATATTAAAGAGTGATAATAATGCAGGTAAAAACAGACAATAACTTTGTATGATGTTAATGTTTACCCCCCCCGGGTGGAATTGAAGAGTCGCATAGTGTGGGGGAGGAACGATCTCCTCAGTCTGTCAGTGGAGCAGGAAAGTGACAGCAGTCTGTCGCTGAAGCTACTCTTCTGTCTGGAGATGACACCGTTTAGTGGATGCAGTGGATTCTCCATAATTGATAGGAGCCTGCTGAGCGCCCATCGCTCTGCCACAGATGTCAAACTGTCCAGCTCCATGCCAACAATAGAGCCTGCCTTCCTCACCAGTTTGTCCAGTCGTGAGGCATCCTCCTTCTTAATGCTGCCTCCCCAGCACACCACCGCGTAGAAGAGGGCGCTCGCCACAACCGTCTGATAGAACATCTGCAGCATCTTATTGCAGATGTTGAAGGACGCCAGCCTTCTAAGGAAGTATAACTGGCTCTGTCCTTTCTTGCACAGAGCATCAGTATTGGCAGTCCAGTCTAATTTATCATCCAGCTGCACTCCCAGATATTTATAGGTCTGCACCATCTGCACACAGTCACCTCTGATGATCACGGGGTCCATGAGGGGTCTGGGCCTCCTAAAATCCACCACCAGCTCTTTGGTTTTGCTGGTGTTCAGGTGTAGGTGGTTTGAGTCGCACCATTTAACAAAGTCCTTGATTAGGTTCCTGTTCTCCTCCTCCATCCCATTCCTGATGCAGCCCACGATAGCAGTGTCGTCAGCGAACTTTTGCATGTGGCAGGACTCCGAGTTGTATTGGAAGTCCGATGTACAGTGGTGTGAAAAACTATTTGCCCCCTTCCTGATTTCTTATTCTTTTGCATGTTTGTCACACAAAATGTTTCTGATCATCAAACACATTTAGTCAAATATAACACAAGTAAACACAAAATGCAGTTTGTAAATGGTGGTTTTTATTAATTAGGGAGAAAAAAAAATCCAAACCTACATGGCCCTGTGTGAAAAAGTAATTGCCCCCTGAACCTAATAACTGGTTGGGCCACCCTTGGCAGCAATAACTGCAATCAAGCGTTTGTGATAACTTGCAATGAGTCTATTACAGCGCTCTGGAGGAATTTTGGCCCACTCATCTTTGCAAAATTGTTGTAATTCAGCTTTATTTGAGGGTTTTCTAGCATGAACCGCCTTTTTAAGGTCATGCCATAGCATCTCAATTGGATTCAGGTCAGGACTTTGACTAGGCCACTCCAAAGTCTTCATTTTGTTTTTCTTCAGCCATTCAGAGGTGGATTTGCTGGTGTGTTTTGGGTCATTGTCCTGTTGCAGCACCCAAGATCACTTCAGCTTGAGTTGACGGAACAGATGGCCGGACATTCTCCTTCAGGATTTTTTGGTAGACAGTAGAATTCATGGTTCCATCTATCACAGCAAGCCTTCCAGGTCCTGAAGCAGCAAAACAACCCCAGACCATCACACTACCACCACCATATTTTACTGTTGGTATGATGTTCTTTTTCTGAAATGCTGTGTTCCTTTTACGCCAGATGTAACGGGACATTTGCCTTTCAAAAAGTTCAACTTTTGACTCATCAGTCCACAAGGTGTTTTCCCAAAAGTCTTGGCAATCATTGAGATGTTTCTTAACAAAATTGAGACGAGCCCTAATGTTCTTTTTGCTTAACAGTGGTTTGCGTCTTGGAAATCTGCCATGCAGGCTGTTTTTGCCCAGTCTCTTTCTTATGGTGGAGTCGTGAACACTGACCTTAATTGAGGCAAGTGAGGCCTGCAGTTCTTTAGACGTTGTCCTGGGGTCTTTTGTGACCTCTCGGATGAGTCGTCTCTGCGCTCTTGGGGTAATTTTGGTCAGCTGGCCACTCCTGGGAAGGTTCACCACTGTTCCATGTTTTTGCCATTTGTGGATAATGGCTCTCACTGTGGTTCGCTGGAGTCCCAAAGCTTTAGAAATGGCTTTATAACCTTTACCAGACTGATAGATCTCAATTACTTCTGTTCTCATTTGTTCCTGAATTTCTTTGGATCTTGGCATGATGTCTAGCTTTTGAGGTGCTTTTGGTCTACTTCTCTGTGTCAGGCAGCTCCTATTTAAGTGATTTCTTGATTGAAACAGGTGTGGCAGTAATCAGGCCTGGGGGTGGCTACGGAAATTGAACTCAGGTGTGATACACCACAGTTAGGTTATTTTTTAACAAGGGGGCAATTACTTTTTCACACAGGGCCATGTAGGTTTGGATTTTTTCTCTCCCTAAATAATAAACACCATCATTTAACAACTGCATTTTGTGTTTACTTGTGTTATATTTGACTAATGGTTAAATGTGTTTGATGATCAGAAACATTTTGTGTGACAAACATGCAAAAGAATAAGAAATCAGGAAGGGGGCAAATAGTTTTTCACACCACTGTATATAGGCTGAACAGGACCGGAGAAAGTACAGTCCCCTGCGGCACTCCTGTGTTGCTGACCACAATGTCAGACGTACAGTTCCCAAGACGCACATACTGAGGTCTGTTTGTAAGATAGTCCACGATCCATGCCACCAGGTATGAATCTACTCCCATCTCTGTCAGCTTGTCCCTAAGGAGCAGAGGTTGGATTGTGTTGAAGGCGCTAGTGCAGTCCAGAAACATAATTCGTACAGCACCACTGCCTCTGTCCAAGTGGGAGAGGGATCGGTGTAGCATATAGATGATGGTATCCTCCGCTCCCACCTTCTGCTGATATGCGAACTGCAGAGGGTCGAGGGCGTGTTGAACCTGTGGCCTCAGGTGGTGAAGCAGCAGTCTCTCCATGGTCTTCATCACATGTGATGTCAGAGCAACAGGCCGGAAGTCATTCAGCTCACTAGGACGTGATACCTTTGGGACTGGGGTGATGCAAGATGTTTTCCAAAGCCTCGGGACTCTCCCCTGTTCCAGGCTCAGGTTGAAGATGCGCTGTAGAGGACCCCCCAGCTCCGATGCACAGACCTTCAGCAGTCGTGGCGATGCTCCATCTGGACCCGCTGCTTTGCTGGCACGAAGTCTCCTCAGCTCTCTGCTCACCTGCGCTGTTGTAATTATGGGTGGGGATGTCTCTCCTATGCTGGTATCAGCAGAAGGATGTGTGGAGGGTGCAGTACTCCAAGGTGAGAGTGAGAGTGGGTTAGGGTGGTCAAACCTGTTAAAGAAGTTGTTCATCTGGTTTGCTGTCTTCACGTCTCTCTCAATGGTGGCACCCCGCTTCGAGCTGCAGCCAGTGATGATCTTCATCCCATCCCACACTTCCTTCATGCTGTTATTCTGCAACTTCTGCTCCAGCTTTCTCCTGTACTACTGCTTCGCCGCCCTGAGCTGGACTCGGAGTTCCTTCTGCACGCGTTTTTAGCACATTCATGTAAGAATTTCACTGTACTCTATACATATGACAGTAACGAACCTATACATTTTTCAAAAGTTGCCAAGTAGTGTGGTACACAACAGTGTGGGGTGCTGATCTGTGTAGGACTAAATGGTTCTTGTCGCTGTTTTATTGCAGAACAGCTTTAGAAAAAATGAGCAAATATTATGTAAGTTGCCACTGTGATGTGGCTTATAAGGTTTAGTTTTCAAACACTGCAACTACTGCCTAAGATCACTGTTAAGATGATTTAATATACTTGTATCCCACGTAAAACACAATGATTTTAAAATTATTTAATATAGTACCTTGCAAAAGGTAACTTTTTAACTAAGAGTAAAATGATGAAGTAGTATGTCAGATTAATGTCAATTTAAACTATTTATTACATACAGTAGGTATAAGAAAGCACGGATATCCATTTGTGCATTAAATAAAATTTTTCTAAATATTTAAACTTAAACAACATGAGGTTGACTGGGATAAGTCAAGTCTGTTACAAATAGATGTTGGGTTATAATATAATGGCTTCAAATCCAAATTAGAAATCAATGTGTGTTTAAAACACCCTTTCTCATGTTGGTAAGTTTAAAATATGAAGAGAACAAGATAACCACCATTTACAAAAATAGAAGAACTGACCTACTGAACACTCAAACCTTTTGTTATTTTTTTTATTCAGTTTCTGTTTTTCCTGCTCAAGTACTTACAAGCCATTAAGTGTGTGTGTGTGTGTGTGTGTGTGTGCAATGCCAAGAAAATGGTTTGTACTGATTAAGCAGCCATTGGTGTGTTGCAAGGATAGGGGAGTGAATTTATTTTGTGTTCTCTCTTAACTGTGAAGAAAAATGAATTACAGTAAACCACTGCTATAAAAAAGGTTTTATTATAGACGCATTGTAAAGGCAATGTATCTAAGCAATTTAAACACTAATTACAAACAATGAAGTATGGGGAAAAAATGCTGCTATAAAATATTTTTGAGGACAGTTAATATCACACAATTGCAAGAATAGCTTTTTCCTTTTTCTTTCTTTTTCTTTTCTTTTCCTCAAACCGATCTGTGGCATCTGCAAAAAATGTCACATCTTCCTTGCTCTCAATCTCGCGTTGTAAAAACTGGAGGCCAGCTAAGTTGAAACCAAGCACATCCTGCAACAGAAGAAGGAAGCCTGGTTAAAATATCACATCATTTCAGAAAAGCTACGTGTGTGTTGAAAACTCCAGAATGGTCACACAGTAGCAGCTTTAAACTGATGTGCTTGTAGAGGGTTGTACTCCACTCCTCCTGTTACTGAATGAATGGCTTTACTTTTTACTTAGAACACATCTTTATAATCAGACATGTTCTATGGTAAAAAGTTCCATGATTCAACAACACTGCGCTGGGCTGGCGCCCTGCCCGGGGTTTGTTCCTGCCTTGCGCCTCGTGCTGGCTGGGATTGGCTCCAGCAGACCCCCGTGACCCTGTGTTACGATATAGCGGGCTGGACAATGACTGACTGACTGACTCAACAACAAAAACATGCTTAGAAGTACAAAAACTCAAAGACTTATAAAATGGGCTGAAAAAACATTAAACAAAATTCATTTCAGAGCAGGTGTTCTCCCCTCCATGACACAAGTCAGGACTCTGGCAGCAGTTTGATCCACAATGTGAATCCTGCTTCTAGTTTTTGGCTGTTTTGATGGCAGAGTCAGATATTGCACATGGAAAACTGAGTGCTCTCGTTAGAACATTTGTAATGATTATCTTACGAATTTTAATCTTATGAATTAATTTAATCTTATAAATGTTTCTTATGAGTTAAATCTATGAATCTTATGAATTTTAGAACATTTGTAATGATTACTCACCCTAATTTGGTTCACTTTGGAAATGGTGTTTTTTTCTGAGATTGTCAATCACATTCAGCATCATCTGATTGCTGGTAATTCGTCCAAAATGTATCCTGAATAACAGAATAAGTTTTAGGAATCGGTTTGAATGAGAACAAATAAATAAAAGAAAAAATAAATTACAATAATGAATTAGTTTCATCTATAGTATTGAAACAAACTAAATCCCAGCTTCTGGTGAATTCATAAATGCAGTCGTTTACTGCAGTGCTTGAGCTTATCTGATTTTAAAGAGTCTCCTGATGCGACAAGTCAAGGAACTGACAAAGCAACTAACGATAGGGGGGGGCATGGTAAAACAACAATATATGGTGGTTGGCCCAGGATAGATGGATCTTTATTTGCCCCCAAGGGAATATGAAAAATTTACAGAAGCTCAAGAAAAATATAAATAAAATAACAAATCACAACCATCCAAACACACACAAGAACGTCTGGCTTAGATAACAGGAGAGCTTCTGCTGTCAATACCAGGCTTGCAGTAAGATCTGCCTAGTTGGGCCACAGGTTTACATGGACATTTCGTTACAGTAGGCCCAGCTTGTGGTGTCCACAAATGGAACATGCTGATTGATAGCTGCCTATGATTTGAAATTAACTCTAAATTCAGAAAACCCTTTTCTTTTAGAGTCCTTAAATTTGGCATTTGCCAAATTTTGTGAACTCCTGGAGTAGTGGTGTCAGTATCAGCTTTAAAAACTCTGAGGTTTAAAGTCTTAAAACTGAATAGTTTCAAATTCACCCAAAACCTAATCAGCATTTAACACTTAAATGCATAAGAAACGGACCATTTACACTTGAGTTAGTGTCCACAAAATTTTTATCAACACACAGATGCACATTCTTATAAAAATGCACAGCACTTGCTCTAGGGAGATCAAAATGTGCTTTTCAGTTCAAATCTTAAGTCTTTTTTTTATTATTATATAAAAGCAAGACTGCCTTTATATGCTGAATATTATATTGAAGGGGGGGGTAAAAAAAAACCCCACCCTACTCTGCACCAGTATTTACTAATCATCAGGGTCCATCTCTCTGTTGCCAGGGAAGGTCGATTCAGTCTCGCAAAGAGGTTTGTTCTGCTCATCACTACGCCCTTCTTTCAAATCTTCACCCCCAGTTTGCTTTTAATCACAGCCTACAGGGCAACACAGTGAAATAAATTGGGTTCTCAAGACTTGCCCTTGAAATGCTTAACATCTTACTAAAGCTGGCTGTTGCAGGATCGCGGGTGGCTGCTGGCAGTTACTGCAGTGCATATCTGTGAACTGACATGGATCATTCTGTCCGTTCCATGACAAAACAATGCACTTAATATACCAAAATGATGAGGGTAGGATGTTTGTGCTTTTGTCCCCTTTTATCAGCTGGCAGCCCCTTATGTTCCGATTGAACCCTACAGGAAGGAAGAATGGAGCGAATTGATCCAAACTGTGTTATACTAAAACCAGCTAAGGCAACCATTACACAGTCACCTGAGATACCCTTGTGAAAACAATTTCAGGACCCCCATATTTCTCTTGCAGTTTCTAAATTTACTTTTTAAAATTCACATATTCTAAATGTCCAGTCCAACGCAGACTTTACATTCTTGCAGTATGCACAATATGCTCTCAATATGGCCTCCTAGTTCTTTTGTCTCTTTCACAGTATTCTTTCATCTTTCTCTGACATTCTTCACAGGTCCATCTGCACTAATACTCATTGACCTCTCTGCTGACCATTACACCTTCTTGAAATGTATGGACTAACTAAAGTTTGCTACTCCCAAATGTTGTCTTCTCCCTCTGACCACATACAGTCTCCTGGCCTTAATAATTAAGCCAAAGTTTGAAATTGCAAATGCAGACCATTAAGTAAACTTGTCAAATACATTTGTTCCTCATGCCTATCACCATCACACTATTTCACATTTGAAAAAAATGAAGGAACCCACCTTAACAAAAAGAAAAGGCACCGGCAGATCTGTTCAACATCCAGTCCACTCTGAATATACTCATTGAAAAGAGTGAGAAGGTCAGGGATGTAAGAAAAAGGAAGGACTAGGAGAGACTCTTCCAATTCACTGCAAAAAAAGTCAATGGCAAACAAGTACATTTCAATTATGTTACTGTACAGACTACTTTTACTTAAAATGAATTATAAATATTAATGCAAATGAAAACTGAAATGGGAAAGGACAGTTAAAAATTTCAAAACAATCATAAGACGGGATAAATAGCAAGGACATCACAAAGTTCTTCCCGAGCATCATAGTGGCATCGTGTGGAGATGAGCTAACCAGGCCTTCTTGAGGAAAACGTGCTGCTATTACACAATTCTTTGGCCACTCTCCAGCTTACCTTTACCCTCACTTGTGAACCAGACCCAGAAGTAGTGAAACTCCTCATCCCATATCTAAAAAGAACATGCCATTCTGTTCCAGATGAAGGCCAAATTCTCAGATTTGAGGTGCTAAATGATCTTCCTAACTGCATCCCACTCTGCAAAGAATCATCCAGCACACACCAGAAATCACAGTCTGACGAGGCCAAGAAAAACACATCATACATCAAGGATGTATCCCTTAGGTTCCCAAACTGGACACTCTTCGAACCTCTATTGCTCCTTCATATTTTGCGAATGAAAATGATGAACACTAAAATAGACAAGATGGACCCTTGACACCCCATACTCTTAAAGTACCTTTTACCAGATGCTACAGAGTGCAAAGTGAGACATTTCTTCCAAGTACACAAAGCAGACATAGACAAGATTCACAAACACCTATGACTCCTCAAACATCTCTGCACAATTTAACAGCCAGGACAAAATCAAGAATTCTCCTCCAGAATCTTCTGGTTTCAGTTCGTGTGTCACCTCATAGTCTTTCAAATGCTGACAAAGAGAAGCTGACTTATGCAACTTCCTTGGTGGCTAGAATATAAACTCCTGCCTCCTTTGTTAAATAACTGGACCACCACCCAAGATGTGGGGCCTATACATCACCACAGTAAGCTCAACCACACGAGATGGACCTCACCCAGCAAGTGGATGTATCCAGTGGTTTGGATCTCCTCAAAGTAATCCTGAACCCAAGGTGACGTTGCATTCCCTACGACCCGTTTGATTTTGTCAAGGTAAGTTGCAGCCTAGTAAGAAGGAGCCGCTAAGAATGTAAAACTACACGACAGTTGGTCATGGGAGCACAACTGCTCATGAATTTCTGAAAAAGTTTTAAACACATTGAATGCTGGACCATTTATTACCAGGACGCTACAGTACAGGTCTAAACATATATAATAAATTCAACTCTTATCAATAAACTCATAAAGAAATGTATTAGAAAGTAATGGTTTTATTATCAATAGTAACCCTGTGTCAGAATGTAACAAAACTGTTAATTACTTTATTTACACCAGCAACATGACTAAAAGCTTCCATTTGAATGAGAGTCCTTGACGCATGGCACCTCACAGAGTGCAGGCTTAGAAGCACATGTGCCCTAAACATGACGTGTTTCTTTGCATTGTCCACACTTGTTACACACAACACATTAGGTAGCTGGTGACTGTTTGTGCTCATTGTGCGGCAGCATGTCCATGCACTGCTGTCCTAACAGTCACCTTGTGATGAAGAAATGCATTTAGGAAGGTGATCCAGACTACGGGTTCCATTTCATCCAGTTGATTGTCACTATCTTGATTGCTGTCGTTACTATCAAAATATTCATCTTGCAATAAATCTAGTTGTTTGAAAACATCAGCAGCTTTATACTTTTTTCACAATGACATAACTATGGACTGTGTATTTATTGCACTATTTTCTCCAAACTGTTGCCACAAAAAAACATTCTATGGCTATCCACTAGATGGCAACACTACAGTAGATAACTAAAATGCAGCAGCAAAACTCGCCAGCAAGCTGAATGCATCCATAGTGACTGTATTCTGAGATGTGGCTTTTCTTGTGGCACCTTTTGACAGGTTAAATGACATACGACTTAACAAGTATCTCGTGTTCAAATGTTAAGTAACGATTAAATAAGTAAATTTTAAAAATTGTATAAGATCCTTAAAAATGTGAGTGAGGTGCAGAGGGACGGTTAACATGGAATTGTTTTCAGCACTGAGGATCAAACAGTGTTTAGTGCATATGAACATTAAAAATAATCTTGTGACATTAATAGTCTTACTGCTTAAATTTGAGGAAAGTCTCCAGAATATACTGAATATGAGTTAAGCAAACAAATAGTTTATGTGAAACAAGAAACTTTCTAAAATGAATTCAAGTGGAGCCAGGAGTGATTTTTATTTAGTACTGAAAATAAATCAATTGGATTTCCATTTCAAGCCTTAATAACATCAGAACAGTAAACACTTAACCAAAGTTTATCTGTAGGCCATTAGCCATTAAATAACAATCATGTACAGTACAAGGACCATCAGGTTTTGTCAAGTGCAGCTAACTTGTTAAAAATAGAAAATGAAATGGTACTCTAAAGAATTAGCTAAGAACGCAACCTCAGTGTTAAGAATGTATTAAAAATAGGCAAAAGAGACCAGAACAGCCAGCCTAATTTAAATTTAAAAAAATAAACTTCGTTCTTCTACCCTAATGGTAGGAAGCTCAGGTAAAGGCACCCAACAGTACAGCTCTGTTATTTCAATTCTAAAGAAGTAGCAGACAGAGGAGACGGTGAAATGGAACAAGAAAAAGTTGTGGTTAGAGATTTCCTATCTAATGCCGCAGACAATCTCAACTAGAGATTAGTCAAGAAATGTACAATTTAGAAAATATAGGATTAACAGGTCCAATTTGTAAGCATTAACATTTACAGTAAAAATGAATATCTTCAGTCAATAGGGGAAGTGACAATGCATGGAGAAAGTCAGAAAATATTCATCACCTTGTCCAGAAGGTACCTACAATCCAACATGTGGAGACACGAGAACATTAAGCAGAAGTGACCGATTTGATGCCTTTTTCACAAGCTGTTTTAATTGTTCAACTTTTAACTTTAACATCCTGCAAGGATCATTTCCAGAATTATGGGGGGGAATATAGCCATATAACTCTTGTCATGCTACCTTCCAGTCAAAGTTTGACAGATTTCAAAAAGCTCACTTTAATATGCAAAACTTCAAATGACTTTGATCCTACTTTCTTCACAGAGTGCAAAAATGCATAAATCTCGTAAGTATATACGCATTTCTAAGGATTCATGGTCTGCTTCCTACTTCAAAGTATGCCCCATCAATCTCAGCACTTAAATACATTATGAAAGCTAACCACTTCAGTCGTGTATAGCTACTGTATCTTATTTGATTGTTCATGTCCATGGATGGACATGGGAACTTTACTTTGGCCAATATCAGGCCATTTTATTTAATGTCAGTTTTACAGTTATGGATCTCAGCAACTGTTTAGGATAGTGTATAATGTCCAGGTGAAAGAGGATAGCCAGCTGGCCTAGGTCAGTTACCTTCCACTATACATGACTGTGGACCCCCAGAGGTTTACCAGTAGCTTCAAATTTTGTTTTTCTCTCTCCCACTGTCAACTGGCCATGTCTCAATTCTTATGTTAATAGTTAATTCAGACTAGCATGGTTTTGCTTAAATTTACACTAATAGATTTGATTTCAGTTTACTTATAATGTATGTGTTTTAGTTACCATGTAAATGCTCTGCACCTACTCATTGGAAAGAGAGCTACACAAACAGCTGATTGAATTTAACTAATCAAAATACAGTGGAACCTCGGTTTGCGAGTAACTTGGTTTACGAGTGTTTTGCAAGACGAGCAAAAATTTTTAATAAATTTTGACTTGATAAACAAGCCAGGTCTTGCAGTACGAGTAGTATGTATACGCTTTGTCTGCTGAGCGTCATGTGATCACAACTGAGCTGATGGTTCTTCTCTCTCTCGCTGCGGGATTGTGGGCAATCATCTCCTATTCTCCGTCTGAGTCAGCGTGCCTCACTCATATAGTCAACATCTGTACGAGCGTATACTGTTTACTGCAGCATTAGCATTGTGACTGTGTGTGCACGCGTGCTCGTTTGTGTGTGTGTGTGCGTGCGTGCATGTGCTCGTGTGCGTGTACGTGTGTGTGTGTGTGTGTGCTCGCTCGCGTGCATGTGCTCGTGTGTGTGTGTGCTGTGATGTGCAAGTCCCCGTCTTGCACCCTAAAACACGAAGCTGAGTCTCGGTACTTCAGCAACACCAGCTTTATTCAGCTTGAAACAGCAACAGCGCGGTTATTTATTGTAGTGGGATCTGCCGCTCTCCTATACACAGACACAGCAGTCAGGCAGGGCCCTGCACATTTATAATGTTCCTTGTTCCTTATATCACCCATCGACGGCAGGTGCTTATAGCATGTCCGCGATCTTTTCGGATTCGCTTTTACGGCGAACTGCTACAGCGCTGGGAGACTGCGATTGCTTTGGGATGCTCTTCCGCGTGTCATCCCATTGGGTGCAATCCCACAAGAGTTTAGAAACTCACTCACACCAACCATGATTTTTTTCAAAGCTAAAGTGCAGGTTAATTTGTTTTATGTATTTTTACCTAATATATTGTATTAATCATTTTTATATGAATAGTTTTGGGTCGTGGAACAAATCATCTGAGTTTCCATTATTTCTTATGGGGAAATTCACTTTGATATACGAGTGCTTTGGACTATGAGCACGTTTCCGGAACGAATTATGCTCGCAAACTGAGGTTCCACTGTAGTCAGGCTCATCCACAGACCAAGACATCAGGCTACTTACAATACATCCATCCATCCATTTTCCAACCCGCTGAATCTGAACACAGGGTCACGGGGGTCTGCTGGAGCCAATCCCAGCCAACACAGGGCACAAGGCAGGGAACCAATCCTGGGCAGGGTGCCAACCCACCGCAGTTACAATATAATAAATGAATAAAAATCAGAGTGCACTGAACAGGTAGGCACTGACAGGAGATGTGAGTGCATATTTTAACAGGTGATGAAATATATCTATGGTCATGTTCCTTGAGTCTCTGACATAATTACTTTGACATAATTGGGTTTGTCTTTGAGAGCCTTAATTGGTAGTCTGGGCATCACAAGCAGGAAGGCTTTCTGTATTGATAATGAATAGAAAACTACTAACCAGGAATGCCATTTATAAAACTTTGCATGGAGTTGTGTTTAAAAGTATACATATGCAAAAAAAAAATTGTTGTATGCACATTTCTATGCATTTTACCCTTTATAAATCACAGCTATCTCATAATTGTGCGTATGTGAATGCACCTCAAACCCTGCCCAGTTGCCACCTTGAAACAACCATAAATATGCAGTCACAATGCCGCAAAACCTTCCTGACACATCAAGTTCTATACTGCACTTCGCAACTGACCACACAAGAGCACACGCAGCACTGTAACGCCTCTCCTCTGTGCCCTGGAAGCCAGCCTCTGAGTAGGCACCCACTATCACCTGACATGTGTAATGACATGATTGCTGTTACAATGAATACTACAAGACATAGAAAAACTGATGGTTCAGTCAGTCACCTTACGTAACAAGCTAGCAATCACACAGAGTATCATGACGTCCGCCAAAGCTAATTTACCCCAAAACAAACAAGTCATGGGTTGACTAAGGCTGCCGAGCCACAATGTTTGTCATTCTCAGCATCACAGTTGACTTTTGCATTAATGGAATATAACAGCTCACAGTTAACAAAAGCAGCTTTATTCTCACTGGGTGCTGTTGTTGCAATGAGTACAGTAAAGTGGTCCGATTATGTTAGGAAAACTGGACACTTCAGCAAATTGCCTTTGTATGTTGGCAAAAACATGTTATGTTTAATGTACAGAATGTACACCCACACCATATGAAAACAACGTAGTGCCTCATCAGTCGGTTAATGGCTTCCAGCACAGCAGGGCAGTGACAACAGGTAGCCTGTATAAACTAACAAAAAAACAAAAACGTTCTTCAGTGCACATGTGCAGTATTGGCGCTCTTAAAAGGCAATTTACATCACTTTTAAGGTTTAGTATGTTTGTCATGTAAACACACATTATAATAATAGCTGGTTATATGAATAATTACCTATGTGAGTCGCCACTTGGCTGCATTTCCCTACTTGATCAAGGATGTTATTTCCCAATTTCTTCAAAATGCTGCATATGGATTAGTTTAATAAGGATTAGAGTTTCCATTAATATCCATAAATTCTCCCATCAAGTTTTCTTTTATAAATCCTGACTTTTGTGTGGAACGTTGCATAAACACATTTCGGGCCTTTTTTTGTGTTATAAAGCTGACCCCAGCTCTGTATTAGATGACACAATAGCCAATTATTTTGCTACTGTAACAAGCAGGAAAGCAGTAAGAGGTTTACGTCTACATTTGAAGCCACCTGATTTATAAAATACATAGAAATAATCAACATATTGTGCAAGCTGTAATAAACCTTGGTAGAAATCAGCCTTACCTTGATTTTACTTTTCTGAATACATCCAAAACATATTGAGAAGGCTGAAATATTAAGAATTAAAAGTAAATAACATGTAACTGATTGATTAAGTGCAACACAGTCTTGCTAAACTGAACACTGTTGATTCTTAATAAACTGAGAGAAATTTAAGAGGCTGTCTGTTGAAGAAAGAGAAATCCGAATGACAATTCCTGCTTATTCACCAACAGAAGGTAGGCCACTATATTTTTAATTTTCTTATCAATACTTGGTTTAGTCTTTGTGATACTCTGATTATTACAATTAAATAGTCTGCTTCTTTGTTGAAAAGTTACATTTTCTATACTAAAAAAGAAATACTTACAGAAATATTTCCATAGGCAATAAGGATTGGATTCATCACAGGAGGAGGTAACTGTTTAAAATGGGGAGAGAAAAAAGAAGAAAAAAAACAAACATTTTTGTACGATTCTAGGAAAATAAAATACTTAAGAAATGTAACCATGAAATGATTATGGCTCACATTGATTTGTTGTACTATTCCGACGAATCTTTACACAACTCTTTACTGAGCACCTTTAATCCATATTTTGTATTATTTTTAATTGTTGTCTACTTAACGTATTTCTGTCGCAGCCAACATGGCCGCACTCTTTTCACTGTTAATCTTTATTTCAGTTTATTTGTACTGTTTTGCTCCGACTCCAAGGACTGTACTGTATAACTGCACAGTACGAAATCAGTCAATGAACTAATATACAAGATAATGGTTTAAAATATGACTCAAAATTTAAGGCTAGATGTATTTTGTTTTTTTGCATATTGTAGTATTTTCTGTGCCTAACAACTAAATACAAAGAATTTACCTTTGTGTAAAACTGCATACTTACACTGCAGCTTTTTGGAGGGTGGGGATCAATTATAATAAAATGTCACATCGTTCATGTTCTGCAGTAAACATGACAATGCTTGATGGACATGCAGTATTTTTAAAAATAGCTACAGCAAAACAGAGGTCATGCACATTTGAAGCAGTAGGTCATGTTTAAGCACAGATGACAGAACTTTAACAATCTGAAACATCAAATACTGACTTATAAGTCTTGCTTTTCTTCAAAGCAGCAGAAATTATGCAATCAGATTCACAAATGAAATGGACATCAACAGGCATTAAAGGCATTTATGGTACACAAATTATTCAAATTAATTATTGTAACCAATCATCACACTTGTAATATTAGAAAGAAATCCTTAGACATTATTAGTTTAACATGTTAGTTGTGCCAGTTGCAATTAAGGTTGTACATCAAACATTAACCAGAGGTAATAATGAAATGAAAATTCAGACTCATTTTTAGTTGATCTAATTTAAAAGGTGAAAAATGCGCTATTTTTTTAATAAATATCACAGAACATAATATTTCACCATTTAATAAACAGAATTTACTGAGAAATGTTGTCAATAGATATTTTAAAAGAGAAAAAATAGAAATGTCTTTCTATACTTAGATAAACAACACTCTAAAAGTTGGACTGATTTTACCAGTTTCTGGTAGTGAAAAGTCAAGCAAAAATGACTCCTTTTATTGGCTAACTAAAAAGATTACAATATGCAAGCTTCCGAGACAACTCCGGCCCCTTCACAGGCAAGATGTAATCTGGTAGAAAGTACTAAAGCTAATGTGGTGCTGACCTCTTTCTCTGCTGCTTTACTAGCTGCGTTGTGTTCTTCAAGTTTTCTGGTTTCTTCACGGTACAGCTCTATAGCTTCCATAATTCGTTCAGCCTGAAAAACACCACAAGTTAAATGAAAATACAACTCTCCTCTTCTTGTGGGCATTATAATCGGCACAATATTCGCATGTTACACACCAGTTCATTACAAACACTTTTAACTTAAATAACCTAATGAATACAGAAGTCTTATTAGGTGTTACATAATTTAGGAAATTACTCACTGCTTTGACGGTTTCGATAGTCTTTCTTCCTGCCAGCCCAACCTCCCCTTGGATTTCACCAGGTACCTTTCAGTGGACAGGAATTATAATAATTAGTATTACATCTTTAAAATCAAAAGATGGACAATGAGAAAATGAATGAGAAATGATTCTTACTACTGGTTCATCTTGCTTGGCCATGCTTTCCTCAAATTCTGCTTCTCTTTGCTAAAAAAAAAAAAGAGTAAGCAATTAAATACATTTATAAAAAAAATCAAAATTCAGATGATGTAAACTAAAGCAATGAGAAAAATAAACAATACAAAGCATAGGGATCTGCAGTATTTTACAATGCCAGTCAATGTGATTAACAAAATTGTCAGTATTGCTTAAAATTAATTATACATTTCTGATATGTGCATATTGTTCATAGCAAATAGCAGCTCCCCATTTGGTTTTGTAGCAGTGACATAAGCCTTTATGTGGGGTAAATTACACTTGTTTTTTCTCACACCACCCATTGCAACTTGCATTGTACAGCTATGGGCAGTGGCACATTGGCAAAATACAGCTTTTACTATTAAATTGCTATTCCAAAAAGGGCTCCCATAATATAACAAGTGATGGATTTTTCCCAGTGATGTCACAAAACGGTAATGACTGCTACACAATTAGTATATAGGAATGATACAATAATTAACGACCAATTGCTATGCACAAGTCTACTGAGGATTATTTACGTTTTACACCCAATCATAATCCAAATCTAGAAGAAGCCTGCCCGTAATATCCGACTAAGCCTGTACTCTGTATTACAGTGGTTTCATAAATATATACATTTCCAATTATAGTAATACAGGGCCCTTTTCCTACATTCCATGTGAGAAGAACCATTGCCAAGGTCTAATATGCCTGGATCCGTTTGAGTCAACCGTCAACCCATGTGACACTGTGACTTGCTCTGAAAAAACATGAAAAACAATCAAGAAATACTAAGGTGCGCACACTTTTTGATCCAGAGATTCTTGGCAGTAGCAATACCCAGTACCACCCAAAATGAAAGTAGGAACCAGATCCAAGGACTCAGAGTCTGTCAGAGTTTTGTAATGTGGAGAAAGGTCGCTTTTACTGGCAGACTAAAGGAACATACAAATGTATAATAAAGTGACCTTTATGTTGAACAATATCTTAAAATAGTTTTACACTTTAAGTAATGAAAACAGTAGTACTACACATGTACCTACAGTACAATCTGAGAATCGAAACCTCAAGTGATTTGCTGAAGCACACTTGGGGAGCAGTTGTAGACAATGTAACTTTGCAATTTCTAGTTGCAACTCTTTAGCAATGTAATCTTATTTTTTATTTCATTACTCCTTTACAAAAAAGAAATATTTCACTGGAAGGATCTTTACCATTTCTTTTTCTTCTTCTAATATAATCGGCTCTTTTGTTCTCTCCCAAAGTCTGAGTGACTTGTCATGTGAAGCGGACACAACATTATCCCCATTTGGACTCACAGCCAAGCACCACACTTCTTGATGGTGGCCCTAAAAATAAGTGAAAAGAAAATCACATTCTGAATAACAAATTAAACAAATGATCTGTAAAAAAATAAATAAAAACACAACTACCCATTAAATAAATAAGATGATCATTCAAAGAATTTACTAAAATTTCCTTGTTGACACATGCACCAGTGTGACCCACAAGCTTTCATCATCAACAGCATTTGTACTACACTCTGGTCTTAAGTAAAGAAATAGCAATCACAAGAGCTCATGTTCATGTCGATATTTTGACATTTATTACTAAAACATGAAAAACGTTTCTGTTTTAACAATGTGTTTACATAAGATTGTTGTAGACACAGAACACACATGAAATGCATGTGTTACAAACAACAATCTATTATTTCCCGTCTAAAACTCCAGCACTTCAGTCCAAGATAATCCAGGCTTGAGCTAGGAGAACTTCTTGCCCTTTCTGCGGTGGTGGGGGGGCTGCTTGCTGCTTGTGTTGGTCAACACATTTACAAGACAAAAGATGCTGACGGAGAGGTGCGAAGGGATTTAAGGTGGGCCGGATTTACGAGTTTTTTCGTTGGCTTTGGTAATTCTAGTGCTAATGGACTCAAATCAGTTCCTTGAGGACTACCCACTTTCACTTCAACCAGTTTCTTAATTAGAAGCCAGTTCTTGCTATTAATTAGAACCATTCTTTAACTCTGTGGCTTTTTAGAGCTCTCATTATCTAATATTATATGCATTTAAAACTGATGATTTTCAATTTTCCTGAATGCAAAACCTGAATGTTTTGTTATCCAGATCAGATCAATATTCCTCAGACCTTTACTGTTTTAATTTGCTAAAACAAATATTAAATATTGTATGATGGACACATACTGTATGTGCATGTTAGGTAGTCATCTGTTGGCTTACTTTGTGTTCCATTATTGTCTGGCTGCTGCTCAATGGAAAAAAAAATGTTCTGAAAAGCAAGTCAATTAAAATCTAGGCAACAAAGTATGTTCCATAATAATGAATACAGAATGTAATGTATGTTCCATTTGCAAAAGTATCCGCTACTAATGGACAAAAGTAGCTGAATTCGAAAGTCTTTCACCAATGTAGCCCACACCACAATCTGAATTTACTGTCCCTGGTTTAAATGGGAAAAAAAAGTTCTATTTTTCCCCAAAGTACCT
This sequence comes from Erpetoichthys calabaricus, assembly GCF_900747795.2. Taxonomy (NCBI): domain Eukaryota; kingdom Metazoa; phylum Chordata; class Cladistia; order Polypteriformes; family Polypteridae; genus Erpetoichthys; species Erpetoichthys calabaricus. The sequence goes on along the minus strand of NC_041397.2, from coordinate 266,842,452 downwards.
TTTACATCTGCATATTCTATAGGCTACTGTTGATAGTAAAATTTGATTTGAAATGAAAAACACATCATTTTAAAATAGAATCATACTTAAACCATTTCTTTAAATGAAAACAAAGAGCCTTGTATGTCTCACCCTCCCCATATCACTAACACAATTCCAGCATATTCGTCTACCATTTGTGTCTGGTTTGCTTGTTTGTTTTTTTATATATAGTTATTTGAGTAAGAAGTTTTTCTTTTTCTCTAAAAAATGTTGGTAAACAGCAATGGCAAAGTCCAAATGCTGTTCTGAAAGCTCGGTTTCTACCACATTAAGTGCCAATATCATTCATTTCATTGACACCTGTGCTCACCCATTCCATTTTCTATGACATACTGGCCTGCACTGTCAGTATGTGCATCAACTAGAGAAATGAACTGATGCTCCACTCACTGGAAATCTTTTAGGCAATTTGATTGCCTTTTTGTGTACTTTGGGCGGAGTGGTGGCTCTGAGGCTAAGGATCTGCGCTGGTATTCCGAAAGTTGCCGGTTCGAATCCCCGTCACTGCCAAAAGAGATCCTGCTCTGCTGGGCCCTTGAGCAAGGCCCTTAACCTGTAATTGCTCCAGGGGCACTGTACAATGGCTGACCCTGCGCTCTGACCCCAAGGGGTATGTGAAAACTACCAAATTCCTAATATAAGAAATTGTATAAGGCGAAATAAAGAACAAAAAAAAAAAAATTCATGCTGTGTTTCATAACATTTGTTTGGCATTTGTGTGGGCTTTTGCTCATTTGTCATCAGATTTCCCTGGGGGCTTGGATTGATGGCACTAGGGCAATCACACATGCCCATGGTTGTGCACAGGGACCTCCAAGTTCTGGTATTTATCTTTATGTGCATTGCTTTGTCTTTCTTCTGCACTGTTGCTGCATTCTTGTAGCCACTCACCAGTGCTCCTCCCATCTTAAGTATCCCACTGTGCTACTCTGCTTCTTAGTCAGTTTCCTATTTCTCAATTAAGTACTTGCTTTACACTAGGCTGAAATACTCTTGGGATAAACTAGTGCACATTAAACAATTTGTCCAGAGGAAATGGTCAGACTGGAATATCCTGAAAGACACTGGTATTGTGCAGTGTCTGAAATATATAGGACATCACCAAGCTGTGACCAGGAAGTTCAACAGCAGCACTTTTGGACATCACTGTCCTATACTGGGTTTTGGGAATAAGGGTGTCAATGTGCCAAATTGGAGCTACATTGAAATAAACTCTGGATTTGGATCTGGGAACAATGAATTCTCAGCCTTAGCACAGTCTATCAATGGCTAATCACTGGCAATGTCAGAATTCATTACAGACTGCAAACTCAAAATATTATATTTAACAGAAACTGGAGAAAAACCAAATGAGTTTCTGTGTGTAATAGAGGTGACTCCTTCTGGTTGTGTTCGAGCTTGCAGCTCAAGATAAGGTGGAGGGAGGAGGGGTCTTGCTGTGATTGTGAGATCTGAGCTAAACATCAAAACAATCCCAATTGAATGTCCATTGTCCTTCAAGTGTCTGGCTCTACAACTCTGGTCGTATTTGACTTCTTATTCTCTGTCATCCTCCAGATTACAATGGGCCTTTTTTTTTATCTGATCTGATTGAATTACTCTCTCATTTAAGTTCTCTTTCCTAGACAGTTATTCTACTAAATGACTTTAATATGCACATTGATTATCTTTCATGTATGCTGAAAAAATGAATTGATTTGACAAATGAATGAATTGACAAATTAATTCCTAACCCTACTTGGTGCAGCATGTTGATTTTCCTGCCCACTCTGGTGGTCACATATTAGATATCATTGGTACATCTGGATTATCTGTTGGCAACACTCACAACACTAACTTGGGCTTCTCTGACTATAAAGCAGTGCTTTTCACTGTTCCAACACCTCTTCCTGCTCTTAGCTGTAAATGTCAAATATCTTTCAGAAACCTTAAAAATATCTGTCACTATATTCTTGTTGGATCCATTTCAGATCCTTTTCCGTCTTCCCCTATTCCATCTACATTCCATAGTCTTGTTAATCACTACAACTCAGCCCTTCATTCAGCACTAGATAGCATAGCTCCTTTGAAACATAAGGAGTTTTCCATAAAGTTTTTAGCTTAATGGTATAATTCAAAATTACGGTCTATGAAAGCAGCTGGCGCATACCTTGAGAGAATGTCATGTAAGGCCGGGGTTATACTTCACGCGACACGACGCATGCTGCATGCTCCTGCTACGCAAGTGTTGTACTGTTTATACTTGCGCGCATACTTTACGTAAATCTGGAGGAATCTACCAGGTGGCGGTGCGAGATATTATCAAGGTGAGAACATCCATTAAATTCCGATGACACTTTACCGTAATATCTCTGAAAAGGATGTTTAATGATTAAATCCATCAGTCCAGGGATTTGTCCATTTCAGCTAGCATTGGTCACAAGGCAGAAACAATCCCTGGACGAGACACATATACACTGGAGTCATTTTAGTGTAACCAAATCTGCATATCTTTGGAAGGAAACCCAGCAGGAAAACATGTAAACTCCAGACAGGGAATATCAGCGAAGTGACTCCCTGCAAGACAGCAGCGCTAACGCTCCGCCACCGTGTCACCCCCATGTGTGTAATTATTAACAGTATTCATTATTTAAATGAAATTACCCATTTATCTGTAAAATGTAATATACATACTTTAATGCATTTCATCATGAAAGTGATATCAAGTATAAATTTAAGGATTCTAACTGTGCAGAGAGTTGAAATATCATACATTTAATGTGCGCAGTGTGGCGATCTATTGCTGGCAATCCGCTGCTGTCAGGACCAGAGGAAGCCCTAGAAAAAATGACGGCACAGAAGACGGTATGTGAGACTTTTAAAATGTATCATGTCATTACAATCGAGAATATGCGACGCTTGAATATAAAAGCACCACGAATACATCTGTATGTCGGCATTTAGCCTAACCACATCGAACCATACATCAAACATCGAAGCGCGCACATCAATCTCGTAGGATCCGCAAAGCGGCTTTCTGTCACATGTAGATAGTAAACCGAGACTCTGACGTCACATTCCAAGTTTTAGCACACTGCGCCCCCCGACTTTTTGCTGGTACTGCAACTCGCACACGCGTCATGTTAATTTCTGAGGACCTGCTCAGAGGACGCATCAAATGAACGCTGGGAACGTGTGGCAGCCATGATGCGGGTGCGTACACATTCTGAGCGTGAAGTATAAACGAGCCCTAAGACTATCCTCAATGTGCACACACAGGCTTTCTCCAACCATCAAAGAGCTTACAGAGATAAAACTAACTGCAGCCAAGGATACACACTATGGCACAAGAAATAATAGATAGTGGCCATGATAACCGAGGGTTTATACTCTGTGGTTAATAAACTACTTCAACCTGCATCTGGTTCAATCACCTCTTACACTGAAGACTATAAAACACTCCTTTTTCTTTTTATTTGATAAAATTAAAAACCTAAATAATTCAACTAATATAAAATCAACCCTCACTTTATATTTTTTCTGTCTTTCATCTCCATCCAGCTCCAAATTCTCACCAGTTTCATTTACACTTTTTAATGACCTGGGGCCTCATGTATAACGCCGTGCATAGGATTCACACTGAAACACGGCATATTGAGAAAACTGGAAATGTGCGTATGCACAAAAAATCCAGACGCATAAAAATTTCAACTCACTTCCTCTTTATAAATCCCAAAGAACATGAAATTTAACACACGTGCATATGCATACAGCCCCATCCTGTCTCCTCCAAGAATTTTGCATATTTGAATATGCAAATAAATATAAATAGCCCCTTCCGTTCGATGTTTTGTTAACGTTCGATGTTTTGTTAAAAGACAATGGCAACAGCACATGGAAAAAAGAAGAATTTCAGCGAATACAAAATAGCAAGGAAAAAATGTACTATTTGTTGGCTTAAAGCAGTGGTATAAGCAACAGAGCAAAGTTGATCAAGTGATACAGAGTGGTGGAGACTAAAAAGTTCAAGTTCAGAAAGTTGTACAGTCCCCAAAAAGGAAGTGAAAAGGCGAGCCACAGCCCACCATCTGTTTATTCTGTTTCATACAATTTTACAAACACTAACAACTGTGCCAAGGACACGAATCCACACGGTGATGATGCTGCTGTGCCCAGCACATCTTTGGGTGCTGGTTGTTCACACACCTCTGCCTCGGAAACCACTGGGCGACCACCTGGCAGTGTGCTAAAGCAGGGGTCCCCAACCACCGGTCCGCGACCCACTACCGGGCCGCAGCCGTCTGACAGCTGGGCCGCGAGAGAACTGCCGGCAACGGAGACTCACTCAGACTTTTCAGAACGCTTGGCGGGCGGGGCTTTGCAGCGGTGCAGAGAAAGGAGAGAGACCGAGGTGAGAGAGTATTACAACAAAGTATTGTTACGGTCCCGATAGTTTCCCAATATGACACGAGTCTATAGAAATCGCATTATTACGAAGTACATTCAGCGGATGCTTTCATTACAACGAAGTGACCTTGAAATGCCTGAATGAATCATCCACAGAGCAGTTAGATCTGTGGTCACAGCTCAGATGTGCACGTTTGCACAACGATCCCCAAACAGAAACATTGTAAAAAAAAAAAATTATTTTTTCGAACTTTCCTCGTACTGTTTTTTTTTTTGCTGTTTTTGTTTTCTGTGGTTTTCAGTGATACCTTTTGCTTAGTGCTTGTCAACATTTGAAAAACATCCATTGGAATTTAACTCATTGTCACCCTCCTATAGAAACGGCAGACACGAAAAAAACGATAACAGTGTTAATGTTTGTGATGTGCAATCTGTTGGAATGGCAAATGCAAAGCATATGTCTTTGTTATATGCAAAAAGAAGAAAAATCTCGGGTTGCAAACGTATGCGAACTGCTTAATAATAATAAATGTTATGTAAATTGTGTATAAAACTGTCCAAGACGACCGGTCCGTGGAAAAATTTGCATCTAATAAAGTGGTCCTTGCTGTCAAAAAGGTTGGGGACCACTGTGCTAAAGCACACTGTTCTGGAGTCACAAAATGCAATAGTGGATGCTGCAAGAGACTTGGCCAATGAACTAAGGAATATAAGGGCTGTACTATGTGATATTGACCACAAATTAAATGAACTGGTTTAAAAATAAATGCTGCATCTGATTACCTGTTTTTACATTCTGCAAATTACATTCAAACAAAGTTGTAGCAGTGCCTGATTTTGCTGATCCTTTGGTGGGTCAGGATCAGGTTCATCATATTGCATCTCTTCAGATACGGGCAAGCCACGATTGTGTGCCACATTATGCAGCACGCTACATGCTTGCACAATGTGACACACTTTCTGTGGACCATGGAGAAGCACATTAATAGAATGGAAATGCCTTCTATTTACATAAGCAAATTCATTCTCTGAAGGCACCTTTATAGCATAGCATCTGCGCCGAGCAGCACAACGGATAGATTCTCTGCTCTTTAAATGTCTCTTTGAGGCAACTCAGTATCCTTAAATGGACAGCTTGCCTTTTGCTGCACTAGTTGTAAAAAAAATGCATGCGACACTGCAAAGTTGCAAATTTTATATGCGCTCCTGCTATAGATGAAGTAATGCCAGCTCATTCTTTTGGTGATTCATCACTGGCTGATGTAACTTGTCCATCGCCATTGCAATAGCAATGTGTGTGCAGTTGACTGCTCCAATTACATTTGGAAAACCGGACATTGCTGCGAATTGCGCTTTGATGTTTCCCAGTTCAACCACAGTATAAGGAGATCTTACATATCTGGATGACAAGCAGATAATACCATCCTAAACAGATGGCTTTGTATGACTCCTTGATGATTGTGAAATGCCCGATCGGTCAGCAAGTTCACGTTAAAAAGCTCCTGTGGCTAAAAACCCAACAGTGGACAGAACTTGCAGAGGAGCAGGTAGAGCACAATTCCTCAAAGTCTGCCTTTGTAAAGCCGGTGCAAGTTCAGCACACAGCTCCAAGAGGATAGCTTTTGGAAATTGAAATCGACATCATCATCTATAAAAATACGCACTCTCTTCTAATTCTTCCATTTGCAATGTCTTCTAATTCTTCCATTTGCAATGTCTTCTAACAATACAAAAGCAGCTATGAAAGTTGGAATAGTTTGGCCATTATGTGCACCATTATACTGTTACAGAATGATTACAATCAACTGAATTAAATTTGTAAACAATATGCAATTAACTTTAGTGTATTTAATAAATCCCGCATCACGAACGCAAATATGAAAAAGAAGGGAAACGACACAGAACCAGTAGCACTGCTTTGATTCTGGGTGCTGCCCGTCTGCAAAACTGAGCAGAAACTTGCACAAACACGGTGTAAGGCTGCTGTGAAAATGTCCGTGGCTTTATAACAAAATTTGATTTTATATATCTCGAAGTGTGTGTGGAAATGTGCGTACGCAACATTTTTGTTTGTACGTACCGTTTATACATGAGGCCCCTAGTCAGTAAGATGAAGCCTACTACTTGTGTAGTGGACCCCATCCCCACCACACTTCTCAAATCCTGCCCTAATGTTATAATCCCAACTGTTATGACAATAATAAATGCATCTCTTGACACAGGCTCTGTGCCAGCTTCTTTGAAAGCTGCATCTGTAACCCCACCATTAAAAAAGTCTGATCTTGATGTTGACAATCTGAACAATTTTTGGCCCATCTTTTATTTACATTGTCTAAAATTTTTGAGTATATTGTACACTATGTCCTCCACCCTCTGCTGTTCTGTATCTACATGCTTCCCCTTGGCCATATTATTAGTAGCTTTGAACTGGGTTATCATTTCTATGTAGATGATATTCAGATCTATTTTAATGTTATAAATGAAAGTTCTTCAAAGCTTTCTTAGCTCACAACTTGCCTCAGTGAAATTAAAACCTGGATGAAATATAACAAGAAACTGCAACAAAACCAAGGTCATGTTAATTAGCACTAAAGCTCAGCTTAAGAACTTTTCAAGCGTCCTTGGTGATGATGTCATCAGACCTTGGAAACTTGGTGTCACTTTTGATTCCTACCTTTCTTATACTACCCACATTCATCACATTAAGAAACTTTCTTAATTCCATTTCCATAACATATCCCATATTCGCTCATTCCTCTTCTTTTCCAACACTGAGAAAATTGTTCATGCGTTTATCACATCCTGCATCGACTACTATAACTCCTAACTGGCAGGTGCCCCTTTCTAATCAGTTATCACAGCTTCAGCTGGTTCAGAATTCTGCTGCAAGAGTCCTTACACAGACCCGCAACAGTCAGCACGTCAAACTAATACTGCTTCAACTTCACCGGTTCTCAGTGTCTTAATAGGATTGTGTATAAAATTCTATTAATAACCTGTAAAGCTTTACATGGCCTCGAACTGGACTACATCAATAACCTCATTCACCACCATGTTCCTGTCTGCCCACTAAGGTCTACTGATTCTGGTAATTGTCTGTGCCCCAAACTAACCAGTGCTCTATTGTTGACATAGCCTTCAGCTTTATAGCACCAAGACTTTGTAACAATCTCCCTAAATTAATTAGATCAGCCGACTCAATTAATTCATAGTACTATTTTGTATTTAATTCTGGTTTACTGATTCTTATTCTATTTCAATGCTTTATATATCGTGCATTTATCTTTATTTGGTGTTTTATGCAGACATTATTTGTATCCAATGGTTTATATGCCCTGTTGTTCATTCTGAATTTCTGTGATACACTATGAGCCTGGGAAATGCACTCTATATAAATAAAATGTATTAGGATTATTATTATATGCTAACCCATTCAATGTCCAATTATATTAGGTGTAGAAAGTTACCAGTTCACTTTTACCAGGATCTTTGACTTGCCTTTGCATGCCTGCATCCCAACAGTCCAACAGTAAATTCAGGGAAATGCTAGTATGTGTTAAAAGGGCTACAAGAATACAATTGCTATCTTATCACAATGTAAGCTTACCTCCAGCACCTGAACTTGCTCAAAATTATCAGCATCCCATTGTTTAATTTTCCCATCCTTTCCTGCAGTAAAGAACAGATGAGTTTTCGGTACAAACTGCAGGAACATGACACTGAAAAGTGAGAACAAACCAACAGGTAAAGATTGCAAGATGAAGTGTTTCCAAAAAGTCAGTAATATGAACATCCAATTCTATTGGGTTTTCATGCCACAATTTAGAAATCTGCCTGTTATGAATCCATTGTGTAATAATACTGCATAAACCAGTTTGTCCTGTTTAATATATTTCTCAGCATAAGTAAGCAATACATTATATAAGCCAACCACTAGCAATAGTAGTATTACTCCACATACCTCAGGCTCTTTCCATAGTCCAAAGATATTAGGTCAGTTGGATTCTTTAAGGGTACAGTTCTAACTAATTTTGCTTAGAAAGAACTTAAGTATACATTTTTGTGTCACCTATATCCAGACTCACCACGCAGCATGGTCACCATACACAATACAAATAAGAATACATGGGACAAGATATAAAGTAAACCAAAGTTAAAATAAAACAACATCAATGTTGAAGGAATATTAAATAACAATTTAAATAAATTGACTTTAAAAACACCACATTAAGGGATGTCAACAAGTAATAAAAAAAAAATAGTATAAACATTTTAGAGAATGATTCAAAGATGATAGACTGGACTGAATTCTAAGACAGGCTGAAATGAAGGTTTAAAAAAAGGTAGGTTTTTAGTCTTGATTTAAAAATACCAACTGAGTGTTCTTCTTTAACACATAACATAAGGCCATTCCAAAGATAAGGTGCACATTAGGCAAATGGACTGTGACCAGCTGATTTTTGTTTTTTGAAACTGAGGGAATGATCAAAAGACTATTATTAACAGGGTGTAGAGGATGTAAAGGAGTGTATGGAGTTATTAGCTCAGCTAAGTAAAGGTGGTGGAAAGTCTAAGCAAGGTCTTATACATTAAAAGAAGAACTTTAAAAATCATCTTTAGCTTGTACTGGTGTAACCAATGAAGGGAAGCTATAATGTGCGTTATGGGATCACATTTTTTTTGTTTTTGTTAGGATTTTAAATGCAACATTCTGAACAAGATGAAGACTTCTAGTAGCACAACAGGGAAGACTGGAGAAAATGGCATTACAGTAATCAAGATTGGAAAGAAGTAAATGCATGTATTACAATGTTTTCAGCATCCCACAAAGATGGAATAGATCATATTTTTACAATACTACTAAGACGAAAAAGTACTGTTCTGTTAATAGTCTTAATATGAGACTGGAATGTGAAACGAGTATCGGGATATGTAAAATATACATATACAAAAATTGTTAACATTCATCCATTGTTAATGGAAACATTCAGATACATTTTTCACTTTGCTATTCAAAGAACCACAGGAACAAGAAGTATGCAAATGCCACACAAAATACACACAGTATGGCAGTATGAGAGCCAAACAATATGTGGCAATATAAATTCTTGTTATGATACAAAGGTGGTCACTGAATAAAACTTTAAAATGGTTTTACACTTAAAAGACATATAAAAATTAAAATGGTAATTGGATTATTGTATGGATATTATCTAAAAGGCTAAACATTTTGTTGCAACAGATTTATCTAGCTAAAACGCCAATTAACTTAGACTAGCATTAAAATATGCACAGATGAGATTTGATTTTTGCATAGTTATGTTTTGTTAAGATTATCTTACCTGTCGTCATGAGCAAAAAGTGATCTATGACAGTTTCCAAAATCTAGACCCCATATTTTTACATTCCTATCTGCAGACCCTGTGGCTATCAATGTGCTGTCCTGAAAATAAAACGGTAGGAACAATTATCATCCTGTTTTAGGTTCAGGTTGCTTTGTACAATTCAAATGGTTCCATTTTCATATGCATCTCCTTCATTAGAAGACAGCACAGAACAAAAATCTGGACCAATATTGCTAAATACATTTTCTTATGTTAATTACATGTCACCAAGCAATGCCCTTATTCTTATCAACTATTAATGCACACTAGCTAAAATGTATAAAGTCTGTGACTTAAAGAGATATACTGTAGCTGGAAATCTGCAAACCTTCTTTTAACTCCATCTCTCATTATTCAATTATCTTCCTAGTGTATGCATATAATAACTTGCTCATTAAAACTAAATATTTAAAAACATTTTTTTTTTTTACAAGGTTTACTTGTTTACTATGGGTTAATTTCTTTTGATTTTCAATAAGAATGTGTTTCCTGCAGTGGTATGTTACTTACATGACAAATGTCCATGCAGAGAACTGGAAGCTTATGTCCATAAAGAGAGAGAAAAAACTGTAAAACAAAAGAATACCAAAGATATATAAATGCATGTATAAGTTTTTTTTTTTACCACGTATACTACTATTATCAGAGATTAAAAAGTTAAGCCATTGTCACATTTCACAACCTCTAGGTGGAGGGTATGTCAAACCTGATGACTGTTGCTGCTGATCTTGTCATTTTATTATGTCAATTTATACCAGTGTTTCTGAACCTCTGGACACTGCTTACAAGTCACCATCTTTGCATCATAAGCAATTTATATAAAAAAAAAAAAAAAAAAAACCCACAATAACAGAGTTTCACTGAAGGGGTCAATTATAGACATTTGGAATAAGCTAGCGTGGTAGACAGTTAAGACTTTAGGGACTTTCAAAATTATTCCTGATGTTTTTTTTATAAGAATTAAATGGGACAGGACTGGTGAGCTTTGCTGGGCTGCATGGCCTGTTCTCATCTAGATTGTTCTAATGTTCTAACTGTGGTGTGCAACATTTTTTCCCCAAATCTAATCAAGCTTGTTTCACCAGTGGGCCCATGCTCCACAAATACCCGTGCTTGTTAATTTTACAATTTTAGTTCCCTTTTAAAATAATGCTTTTTCACCAAGAGGGACAAACACCCCATGATCAACCTCAACCATGTTGATCTTTGATTTCTGAATATGGGAAATCCCAGTGGGCTTGGCAATGAACACTAGTAGGTAAAACTGGGTTGCAAGGCCTTAAAGACTGAGAACCACTACCCAACTGTATTACAAATTTCCTGTACAGTTTCACACTTTCAAAACGTTGCATGCTTCTTCTGATAGCTAATATTGTGATTCCTTAAAATCTATTTTAAAACAGAGAAACATTCTATGTGACATCAAGTACAAAATACTTCGCCGTTTCAATTTTACCTTGAAAGTGGTTAACAGCAACTTATATATTTTGTATATTTATCTCTTTTTCACCTTTGACAGCCAATACTGACAGCAAACAGATCCCCAACACAAATTAATAAAACACCAGCAAACTGGATGTGTGGCAGCAGAAGGTTAATCGTGGTCACATGCTATTTGCACAGGCACGCAGTGTGTGCATGTAAACTTCCACATCAGCAAATTGTTTCTGCTTTATAAAGTCTTCTCAGCTGCTTGAGCACAAATGAAAGAGAACCAGCACATCAGCATTTTACTCCTCCTGATGCTTTAAGCCATAACAGGTTAAGTTAAATGATCTTCCTAACCATAAAAATATAAAATGAAAGCAAGTAAAACAAAAGGTTATCTAGATATAAATGAAGTACCCTGTGGCATGTAAGCCATTATGCACAGGGTAAATAAACATTTACTCAGTATTAACCCTACACAAAACAAACCTCACAACTTCATTACCTGAGGTTTATAGTAATTCATTATTTCCCTGAATGTCCCAAATGACAGCAACAGTCCCAATTTCAGGCTGTCGAGAATATTAAAATATTGTGGTTTTAACAGGTTACCCATCTAATAAAGTTTTTCAGTGCCAAAAACATTAATTCACCAAAACAAGTATTGCCACAGTACATTTAGAACAGCACACATGAAACTATAACCCTACTTGATTAACAACTTGTGTTAATTCTTAACAGCATCGTGAGGAGGAGGCACATAAAAACAGAGTGTGCCACCATTTTATTTATTTACACTGTCTAGAATCATATATGTGTTTGTGAGAGTGTTTTTTTTTCCTGTGCTCTGATGATGACATAAAGTAAGTATTAAACAAATGAAGACAGTCTTGGGACTTAGAATACTTGGTCACCCTATAATTTACCATCAAAGTGACACATTTACCTGGTTATCCTAGTGGACAGTTGCAATACTAAAGTTTGCTTTTCACTTATGTTATCCCTAACATCTATCATAACTGAAAAGTTTGGCAAGACCCATTTCACGATGCAATGTTACCAGACATGCTACAAATGCATTAGTAAATAAATCACTTATTCAAAATTGTTCCCTACATCATTATCAACACACATTTCTTTCTTTATGAAGGCTGGTTGCTTTTAGAAAGAACACACTGGGATGTGAGAAGGTCTTGCTTTCAGCTACTTTCATGGATTAGTACAAAGACAGAAAAGTGATTAGTAAATAATAAAATAACCTTTACAGCTCACAGAATAGAGAAAAGCTTAATTTCAATTAAGCCTATGTCACATTAGAGGACTTCATTTACATAATCTCTGCCAGTCAGAGGCAGATGGCAACACGCTGCTGCAAATCAGATTGTCTAATGAGACTTGCCCTACGACTGAGACCAACTAGTCTGAACAGGCTAGGATAAAAATCACATAAGTTTGATTTTCTCGTTAGACAGAGAGGCAGGCTGCGTTTGAAGGAGAGATGACAACCAACTGGACTAATGAACGCTCATCTGGAAGTACAATACATAGAATATAGTGACGAGGAATAAAGAACACTTTTTGAAACTCAAACATAAGAGAAGTTCAGCTGTCTAATGCCTCATATTTTACATACAATAACTAAATGGAATAAGAATTAAAGGGGCAGAGATTGCTGCTGAACTCCCTGTACCCGCTAACCCTTTGTAAAGCACTGCTCTGTCGTGATGTTGCCTGTCACAAAAAAGAAGACTAAGCACTACTTCACTGAAAGATTGCCGCTCCGTTGGTAAATGTGACATGGGCTACGATTTTCAGTCTTATAATTTGACTTGGGGCAGCGATGAGATCAGCAACTGTGATCGGCAAATATGATGTGCCCCATAACATAAAGTCACGTAATGTGACATTGGCTTTACTCAATGTTTAAGACTATATATGTGCACATCTCTTCAAACTGCTTTAAATATAATGTACCACTAAATTATGTTGCATTGAACAAGCGGCTTGAAAATGTCACTCTTTGAGAGAATAGTTGGAAAGGAGGGGAGAATGACATGAAAAGAAAAATCAAAGGCTTCTCAACTTTCATTACTTTTCTTACCTTGAGTGTATCTGTGTAAAAGATTTTTACTGTGCAGTCCAACAGTGAGACAGCCAGTAGTTTCTGATCAGGGCTGTAGCGAACGCATAAGACATCCTCATCCAACTTCAGTGTTCTTGTATGATTCAAAGTAAGCCGTTTGCTGAAGAAAAAAAAATTATCAGATATACAAACAGCTGAATTTTGGTTCTAGGTTTTGTAAACTGCTTTTCTTCCCCAACATTAACACTGATTACTTAGAAATGGGCATCATTAAAGTTAACTAGGATGTTGACATTCTACTTTTACAATACTATTTCAGTAAAATAAAATAACCAAGAGTTTGTTTTTTTATGCAAAAACAAACTACAAAATAAAGTGTTTTGCACATGATGAATGTAATGTCAGCAATGTAAGTGTGCAGAAATTCTTAAAAGTTCACAAGACTCCTACCAGTTTTGACCTGAAGTTTCATCAGTTACAAGATCCAATTCCCAAAACTTCAGCATCTTGTCTGCACCACCAGTTACAATCCCTCGCTGATATTTAGGAGAAATGACAAAAAATCAACACTGTTAAACTAGAAATAGAAGCTCAACACTTTTTTACTGAAAGGGGGAAAAACTAAACTAACTTAACAATTCAATTTTTGAAAATAAATTATCATGCACAAATAAATAACTACTTTTACTAATGATTAAGAAAGATATTTATTTTGATATTCTATTAAAAATACATTTTGAAAGTTTTATTTTTCATTGTTAATAAAACAGCAGGGTTTATTCCTAAGATATTATAAAGAAAATATTAAATACCTGATCTGGAGACAAAGTAATTGACCACAGTGCACCATTATGAGCATCAATATTTTCTAACATTCTTCCCGAAGCCAAATCAAAAATCTGCAACTTGCCAGTCTGTCATGGGAAAAACATACACAATAATAGCATAACTCTGATTAAGGTTTGCTCAAATAAAAAAAGTGAAAAACCATCATAGGTTTGTCTCCTAGGAGCTAAATTCATGAAGGCCGTAGTATAAAAACAGAACAGGGCCAAAGCAAGACACAGAATCACCCTCTTTGAAAATATTCACATTTTGTTGCTTTACAGCCTAAACTGAAAGCACACTCAAAAATATTTTTTCAGCTTTATTTACTTAATGCAATCTATAATATCCAAGTCAAATATATAATAGCAACAGTTAGAGGTGTTTTTTCATTTTAGGCTTTTAAGCAACAAAATGTGAATATTTTCAAGGGAGTGATTCTTGTCTATACCCACTATATTTATATATATTTATATATATATATATATATATATATATATATATATATATATATATATATATTTATATATATATATATATATATATATATATATAATGTGTGTGTGTGTGTATGAGAAATTAATTTATACAGTGTTGCATAAATATGAAAAAGTAATTTCCAGTAATAACTTTTTTCACTTTATGCATTATATCTTTCTTATGGTAACATTTTAATAAAAGTCTAAAATGTTTATATATCAAATTAAAACAATTATGGCTACAATAATGAAATTGACTGCACTACTGTTAATGGAAGCAACCAAAGACTTTAGATCATTAGACCACAACAACAAAATAAAAAAAAAAAACAAACATGTTTTAATGTAGTCTATTAACTCATACAATTACACTCTATTACTGATGTTCTTTTTGAATGAATTACTGTTACGAAAATATTTAACAAACCCATATCTGAGAAGTGAATGTATCTGAATGTTATGCCAGGAATGTATTTTCTAACTTGTTATATATTTATTTCTGTTACTGTATACTTAAATTTCAGTGAACAATATAAAGAGTACACTGCACATATAATATAGTAATTTATCTACAGTAAGTTTCCATTTACATGGAGCTAATAATAATAATTAATCTAATCACGGTGATGGCCTTGGTCGGCTCCATACTCCCTGGCTTCTTTTGGGAGACCCTTGGAACCTGGAACCATCAATAGTCGTAAACCGAGGTGAGCCGAGAAAATGAAACACATATAGTCTAGTCTGCAAGGGTTTGGTATAAAAGTGGTGAGTGTCTTTTTAATAAAAAAAGCAAACAGTGTCCAATGGTGCAGTGCATAAAAGTGACCTTCTTTAAGACTAGAATCCCTTAAACTTAAGATTTTTTTCGTTGTCCCTGACCTCCTTAAATTTTCCTGACATGCGCCAAGAAGCTCATAGCTCCTTATCACTGCACTAAGAGCCTGCTTTTGTTTTGCAAATGTGTGGATTACCAGAATGCAGCCTGCTACATTATCCCCATTCAGTCAGATGAAGGCATCGACCTGCTGCAATCCTCACAGTTCCAAGTCTGTGCTGAAGTGTTTATCTGTGATGCATTTATAAGGAATTCTATAGGTAATGAAATATCGTAATTTAAAATACATACATTTCATGTGTTTTCCATGTGTACAACTATCTGTGTAAATACTGAATGACACAGGAAATGTGAGGCAAGAAATACTGAACACATGGCTAAAAAAAGAAAATGTTTTTATATGTTATGTTATGTTAAGGATGTGTGAAGCCCAAATATCCAAGACATACTTTCACAAAAGGTATAACAAAACAAATATGTTTTTATTCAAGAATAAAAGCGAAGAAGGAGAAATTGCTCAATTAACATGTTGCTGAAGCCCAACTATCAGTCAGTACAAATTAAAAGATGTTTGCATGTTTCATTTTCAACCAGTTGTCACAGTGGTAACGCTGCTCCATCACAGATCTGCACAGATTGCACAGTGGATAAGCTACCTAACTTAAGCAATGGTGAGGTAATACATTCAAATCCTGTGTCTTCTCTGTATTTAGTGCTTTGAGTAATGAGCTGCCTATTATTATTATTATTACTACCATATAACAAAAACATAAATTTGATGCGAGTCTGTAACATCCATTGTAAATTTATGGTACTTGTAAAAGATACATGGGCGGCACGGTGGCGCAGTGGGTAGCGCTGCTGCCTCGCAGTTGGGAGATCTGGGGACCTGGGTTCGATTCCCGGGTCCTCCCTGCGTGGAGTTTGCATGTTCTCCCCGTGTCTGCGTGGGTTTCCTCCGGGTGCTCCGGTTTCCTCCCACATTCCAAAGACATGCTGGTTAGGTGGACTGGCGATTCTAAATTGGCCCTAGTGTGTGCTTGGTGTGTGGGTGTGTTTGTGTGTGTCCTGCGGTGGGTTGGCACCCTGCCCGGGATTGTTTCCTGCCTTGTGCCCTGTGTTGGCTGGGATTGGCTCCAGCAGACCCCCGTGACCCTGTGTTCGGATTCAGGGGGTTGGAAAATGGATGGATGGATGTAAAAGATACATTACATTAAAATCGACATGTCATTTGAAAGATTTTATTTCAGTTTTTTTTTTTATTTTCAGTTTTATTCTTGAATAAGCCTGTTGAGTCAGTTATAGACTCAAATCAAATGTATGTTTATTATATAATAATAACAATAATAGCAGCTCACTACTCAAAATGGTAAATGCGAGGAGGACCCAGGATTAAACCCTCAACCTCTAGATTATAAAACAGCAGTCCTTACTTCTGCACCACATTTGCAAAACAAAGACACTGATGAAGAGGTGTGAAGCAATTTAAGGTGGCCCGGCATTACAAATATTTTCATAGGCTTCAGGGATTTTAATGTTATCCATTAAAACAAAGGGGCCATGTTAGTGCAGGGCGGTATACCAGTTCATACCGAAAACTGTTTTTTATTTTTGTTATGATATGGATTGTTCTTATACCGCAACACCGGTTTAAATTGCCTAAACGACGTTCGAAACATGGCGCAGCGGGAAACTTTTTCACTACTACACCGCTAATCACAGATGTGTTGCGCGGGGGCTCTTTTACACTGGTACACCACTAAATAGGTAGTATAGGTATTGCGCAGTGAAAATGGACAGAGAACATTCTGAAACTGAAGCTGTAGCGGACGATAAAGTTGAACATGATGATACAGAAGAACTTTTGCCGAAAAAAAGGAGTCACGTCTGTTGCCTGGAGATACTTTGGATTTAAAAGGTCGGATGTGGACCATTATGTTCAAATGTGTGAATGCTGTTTCTATACTACTGGATAATACTGCAAGCCAAGTTGTACTTGTTTTATTTGTTTTCAATACAGTGTAATGTACCTGGGTACTGTGTAATAGTGTGACGACATGTTGACTTTAATCTCGACGCTTATGACGAGAATAAAGTCGACACGTTGACTTTATTCTCGTAATTTGTCATTAAAGTAGAACATCGTAAACTAAACTTCATCGTAAAATGAATATTTAATTTACTAGATTTTCTCAAACCCCGTCATGTTATATAGCACATTAAATGCTTAGTATTAAGTGTGCCCCGAGCCATGTTAAATCGGTACATGCTTCTTAAACTGACTTCCTCTTATACTGAGGAGGCGCCGCAGGGATCACCGCCCAGAATACATTCACTTCATGATATTCCTGCTCTCTGAACATTTAGAATGCTAAGATAAATACTTGATGTTCACTTCTGGATATTTTACTAAGTCTAAATGCCTCTTTGGATGGTTGAATATATGTTGTCAAAATTATAGTTTAAGTGGTTTGCAAAATTTGTTCAATAAAACGGTTCTATATCTTAACTGCATCTGGCATGCAATATGATTCCTTCTCTTCATTAGTGCCACCCCCTTGAAAACTATCACTTTATGGGGCCATGCAAACCTGTATTAATACTTGTGCGCACATTAAAATGTTTTTTTTGTACAATGTACAATGCTCATGACAGTGGAATAGGTTATTCTTAGCCAGTCTACTGTAGTAAAGTGGAAAATGTGGTTAACATCCATTCATGCATGGGAAAAAAATACCGTCGAATACCGTGAAACCGGGATAATTTAGAAAAATACTGTGATATAGAATTTTGGTCACATCGCCCACCCCTAGGCCATGTGGAGATTAAAAACAAGCAATAAATATATTCCATATAAACAAGGTTAAAATCCCAGGCAGGTTTCTTCTTCTAAAATAGACAGAGGCCCCAATGCCTCTTTCTGAAATCTGGCGTCTCCTCAGCTTATCCCATCAGGAGCTTGCCTCATGAGGAGACGCCCACTGACAAGTGCAGTCACCCACTTATCCCAGGTCCAGCGTTGTACTGCCAAGTCCATTGGCATCTGTAGGACTCCACGCCGAACCCCATGCATGTCTCCCTCAGCCAGTCTGTCAGCGTCAAGAGGGAGACGCCGTACCATAGAGCCATTCATACTCTTCTGCACTGTTCTAAGGAGCAACCCTTCTCCAGCCCCATACTCAAGCACAGACCTGCCACTCACTTCCTCGGAGCATAATAATACATTTTATTTATATAGCGCCTTTCCCATGCTCAAGGCACTTACAGAATATAAGAAAGAACGGCAGGGTATACAGTATATAGCGTTGTACAAACCAGATAAATAAATAAAGAAGATTACGACAGTGAATTCAGAGAAAAGGCCTAACAGACAACATAATTGATGGTCTAGCACACACACATACAGGTTACATGAGCATCTTGACAGAGAGATAAACTAAAAGAAGGGTAATAAAGTAGAGCTATAAGCCTTCCTGAACAGATGAGTTTTGAGTTGTTTTTTAAAAGAATTCATGGAGTCAGCTGACCCGATTAATTTTGGTAGGTCATTCCAGAGTCTGGGCGCTATACAGCTGAAGGCCCTGTCACCCAATGAGTGTAGATTAGTGAGGGGCACAACAAGATTGCCAGAATCAGAGGACCTTAGTGGACGGGCAGGCACATAGTGATGGAGAAGGTCACTGATGTAGTTTGGCACGAGGTTATTTAAGGCTTTGCAGGTTAATAGTAGGATTTTATATTCGATTCTGTAAGACACAGGGAGCCAGTGAAGACGGAGCAGGATGGGTGTGATGTGCTTGCTGATGCTAGTTCAAGTAAGGACTCTTGCAGCTGAGTTTTGAATAAGCTGGAGCTGTGATAGAAGATTAGAAGGGGCACCTGCCAGTAGGGAATTACAATAATCGATGCGGGATGTGATAAAAGCATGGACAAGTTTCTCAGCATTAGAGAAGGAGAGGAAGGAGCGAACATGGGATATGTTACGGAGGTGAAAGTAAGAAAGTTTCTTAATGTGATTTATGTGGGTGGAATAAGAGAGGGAGAAATCAAAAATGACACCAAGATTCTTTACAGTAGAGGCAGGTCTGATGAGATCACCGCCAAGACTGACTGGGAAGGAGCTCATTTTATTAAGTTGCACTTTAGTCCCAATTTGCAGGAGTTCAGTTTTGTTGCAATTTAATTTTAAAGAGTTCTGCTCCATCCAGGTTTTAATTTCACTAAGGCAGGTTGTGAGCTGAGAAAGCTCTGATGAAGTTCCACTTTTAACATTGAAGTAGAGTTGAGTATCATCTGCATAAAAATGATAACCCAGTCCATAGCTACGTATAATATGGCCAAGGGGAAGCATGTAAATACAGAAGAGAAGAGGGCCGAGGACAGAGCCCTGAGGAACCATCTGTCTCCTTTCCTCACGATACATACTCATCATCCTGCCACTTTCTCCTTCTTTAATCTCCATTCTCCTTCTCTTATTGATATTATCTTTTCTAATTATTTTCTTGTTTTTTTGATCTCCTCCTTTCTATCATGCAGGATCCTTTTATATTGTCCAGTTGGGTGCAGGTGCTATCCTGCACCTACTCTAAGGTGTGAATGAGGCACCTGACTGACCTGATCACATTTGCACATTAATGCATGATCAGCCAAGCACCCCAATCAACCTCAGAGCAGCGCTGGAATGTGCACACCCACAGGCCAATTATTTACTTAAAAATCACACTTCGCCACATATCTCTTAACACAATTAATCCAATGGAATAAAAACCCTTCAAAGGCATTTTACAGCTTTCAGAATTACGTACTACTAATAAATAAAGAATCTTGAGTAAAACTTTACTTAAGATCATAGTCCTCAAGTGACAAACATTATCATTAATTCACATAATTTAAAGGCTTTTGCACTGAAGATATTCCTTCTGATCTAAATCTATTCACTGCATGATAATAAACTTCCAGTATCAACATACTGGTTAAATTTAAAATAAAAAGTGAATAAATTAACATTTACTATATATTTTTTGAATATGGTACAGTAGTTGACTAAGCTGTGAAGTCAACTTCTTATATAAAAAAAATAAATTGCATTAAGTTTGCTTGAATACTTTTGGTGGCTTTCTATAACATATGACACTAGTGACAAATATTTGTGACAGATACACTGAAAACTGACAAGCTCTCTTGGATGAAACTCTGCATAACTTCTGAATATATTGAGAGGTGGTTAATTGTATACTACTGCATATGTGCAACAGAGTTTATAAAATTCATATTGCGTCTGCAAACAAACAATTCATATGACAGTAGCTATTGCAGACTCAAAAAGGGTTGTTACAGATGAATGATTGACGAGAAATAATTAAAATATGACTAGAAGGGTCTGTGAAAAGGTGTACTTAAAACAACAGTAAAAAAAAAAAAAAAAAATTGCCAATCCTGTATTTCTGGGTTAGTTTACAGGTGGCAACTGTTTTTTTGTTCTGAATGTCATGATACTAACTATAACCTTATGCTATCCATTGGGCACTTCCAAAATAATAAAAGAAGTCTGTATTCGATCTTCCTGCCTCTTGCATGCGTTTTTTTGTTTTTACATATAAATTGTTCTCATCCTGTTACTATCTTAATAACTAACCGATTCACCTCCTGATTTTAAACCATTCTGCCTGTGTCTGTTTGGCAGCAAGACACGTCAAATACAATTGCACCAAAGAACTCCAGCTGAGTGACATAAGCAGTTCATGATATGCAGAAGTAAAATATATTAATAATTTAGCAAAGCACGTTGCCAGCAATGTAGCTCTTAAAGATTTTAGCTCCATTTTATGGCCACTTTCATGGACATTTATTTGCACCTAATAGTCAATACTAAACTAAAAAAAATAGATGGCAGTGTAGATGCTTGGGGTTTTAATAGCTCAAATTTACTTAAATTAATTACTTAATTAACAGTTACCCGAGTACTGCCAGCATTTTTTTTTTTTTTGCAATTTGTGTTTGTTCTTGCTACTGTGGCCATTAGCATAATAAGAAATTGTAAAAAAATAAAAATAAATAAATAAATAAGCATGTACAAACATTCATGTAAGTTTGAATATTCAGATTCAAACCTTAATTGATATTCAATATTTGACAGCCCTACTGCACACTGTTTGGATGTGGACAGTGGATACTTCACTATGGGTTCCAAGTCATTTTTCTGAAGTTTACTTTTAAATTGAAGACCCAACCCCCCACCTAATTTGTAAAAATGACCTGTTATTTATACATGTAAAAGTTTAAATTAATTTAATTTGCCTCATACAGTCATGTCTGAATTCTGTCCATTTTCATGTCATGTCATGTCATGGACCACCTGTGGTTAACAAAATTGAGTCGAATGGTGATGGTCGCATCATCTGAACAAAGTGATGTTTAAAGCACTCAGAAATGATAATTTTTATTAGTTAAAAGTGCAATCTGAGAACTGAACCCTGATCCCTAAGGGTACTTTAAACATCACTTAAGATTTGAAAAGTTCCTCAGACTAAAAACCTTTGCTTTTAGCATCAGAAATGGGTATTTTGAAGCTGTAAGCAGTTATTATACAGAGACAATTTTTTTTTCACAAAGTGATTTTACTTAACTCATGAAATATGATTTATTTTTAAACTGGCAGAGGTTCAATTGTTTGAGCCTGTGCACTAATTTCGAAATAATCTGGTAAGAGATAACATGACAAACTGATGAAAAAACATAAGTACATCCACAGGGTATCACTAATAAACTTAATAGTCTGCCATTAGACTGGGGGAGGAAATTCCTGATGTAAACAGAAAGAAAATGGAAAAATTTTATGCAAAAAGGCATAATGGACCCATAGTGCACATTACTAATACTGGCTTCAAAACCTGACTCTTTTAATTTATTTAAATTCAGCTCATTAATTCTGTATATTAAATTATTTTTTTGCTCCAGCTGATAGATTATCAATTATGTTATTATTATGACTGAACATTTTTATAGCACTTTCATATTTTTCATGTCTAAATGTTTCACAAAACTATTTTACAGTACAACATCAAATATGCATGAGAATACATATAAAAATATAAATATATTGAAATTAAAAATGTCAAATTACCTTGGTTCCAAGAATGATCTGTCTATCACCTGGCACAAAGAGGGAAGACAGTGCATAATCACAAGCCATTGTGCGGATAACCTGAAGAGTTGGCCTTGAAAAGAACAAAAAACTTAAACTGTATACTGTTTGAAACAACATACTGCTTACAGCAAGTGTTACAATGTGCAAGTAATTATGAAAATGATTTCTGATAATTTAATTCATACAATAAGAAAACTACTACACATATTTTTGTTTTAAGTATTTTTCCCCATATTAAAATGTCTAATTTTGCTTATGATAAACAGGGGGAAAAAATGTAAAAAAAACTTGATGTTTACAAAGTACCGATTAAGTGTTTTTTCAGTAATTCTTTGCAATCTTACAATCCAGGAATGGAGAAATGGGTTAGAAATTAGTAGGACAGATGGATGGTGGATAGATAGATGGACAGATGGATGGATGGACAATTTCTGTTTTACTAAATCTAGCAAAAACAAAAATCAGTATTTTCTCAAAAAATGTCTTCACATAAGACTTTTTTTTGCCTCTCTCTCATGTAAACATCCATATAATAGTTTAATTACTTTTAATTGAGGCTTTTTGTCAGAAAGTGACACAGTATGTTTAAAAATCTCAGCCATCCCACATAACCAGTTTTCTCTATCCTCTGTTCTGATAAATGGTACATGACACTTAGCACTCCCACCAGTAAATTCAGACATTTTTATGAATACCAGATGATAAGGCTCCTTAACAGTTACTCATACTGCCAAGTGCATGATTGTTTTCTTGTATATGCAGTGTTTTGTGTACAGTACATTCAATTGATTTCAATTTTGTGTACAGTACCTTCAATTGATCTTTCTGCAAGTTGATTACCATAAAATATATAAACAAATATGATGTGAAATGAGGTCTTTAAATTCCAAAGAGAAATACAAAGTTATAGACTAAATCAAAAAAGGCACAATAACACAGGTAACAAAGGAAAAAATGTGGCCTACAAATAGAAAACCTCAAGTAAAACTTTGTGAGGAAA
Source organism: Erpetoichthys calabaricus (assembly GCF_900747795.2). Classification (NCBI taxonomy): domain Eukaryota; kingdom Metazoa; phylum Chordata; class Cladistia; order Polypteriformes; family Polypteridae; genus Erpetoichthys; species Erpetoichthys calabaricus. The sequence goes on along the minus strand of NC_041397.2, from coordinate 266,818,843 downwards.
TGGTATTAACATACAATGAAACAAAAAAGTAAATTACATCTACATCCTCTCTCAGCATTACCACATCTTTCTCATAAAAAGTTTCCTATACACAAATGCTGAGCAAGTTTGAATTTTACTTAGACCATGCCAAGATTTAAATAAATTCAAAAACTGGAAATATGCAGTGCCATCTTCCTTCCAAATAATAAGGTTAAAGGAAAATTTCCCCAATAGCTCAGATTTGGCAAGAAGTTACAACTAGTCCAGTCAGCTATCCACTAAGAAAGGACATTTTGATACATCAATATTTAGGGGTGAAACGATTTGACACATTTAATTGAAATTTGTTCACATTATGCATTAAATTGTCCACAATAATACTGGAGTGAGTAAACTATAATAACGTGCCAAGCCGCATTAAATGAAGCCCAAAGAGAAAGAGTAGCAGCTGCTTCCCAGCCTGTTTGAGGTATGTGGACAAACAGCACCACTGAGCAATAGGATGGACTGACAAGTAATGAAGAGGAGATGCCTTAAACAGGAAAAAGACGACATTGACATGTGCCATGCAAGATGAAGTTGCTGCATTAAAAAACTGTTTCCATATACAACACGTATTTCAAGTTTTAGATTTTAGATCTTTCTTTCTCTGTGGGCTTTTATCAGCTCTGCGAAACACTTTAGTACAGTGTACTCGGTACAGTATTATTATGGATAAATGAAAAAAACAAAAAACAATCTGGCTATTTTTATTTTTTCCTTTTGTATAATGTCACCAAATTTCAATTAAATTGAGATTTTGGTGTACTTAAGTTTTTCTTTTAGCCGGAGGGATTACCCCCTAAATATATATACATTGAAATGTCCTTTCTTATAAGATGGCGTCTGGCCTAGATGTACCATCCTGCAGAATTTCAGCTTTTTAACTTAACAGGAAATAGTGTTTTTGTTGATGAGTGAGTCAACTTTGTATTATATAGACAGACAGAGAGTGAACCTGCACAGTTAATGGTTAAAAATGGCTGCAGACATCTTGCACAAATTATCCATTGCACAAAGGCAGTAACATCTTATACACACCTGTTCCAGATTTTGACAGTTTCAGCTGAAGCAGAAAGGATTGCAATGTTGTCAGAGCTGAAAGCCAGTGTCCGGACATCTGTGCGATGCCCAAGAATTGTTAAGCGAGCAGTCTTCCTGCATTCTGGAACCTTATCTGTTGTTTTCAAAGAATATGACTCAATTGTGTTGTTCTGAAGAAGCAATGCCACCTTTAGCTCACCATTCAAGGACAGGACACTGTCAACTGACCTACATAAACAACCAAAAATAATTGCACTCATATGTAAACAGACAAACATATTTAACATCCTGGTATACTGTACACCTCCCATAACTCCAGAAAGGCAAGTTATCAAATATATAATTAGCAAGCACTTTTGGTATTAGCTGTTCTAATTTTAATATTATAGTAATTGTGTATTTTGTGTGGTGGGTGCGGCAACGCTCTATCAGCGCATGCTCCCAACCACTGTATATTGAAGAATGTTGACATCCTGGTATGAGAAAAAAAAAAAAAAAAACAGAATAATTGTGGATGTTTCGTGTTTTTTATCATTTCATGTACACTCACTATTCACATTTCAGTAAGACATTCATACAAGTAATCAAAGCAAATTTACAGTACGTTAGTGAAAATAAATTTCAAATGATAAAAAACAACCAAACCTAAGCTCAACTACAGAAAGCATTTATTACATAAATAGAATATTTAAAGGAAATCCTCAGTTGATGAGTAAGAAATTAAAAAGGAAACAGAAAAAAGCAATATTAAAAAAAAAAAAACACCAGAAACACCAATAGTACTTCATCCATCCATCCATCCATTATCCAACCCCGCTGAATCCGAACACAGGGTCACGGGGGTCCGCTGAAGCCAATCCCAGCCAACACAGGGCGCAAGGCAGGAAACAATTCCGGGCAGGGCGCCAACCCACCGCAGCCAATAGGACTTAAATGAGCAAACGACATTAACAGTGAAAAGGGAAATTAAAAATATCAAACTTAAAAAAAAAATACCAAAAAATATATCTTAAAAGACTCTTTCAGTATTTCAGCAGCAAGTGAAAAGTCAAAAAGGAGGTACATTAAGAATAGTAATGGAAAACAAAATATACAGAAAAGGAAAGCACACAATGCTCAATGCTTATTTTTTTTATCCTTGCCTGTTAAGAAGCTTTAAATCTTATTTTAACTATGAGGAATATAAATTAAAAACTGTATGAGATCACTGTGACAGAAGTAGTGCTACAATTAAAAAAATGAAATTAAATAAATTCTCAGGCCCCAATAACATTTATTCACGATTGCTCAAAGATATTAGTGAATACATATATAAACCCTTAGCGTCTTTACAACCCTTTCATTCCAGGTTACTACCTATAAACAGAACCTAGAAAACATTGTGCTATCACATAAAAATGGAAACTGGGCTCATCCTAGGACCTATATGCCAACTGGCTTAATGTGCATCACATATAGATTAAAAGAAGCAACTAATAAAAGGCAAAACTGAGTAAAAGACATTCTGTGTTAAAAGATGTGTTAGTGAACAGTCATCATGTGTTTAGATGCTGGGTTCATATTTCAGAAAAATACTAAACGTTCAAGAGAAAGTTACAAAAGCATTTGAACAAAAGGTACGACAGCCTTAAAGGTGTGTTCTTATCAAAATTCTTACAGTATGTACATACATCCAGAAGACATACAACTGCAACTTTATGTACAACAATGCTTGAAACAGATGAAAATTCTTTTGAGATTTGATGTTAATATTCTAAACTAAAAGTTAAACAATATTTTAGGCTAAATAAAAATGAAACCTTTAATATTGGAAAGAGTACCATGTTGTCACATTAAAGATATTTAACTGCGTAATTGTAATTCATTTTCAAGCAGCGAGTGTCTTACAGTTGCCAAATAAAAGTTTAAATTACTAAAAAAAACAAAATATATTTTTTGAGGATATGATACATATTATATAACAAAAAATCTCCTATGCGAATGGGGGTTGGTTTAGAAAAGGTGTTTTTTTTGTTCTTTATTTCTTGTTCAGTGGAACCTCGGTTCACGACCATAATTCGTTCCAAAACTCTGGTCGTAAACCGATTTGGTCGTGAACCAAAGCAATTTCCCCCATAGGATTGTATGTAAATACAGTGGAACCTCTAGATACGAGTTTAATTCATTCCAGCACTGAGCTTGTATAGCAAATTTCTCGTATCTAGAACAAACGTCCCCATTGAAAATAATGGAAATCCAGTTAATCCGTTCCGCATCCCAAATATATTAACATAAAAATCATTTTTCCTAACAAATAACACTGATAAATTATATATACTGTAGTCTACCTTTAATAAATAACACTGGTAAATAATATAACTGATTATTAAAAGAATCAAAACAGGTGTCCAAAGTGCAGTAGAGCATTCAATAAATCTTTAAATAAATAATCCTTAAAACAGTTGTGAAGTGGAGGTTTAAAGTACATAAGAATAACAATCCTTTAACACGAGGTTAAAACGTCAACAGGAAGCAGTCTTCAAAAAACAGATGACAATCCCCGGTGCTTCTTCTCTGTTAGCGTCTCACCTGCTTCTCCCATGCGGGCTCTGCAACAGGCGAGACACTTAATGCAGCTGACCTTCTCTACACCGTCCTGCTTCAGCTGTTTGGCTCGCCTGTTCAGCTACACGCGAGCCTGTACTCGCTCGCTCTCTCGCACCGACTTCCTACTGCTGCGGATTCCTGCCTCCTCCTGCAACCTCCGTTCTCTCTCCTCTCCTCTCTTTTCTTTTACTTCTTCTCCCCCTTAACCGGCTCGCGCTTCTCTATATATGCGGGGAAGACATGGCAGCTGCTAGGGTTACCACTTTTAATACAAAGAAATAAGGGACGCATACGTATTGATTCAAAACGGGACACGCAATTTCGTTCTCAAATACTGGACGATTCCGTATTTTAAAGGACGGGTGGCAACCCTGCCTAGCCCATCAGCCACAGGACAAATCATGGATGTGGGCAGTTTCCCACCTGTGCACTTAGGTGAGAAACGCAGACACCGCAGATCGCCCTGCAGCTCGCTATAGCTACCACGCCCCCTCGCTAAGCCGCGAGCTATACCCACAGCCTGGCACGTGGCTCGTTATGTGAGCCAATGCTCGTATTTAGATCTGAATTTTTCGCTCATACTTTCCTCGTATTTTGAATTTCTCGTATACAGAGGTGATCGTATCTCGAGGTTCCACTGTACAATTAATCCGTTCCAGACCATACGAACTGTATGTAAATATATATTTTTTTTAAGTTTTTAAGCACAAATATATTTAATTAAACCATAGAATGCACAGTGTAATAGTAAACTAAATGTAAAAACATTGAATAACACTGAGAAAACTAACACTGCAATAGTTTGCGCTATAGTGCTACCAACCGCTGGCTAAAAACACTTTTTTTTTTTTTTAATGAGTTTTAAGCACAGGGGGAAAAAAATGAACATTTGAAAAAATCCGTAATTTAATAAACCACCAAGAAAAGTAACATTGCAACAATGCACACTATGAACTGATCACTGTAAACAGAAGTAAAAACAAAATCAAGCCCAGTGCATTGTTTAACTGCCTTCCTACCTTATGCGTCCAGCTCTCTCTCTCGCGCTGCCTGTGTGTGTGCGTCTGTCTCTGTCTCGCCCTGCCTGTGTGTGTGCGCAGCTCTCTCTCGCGCAGCCTGTGTGTGCGCGCAGCTCTCTCTCGCGCAGCCTGTGTGTGCGCGCAGCTCTCTCTCTCGCGCAGCCTGTGTGTGCGCGCAGCTCTCTCTCGCGCAGCCTGTGTGTGCGCGCAGCTCTCTCTCGCGCAGCCTGTGTGTGCGCGCAGCTCTCTCTCGCGCAGCCTGTGTGTGTGCGCAGCTCTCTCTCACGCTGCCTGTGTGTGTGTGCGCAGCTCTCTCTCGCGCTGCCTGTGTGTGTGTGCGCAGCTCTCTCTCGCGCTGCCTGTGTATGTGTGCGCAGCTCTCTCTCGCGCTGCCTGTGTGTGTGCGCAGCTCTCTCTCGCGCTGCCTGTGTGTGTGCGCAGCTCTCTCTCGCGCTGCCTGTGTGTATGTGTGCGCAGCTCTCTCTCGCGCTGCCTGTGTGTGTGCGCAGCTCTCTCTCGCGCTGCCTGTGTGTGTGCGCAGCTCTCTCTCGCGCTGCCTGTGTGTGTGTGTGCAGCTCTCTCTCGCGCTGCCTGTGTGTGTGCGCAGCTCTCTCTCGCGCTGCCTGTGTGTGTGCGCAGCTCTCTCTCGCGCTGCCTGTGTGTGTGCGCAGCTCTCTCTCGCGCTGCCTGTGTGTGTCACACTCTCTCTCTTGCTCGCTGCACAGGAAATGCACAGGGAGAGACTGAACATGTACAAACCAAAAGGGAAACTGGCTTGTTCGTATACCGAGTGTGTGGTCGTGAACCGAGGCAAAAGTTTGTCAAACTTTTTGGTCGTAAACCGATTTGTACGTGTACCAAGAAGTTCATGAACCGAGGTTCCACAGTATTAGGAATTTGTTAGTTTTTGTATACCCCTTGGGGTCAGAGCACAGGGTTAGCCATTGTACAGCACCACTGGAGCAACTGCAGGTTAAGGGCCTTGCTTAAGGGCCCAGGAGAGTAGGATCTCCTGGTAGTAACCAGGATTCAAACCAGCAACCTTCTGCATACCACCACAGTTCCCTAGCCTCAAAGCCACCACTGTGCTCTTCTGTGAACCTGGATCATACAAATTCAGTAGTGGACTGATTGCTGTCTCAAATATACCTATGTTAAACACTAAAGCTGAAGTGGATATGCTTAGGTTCCCCATAGGCCTTTACTTGAATAGGCAGGTTACAAAAAAGCATTATATGAAATTTAGGCTATTATTATTATAATTATCGAAATTATGAAGGGAATGAGCATTGCAGATCCCAAGTGTTACTTTAAAATGTGTTTTCCAACAGGGAATTACAAATCTATGAAATACGTTACAAGAGAGTGGTAGTAAAGTTGACTTGAGATCCTTCAAAACTTAAATAAAGTAGCCCCATGCCCCCCAAATGAGTTAGGCAAATAAAGACTGACATGTCATGCTGGCTTGAATGACTAGAACTCTTCACAGCAGTTCTTATGGTCAAACAAATTGATAAAAGAAATGCAAACAAAATGTAGTACATGTTTTTAATAAATAGTTTGTATGTTTGCAGTATGAAAACTTTGATATGTTTTAATAGAGTATACATTTTCTCTGACCTGATTTTGGCAGAAGCCTTGATATTTGAAATTCTGTGTAACTCATCCTGCAGCGTCCTCTCTACCAATGGCTCTTCTGCTCCATTTTCAGCGATCTTTCTAGAAGAACATGATGTATAAATTAAAATTACTGCAACTAATAAATCACCAGTATATGTATCACAGGAACAAACACCTCTCTTCCCATTTTATTCCATAATACAGTAACTTTAAAAATGCATGCATTAATTCTTACATTACACTGTATGCTTATTACTGCATTGATCGCAGAATATAAGTCAGCACAAAAAAAAATAATAATAATTTGAGATATCATGGCTAGTGCAGCTGATTATCACTGCTTTGTGCTGGTCACAAAACCTTCACATCAGTGATTGTGTATGAAACAGAAGAATACGATTGCTTGAAGTTTAGCAGCTTAGCAAAAGTTACTCTACTTGCCTTTTTTTCAGATCTTCTACTGTTTATTGATACATTGTTTAAAGGCCTACTGAAATATCACCATAACCCATTCTACTATATATCAGAAGTGGCTGCTGTATCTACTGTGTATTAAACATTTGAGTCACCAAGATGAGACGTGTATTTTTATTGAAGAATACCTTAACTTGCTCATGGGGAAAACTCATATGAAAAACATTTTTGATTGTATATGCTGTGTATGCCTCTAAATATAAAACATTAATCTGGTGTCATATTACGCATTATTAATTCTTTGCATCATGTCACTTTGCCTGACTCCCAATTAAATTTGCTTACAAGATTCAAGGTTTACTAATTATCTGTAAATGTATATAAAACAACAGATAAAAATGTCATAAGTAACAAAACACAATATTTTTAAACCTGCTTAGTCCAACTCTGGGTTGCAGGGAGCTGCAGCCTGCACTGGCAGTACTGGGTACAAGGCAGGGAATAGCCATAGACAGGGCAGCAGTTTGTTACAGGGTCCACTCATGCACACACGGTGAATTTTGATTGACCAATTAACCTAACCTGTGTATCTTTGGGGAAGTGAGTGAAAAACTGTATTACACGAAAAAACCTACATAGACAAGGGGAGAAAACACAAATTCCTCATGGTCAATGACCAATGAGCAGTACCACTATTCTACTGTGTCAAACAAATGTCATAATCTGCTTATACATAAAAGAGAATATTTCATCTTGAACTATGATTAAAGTGTTTAATTAAAAAACTCTGATATACATATGGCCATTCTGGAAAAAATAAAATTACTGATGCAAAGGTAGGCTTAAAAATACCTATAAGTATAAATAGAACTAGTATAGATTTCCCCTGCTTTTGATGAATTATGTTTCTATTGTTGGTTCCTTTTACATAACTAAATACTACATATAAAGCAACTGTATTAAACTGACTGCTAACGTTACGTTGTGCTGATGTACCAAATATTTACCACTTTCCTGTCTAAACTAACAAATACAGTGATCTACGTAAAGTCAGATGAAAAGAAAAAGTCACTCCCAAAATTAAGATGTCTGTAATTTGCGGAGAATATACATATGCTTTGCTACAATAGATCATAGATGCTTTTACAGAAAGACAAGCACTTATGTTAAGCGAACAATACAGTTGCCTCTGTTTTTCAGGCCAGTGAACCTGCATTGGATAAACAGGGTACTGGTGAGTGATAGATCAACAGATAGAAACATTTTCCTACAACTGGGTCACTGGCAGAGTATGCTTGATCAGGTCCTTATGGTTTACATTTCAGTGCTTTAGCCACTAGTTCACACTACCTGCATTTACTTCCTGTTAAACCTGTTCAGTTGCACTTGTTAATATTTTGATTGGTTGAAACAATTTAATGGCTACTTACAAAGTAAAACAAAAAAACACTACTTACTTTGCCCTTTTCTTGGCTTTTTTTAGCTTTTTCTCCATCACTAAACTAATTTCAGTGTCTGAGAGAATGTTGAATATTTCAAGGACTGAATCAGTTCCCTGTACAAGTCAAACAAAAACACTTTATTTTCTTGAGAACCAAGAATGGCATGCTGTGAAACACTTTAGCCACAAACAAACTAACATTCTCTGTTACACATATGACTAATTTAACAGCTATAAACTGTATTTATCCAACATTATCAAATAATTAACCAAAGTATTTTTAAGCAAATTAGGAATATATAAATCATATTGTATACACATTCTAAAATATAAATACATGCAAACTACAAAGCAAAATAAAAACTCACATGACAGGCTAAAATTTTTAACTTTGAATCTGTGGCCAGTGACACAACTCTATCCCTTCCTTCTCGAAGAATAGATCCAACTTTTTGGCAGCTTACTAGGCTCTGAAAGAAACATCAAGTCATTTAATGTTAAATTAACTCAAATTAACAAGTATGACTACAATAAAACAATACTATTTAAGTTTAGGTTTGAAAATTCTGGGCTGCACTTCTCAAATAATCAGAATTACATCCAGAACAAAATCCTTTGTAGTATTTCCTTAAATATCAAAATATACTATAATAAAAATTTCAAAATCTTTCCAAAATAATTATTGCACATGCAAATCACAGTGAATTCCGGAAATGTTTAACCAAGGAATTTCTTGGGTTGTATGTGTGAAATAAATAAAGGGTGAGAATAATAAAAGAAATTATTAAACTCAATACAGAAAGGTACTGCTTTCTTCCTATCCATTTGTTCTTTTAATAATTTTCTTTGCACTTCAAATGACACATTTAGCCTATGTATATTGCTCCTTATGTAAAGCAGTTTTCTTTGTTCTATAATGCACTGTGACCAGTATGAATGGTTGAATGTAACACAAACTCTGATTAATTAATATGTATAGTTTGAATCAATATATATGAAAACAATGAAAAATAAAAATACCTCTTCTGTTCTTTCATCGTTTTCACCCTCTTGCTCCATCATCTCTTCATGAAGCCCTCTAAGCTTCTTTGTATTTGGTTCTCCGGTTTCTTTGGCCTGAGAGGTATTACAAATAACTAACTAGTCACCCAACAACACTTACTTACACAGCAGCTTTTCATATGTTATGTGTACATCAAAGAGCTTTATGAAAGCACAAAAAAATGTAAAGTTACAAAATGAGCAAAATGGAACTCTCTCCAGCTTATCAGCCTTTAATATTTAAAATGGCGTACATTTTAATGATCGATTTGATAAAATATGCAAAAGTCAGACAGCCAGAGAATACAAATGATTCAGTAGTGGCTTCAGGTTATACACAGCAAAAGAGCATCATAACCAGAGATAGAGTAAATACTTAAGTTTATTTATAAAGTCCAAAAACTAGCCGACCATAGATATCTTATTATTTTTCAAAATGATAATGCAACATAAATCAATAGGTTAGAGTTTTAGGTTTATACTCTGTAGTACATTAGCAATAGTCATTACTGCAGGTTGTATGAATAATGCATACAAAAGGTTAACATGGAACAAATTTGGTGTAAATGTGATGTTGCATACACTTCTGTACTGCAACATGTTACTATCCTATAGCTGGTATTTGTTCTATAAACACCTGTTTATAAACTCAAAACATATACTGCATATATGGAATTTTTTTCTTTATTAAAATGTAAACATATGCTTTACTATAGGCTACTTTTCATCTTATACTTAATCAGGTAGTCCATACAGTATGTATCTCAGAACTTTTCTCTATAGACTGAAATACTGCTTCTTTCTTTGCAGTTTCCAGCAGTTTCTATTTTAATATTTTTATAGTTTTCAAACACACTGTAGTGATCAGAATAAATTTTAATTTTTAATTCAACAGAGGCACTTTTCTAGAGCTATCTCTAGGAGATGCAACTTAAAAAAGTGAAAAGAAATACTTTAAGACATCAAATAATAGGAAATATAAATATGTATTAAAAGTAGAATACAAAAGAACACAACAAAGAGAGATGTTTTGTACATACGTGCACTTGGCACTTGATGTCATTTTTTTACCTCATTTAAATAAGTAATGTCCCAAGCTCTTAGTTCACTGTCTGCTGATCCCGTTATAATTCTCCTTTCATCATTGACCAGTGCTAGTCCCCACACCTGTATACAAAGAAGGAGCTCATTACAACTGCTTCAAAATACTCTCAAGTCACAGTTAATTCCATTTGCCTCAAATCATGTGAAAGCTGAATCTGTGCTAGAGGGAGTCACACAGAGAGGGCATAACCAGGTGAAGCCAACAAAAGTGATATTTTAATTCAGAAAACACAGAGGAAAACAACAGGTTTTCAGAGCTGACGACTGTAGGTTTGACATACACAGGCTTCTAGAAGTATAACTAGGGGTGACACTACTCAACTGTCAAAAACAGTTATTTGTGAGTGTAGGGGAAACAAAAACACCCACATCTTTTTAAAAAACAAGAAAACTATAAGCATCAGTGACATACTTATTTTTGTTTTTGTGATATTTGCCCGGACACCATCAGACCAACACCACATCTTTATCAATTCCATGCTTTATTTTCTTCTCCACACAACACAACTCAGTCCCACAAAACTCACAATGTGCTTCTAGCCCCAGTCTCCCTTCTCCTGGGTCCTCTCTCTCCAGGAGCTTCGTCCTGCTCCTGCTCCCGACTCCAGCTCACTGACAGAAGGGAGGCGGCCTCCTTTATCCTCACCCGGATGAGCTCCAGGTGCTCTACCTGACGTCACGTCCTGATGTGGCGGAAGCATCAGGAGAGCACCCGGAAGCACTCCGGGTGACCCTGGAAGGATCGTCTTCCATGAGTGTGGCAGAAGTGAATAAGTCCCGGGCTCCATGAGGGTCGGGGCGCCCCCTGGCGGTGACCAGAGGCCCCAACGGTCTTGAGCCTCCCTGCTCCCCTTCCGTAGGCCTCTTCTATTCCAGGGGGGTTGCCCCCTCGTGGCCCGGAGGATAAATATGCCACGACCCAGTCCTTCCAGGCGTCCCGGCCAGGTCTGACACCCAGCCACGTACCACATCTTGTTCAATTTAAGAGCTTTATATCCAGCTAATCAAGCAGAAGTGAAAAAGTACCACTTTGTGCACATCTCAATGCAATTCCCTTTCAGCCAATACAGGTTTCAAGATGCACACTAATGCAATTTATTTTTGTGGCGGACAGTTATGTTATAGACATTGCTTTGTCCAATGATTTATCTTATAATCAAAATGAAAGTTACACTTGAACTAAGAACTTACTGAACATGTGCCCTTTAAAAGTTGATATATAAAATAAAGATTGGCTGAGAGTTCGTGGGAATGGAGAGAAAGGTGTGTGACAGTAAGGTAGCTGGAATCGAAATTTAAAGCTGGCTTCCTACTGGAATACAGAAGTAGAGTTTAAATTGATGGCAATTTGGATTTTTTGCTCAATGCATCTTCTGCTGCAGATCTGCAGTAGCACTATTTTTATAAAATTTTAGAAGCTCTTTGAACGGTTACACCATGCTTCTCCTTAAAAAAAAAATAAAAATTGTGAAGCATTAAAAGAATGCTTCTGCATATAACCAACATACAACCACGGCTAGAGATTTTTACTTTCTACAACTGGTTCTTGCTACAAGTCTGCTGCAGTTCAGCCAGGGAAGGAACCAGCTTTATGCAATCATCAGTTTGGTAAGTTGGTTAAAATATGGATGAATAACTGAAAGCAAAACTGTTGCTGTACCCTTTATTGGAGGTAGGCACAGTGCTACATTACAGTGCAATTAATCTCGCTGCCATTTCAGGCTTCTTCATAAAAATATACGACACTACAAGTTAAAAATGATTGTGACTCAGAGCTGATCTCACCTTTGCTCTTCTAAAGCAAGCAAGAATCTGACATTTTTATTTATTTCTGAACTGATTCCACAAAATGTTAAAAGTATCAAAAAAAAGAAAATGCAACAGGATTTTAATTAGTTAAACCATGAAAGATTTTTAAATAACAGACACAATTCCTACAATGACAGTAATTGGCAATCTATGTATATGCCTGCATCTACTTAAAAACTGTGAGAAGCTCTGAATTTCAATGTGGGTTCAAAGGCATAAACAATAGTGGGCCAAAGTCATGTATCAAATCCATATAATCTGCAAAAATATCCCAAGACCACATTCGCATCTGCAGAACATCAAGGGAGAAAAACCACTTTGTAAAAGAGCTTTCAAATGTTTTAAATCATGCTGTAACACTTTTCATACTATTTGCAACAGAATTTTCAAAGTTAAACCCCAGATAAGTAAACTGATTAAATCAATTAGCAAACCTTAAGCATAGCACATAAAACTACTATATTATGAAAGTAGAGTTTAAAAAGTTGGGACACTTTATCTGATTTTAAACAGATAACACTCCAAAGTAAAATTGCACAAGAGTTTGCCAGTATAATAAAATTACCTTAACAAATTAACCAAGCATGCTTGAAATAAAAAATATTCTCTCTATACATATCTTGGTGTACTGTATGTGTGCTGAAAAAGTATAAAGTGAAAGAAGAATGCTGGGTACTTGAAATTACTTCGACTATTTTTGTAATATGTCATAAGCACAGATAAGTGTCATTTAGTTCATACCCTAAATGTTTCCAGTGTACACATACAGAATTTTATAAAAATCAGCCTCCCATGTACCATTGTGGATGTACATAACAGGTTGGACTCCAGGTCTGTACAATCAAGTTGATAAAACTACATTACCACTAAATAACCAAGACAAATTCCATTCATTCCACCTCCCCCCCCCCCCATGAGGGTTTGGATGAACCAAATAAATACAGAAAGCAGTCTTGGCTGGACTGCCATCCATCCATCCATCCATCCATTGTCTCCCGCTTATCCAAGGTCAGGTCGCGGGGGCAGCAGCTTGAGCAGAGATGCCCAGACTTCCCTCTCCCCGGCCACTTCTAGCTCTTCCGGGAGAATCCCAAGGCGTTCCCAGGCCAGTCGAGAGACATAGTCCCTCCAGCGTGTCCTGGGTCTTCCCCGGGGCCTCCTCCCAGTTAGACGTGCCCGGAACATCTCACCAGGGAGGCATCCTGATCAGATGCCCGAGCCACCTCATCTGACTCCTCTCGATGTGGAGGAGCAGCGGCTCTACTCTGAGCCCCTCCCGGATGACTGAGCTTCTCACCCTATCTTTAAGGGAAAGCCCAGACACCCTGCGGAGGAAACTCATTTCAGCCGCTTGTATTCGCGATCTCGTTCTTTCGGTCACTACCCATAGTTCATGACCATAGGTGAGGGTAGGAACATAGATTGACTGGTAAATTGAGAGCTTCGCCTTGCGGCTCAGGTCCTTTTTCACCACGACAGACCGATGCAGCGCCCGCATTACTGCGGATGCCGCACTGATCCGCCTGTCGATCTCACGCTCCATTCTTCCCTCACTCGTGAACAAGACCCCGAGATACTTGAACTCCTCCACTTGGGGCAGGATCTCGCTCCCAACCCTGACAGGGCACTCCACCCTTTTCCGGCTGAGGACCATGGTCTCGGATTTGGAGGTGCTGATTCTCATCCCAGCCGCTTCACACTCGGCTGCGAACCGATCCAGAGAGAGCTGAAGATCACAGCCTGATGAAGCAAACAGGACAACATCATCTGCAAAAAGCAGTGACCCAATCCTGAGCCCATCAAACCGGACCCCCTCAACGCCCTGGCTGCGCCTAGAAATTCTGTCCATAAAAGTTATGAACAGAATCGGTGACAAAGGGCAGCCCTGGCGGAGTCCAACTCTCACTGGAAACGGGTTCGACTTACTGCCGGCAATGCGGACCAAGCTCTGGCACCGATCGTACAGGGACCGAACAGCCCTTATGGGGCCGGTACCCCATACTCTCGGAGTACCCCCCACAGGATTCCCCGAGGGACACGGTCGAATGCCTTTTCCAAGTCCACAAAACACATGTAGACTGGTTGGGCAAACTCCCATGCACCCTCCAGGACCCTGCTAAGGGTATAGAGCTGGTCCACTGTTCTGCGACCAGGACGAAAACCACACTGTTCCTCCTGAATCCGAGGCTCGACTATCCGACGGACCCTCCTCTCCAGGACCCCTGAATAGACTTTTCCAGGGAGGCCCTGGAGTGTGATCCCTCTGTAGTTGGAACACACCCTCCGATCACCCTTCTTAAAGACGGGGACCACCACCCCGGTCTGCCAATCCAGAGGCACTGTCCCTCATGTCCATGCGATGTTGCAGAGGCGTGTCAACCAAGACAGTCCTACAACATCCAGAGCCTTGAGGAACTCCGGGCGTATCTCATCCACCCCCGGGGCCCTGCCACCAAGGAGTTTTTTGACCACCTCGGTGACCTCAGTCCCAGAGATGGGGGAGCCCACCTCTGAGTCCCCAGGCTCTGCTTCCTCATTGGAAGGCATGTTAATGGGATTGAGGAGGTCTTCGAAGTACTCCCCCCACCGACCCACAACGTCCCGAGTCGAGGTCAGCAGTGCACCATCCCCACCATATACAGTGTTGACACTGCACTGCTTCCCCTTCCTGAGACGCCGGATGGTGGACCAGAATCTCCTCGAAGCCGTCCGAAAGTCGTTCTCCATGGCCTCCCCAAACTCCTCCCACGCCCGAGTTTTTGCCTCAGCAACCACCAAAGCCGCATTCCGCTTGGCCTGCCGGTACCTATCAGATGCCTCCAGGGTCCCACAGGACAAAAGGGTCCTGTAGGACTCCTTCTTCAGCTTGACGGCATCCTTCACCACCGGTGTCCACCAACGGGTTCGGGGATTGCCGCCACGACAGGCACCGACCACCTTACGGCCACAGCTCCGGTCAGCCGCCTCAACAATAGAGGCACGGAACATGGCCCATTCGGACTCAATGTCCCCCACCTCCCTCGGGATGTGGTCGAAGTTCTGCCGGAGGTGGGAGTTGAAGCTACTTCTGACAGGGGGCTCTGCCAGACGTTCCCAGCAGACCCTCACAACACGTTTGGGCCTACCACGCCTGACCGGCATCCTCCCCCACCATCGAAGCCAACTCACCACCAGGTGGTGATCAGTTGACAGCTCCGCCCCTCTCTTCACCCGAGTGTCCAAGACATGTGGCCGCAAGTCCGACGACACGACCACAAAGTCGATCATCGAACTGAGGCCTTGGGTGTCCTGGTGCCAAGTGCACATATGAACACCCCTGTGCTTGAACATGGTGTTCGTTATGGACAATCCGTGACGAGCACAGAAGTCCAATAACCCGCTTGGGTTCAGATCGGGGGGGCCACTCCTCCCAATCACGCCCTTCCAGGTCTCACTGTCATTGCCCACGTGAGCATTGAAGTCTCCCAGCAGAACTAGGGAGTCCCCAGAAGTTATGCCCTCTAGCACCCCCTCCAGGGACTCCAAAAAGGGTGGGTACTCCGAACTGCTGTTCGGTGCATACGCACAAACAACAGTTAGGACCCGTCCCTCCACCCGAAGGCGAAGGGAGGCTACCCTCTCGTCCACCGGGGTAAACCCCAATGTACAGGCTCCAAGTCTGGGGGCAATAAGTATACCCATAAGTATACCGGCGCCACTCACCGGGGGCAACTCCAGAGTGGTACAGAGTCCAGCCCCTCTCAAGGAGATTGGTTCCAGAGTCCAAGCTGTGCGTCGAGGTGAGTCCGACTATATCTAGCCGGAACCTCTCAACTTCGCGCACTAGCTCAGGCTCCTTCCCCTTCAGAGAGGTGACATTCCACGTCCGAAGAGCCAGCTTCTGTTGCCTAGGATCGGACCGCCAAGGTCCCCGCCTTCGGCCACCACCCAACTCACACTGCACCCGACCTCCTTGGCCCCTCCCATAGGTGGTGAGCCCATGGGAAGGGGGACCCACGTTGCTTCTTCGGGCTGTGCCCGGCCGAGCCCCATGGGTGCAGGCCCGGCCACCAGGCGCTCGCCATCGAGCCCCACCTCCAGGCCTGGCTCCAGAGTGGGGCCCCGGTGACCCGCGTCCGGGCAAGGGAAAACGCCGTCCAAAATTGTTTTTCATCATAGGAGGTTTGTTTATGGCTGGACTGCCATAGCACACAATTAGCTATGTTAATAATATACATCTGTTCCAAGTTAGAATCACTAAATATGCTGTTCAACAGTGGAAGGAAGTCCAAGTCCTCAGCACAAAAGAAAACTAAAGTGAATGACGCACTCAAGCTTGCAGCGTGCGTGTGTGTATCAGTAATTGTCTCACATGGCCAATGTCCTAACCGTAAGTTAATATATAGCAAATATACAGCTGTTCTCATTAAATTAAAACACTGAACTTGTACCAGCCCCAATTAGGAGACCATTAATGAGCAAAGACTGATGTACAAAATCAAGTGAGAAGAGCCTTGTGTAAGACGATCGAAGGCTCTGTGACCATTTTTCTGGATTTTTTTGCAATTATTGATTCATCAAATTTAAAAAAATGTATTGCAACAGGTTGATAAATATTAAATTATAATTTACTGGAGACTGGGGTTTTTACTTAAATTCAATTAAGAAAATAGATATCAAGAATGTTACCTCACTGCGATGTCCTGTCATGGTCTTAAAACAATGTTGTGAGTCCAGATCCCACCACTTCACAAAAGTGTCTTTTGAGCTATAATTGAAAACAGAAAAATAATATTAAATTTGACCAAATAAGCATAATACTACAATGCAAAACATGTTGTTGATCTCATACTGAGATAAGAACGTAGGATATATTTTGTACGTCACCATAAAACCGGCAGACAAATTGGAAGGCAGGAAGACACGAGTATATAGAGATTCATTCACATGTATTCCATGCAGCAGTAAATACAAAATGTAAAATATATTATATACTAGTCATTTAGCCCGTTACAATAACGGGCGCTAGAACAGTAGTGCATAAACATTAGTAGGAACAGTCTATATTAAATGGCAAGGGACTTTGACCACATTCTTTTTGTTGGTCGTATTTTTCTTTCTTTCAGCCTTTCTTTTGTTGATGTTTACTTGCTGAGCTGACTGTTCTTCGTGGGCTGCCGCCATGTATTGTGTGTCTTTAATTTTCTGTGACAGTAATACTGTCTTGTACGGCTCTATTCAATAAGGGCACGTACAAAAAGGCAAGCTTCAAAAGGGCGACCTCAATTGAGCGCGGCGAATAAAGGCCGCAGTAATAATGCTTAGCCTAAATTGTTAGTTGCCATTTTCTTGCCATTGCCACTGGAATTTACAACTTTCTACAGTGTAATATTGTCCAAGTAGTATTTCACAACTCTGCTTTAAGACAAAGGGTTTTTAAGTAATCAAAAGAAGCTGGGACACATGTGCAAACTGTTTGCTTCAACTTGCAAGGCTCAATTTACTTTAATTGCTGCAGAACATCTGTGGGTTGTAACCTATTAGTTGTTCCCTGAAGGCTGCCCATTTGTAATATTCTGAAATTTCCTTTCTTTCCAGTTTTTGTTAACCTAAACTTTAAATTTAAACCTCTGGCAGTTTACTACTTACCTTTTCACCATTTTAGATTATTCATTGGATTTCAACCGATTAAATTTGAAGAAACTAAAAAAACGGAGGTGTTCTAAAACTTCTGAATGATAGTGTAGGTTTCAAATAATTACTAGTTTTTAACAGTACGAGAAACTCATAAGACTATTTCAGAAATGTTACCTGGTTACAAGCAAATTTTTTGACTTCAAAAATACAGCTTGTGTGATAACATCCTTGTGGCCCTTCAGTCGATACAATCCACATTCATTTATTACATCCCAAACAATTACATCTGTATCCTGAAATACAATAAATAACAATAAATGAGTTGCAAAAAGTGAAATTACTGTATACTGTAGAATGGCTAAATTAAAGAATGGTAAAATATGCTCTCTATACTCCAAAATCTCACCTACCCAGCAATGAAATACATAAAAAAAGATTACGATTTGAAGTTTAAAAGTAACACACATTAATATGAAGACCTCTGTCAGTGGATGTAGTTAAGTCAAAAAGATGAACTCATTTTAATCCGAGAGGTCCAGAAATATTAAACTGGGATTAAATAAGTAACAATTAAAATCTTTTTGCAAACACTATACATTTGCTCATGGGGATGTCAGGTGCTAATTAGCAGGAAATTGCAATTTCATTAATTTTAATAAGCAGTGTTGTAATATTTCTGTCAACAGTAACTTTTAACAATGAAAAGTTGATCAATTCTAAATTCACCATATAAAATCTTACTTTTGATCCTGAAACCAGTCGCGCTCCTATATGATCATATCTGATGACAGTAACAGCAGTTTTGTGCCCATTGAATGTAATGTTGCTTTCTCCATTGAGAAGGCTGAAAATGCAGATAGATCCATCCTCATAACCAACAGCCAAATGGATCCCATCAGGAGAGGGACTCAATTGCGTCACTTCATATTTTTTGCCATGTAGGATTAATACCTGGCATGACAGAGCAGAAAAAAACAAGAATGAAGCCTATCTACAAAGCAACTGTTCATTAAGCTCCCATTGTTAATTGTAATTCTTATTGTTTAGCAATAGAGAAGAGGGAAGGAAAACAACAAAGCATACTATATTTTTGTGCTGTATATTTCGTTTTTTTCAATAAGAGTATATACACTAAAATGTTAAATTGTATTCCAAAAAAAAAAAAAAAAAAAAGACAAAGTAAAGTACCTTATTTCTGCAATTAACATTGTTATTAAGCTAAAAATTTGCACTTTTATAAAACACTGTTCTTGCACCACAGCTACTTTCAAGTTTTTTCATAGTCCCATTGTGGGGAAGCATAATGGCTTTAAAAGGCTACTGCCAAATTAAAATGAATTGACCTCAAATGATGACAGTGATGATTAGTACAGTGTTATTATTTATTCTGCATTCAGAGGATAACTCCTTCTAATGTGACTTACAAAAAGTAATACATTTACTATACTGTATAATGTATTTGAGTTGTAGAAAAGAAACACAGACTTCAAGTTACAGCACAAAATGTATAGTCCTGCATTTGGCATAGGAGTTGTAAGATAAACCATTCACAATTCTTCTTCTAAAACGGCAACAACAAAAAACACATTTAGTTAAGAATCAATAGATTCTAAGCAAACAATCTAGCTGGGGGTGCAAATATGCACAAAACTTAAAATATATAGCAAAATAAGTCATTATACATTTTTGAATTGTGACTTTTGTGTTGAATGAGCAGTTGCTCATGGAGTCCCAAATAAGGCGCATTACCTCCATTATGAAGGGGCACCCGTTACAGCACTACGGCCATGTGGCACGATTCCCAGTGGCTGATCCAGCTCGCAGGAACCTCATTGTCGAGGACATGAGTTGCTGGACCAGGCCAAGGGTACACCCACGTAACACCTGACTGTGGCAGATAGATGGTCATTTCCGGTGGGTGGGACAGGACTGAGCGTCTGACTTGGGGATTGCCAACCAGGATCCCAAGCTGTTTTGTCATGTGGTGGGTGCAGCAACATGCTGTACCATTGCATGCTCCCCAACCTGACCTGACCTGGTTGAATATACAATCACGTTCAAGTCCCCTCTTTCTACTAAAACCAGCACGAAAAATTAAAATGTGTAAGTAAATAAAAAAAGAGAGGCTAAAATAAAAACTGTATGGAAAAAATGTATCTGCATAAAGCTGAATGTATGTGTGAACTTTTGTCTAGTACGCAATACTGCTGAACACAGATTACCCATTTGTACAGGCGAACACCATGGGCTATGTTTTATTCCGAAATAAGTTGGTGCCCCCATACTGAGCAATGGCAAGTATTCCAGCTATTTAAACCTACTCTCTATTATATATATATATATTTATGGAAGAGAAGGTCTGTGATACGGTTTGCATATTTGCAGCTGGAGATCCACAAAGGGAGAAAATGAATCGCGTATTATAAAGTAGTTTTTATTCCTGAGCTTTCAGCCTCTACCAGGGGCCTTCATCAGAGGATAATGCTTACAGCTACAAGAATCAAAGGCAATATATTGCAAAAGTTACGAGGGCGGGGTTGGGTTTGGCGAGGTGGGGGGTTATTGGTTGTAAAGATTTTATTATGAACATGTTCTTTTTAAGTTTGCATATGCTGGGTTTATGTCCAAACGTCTGTTGATGGCGTTCTCATGTGATAGCCAAGATTCGGCCAGCTCTCTGGCACTTTTGGTACTGGCCTTAAATCTTACTTGTACATTGTCCCAGTTAAATGTATGTCCTGTTGATTTAGTATGCGTATAGATCAGTGATCGTGAGTCCTTTCTTCTGACGGCGTTGCGATGTTCCTGTATACGTGTTGCGATTCTTTTTGATGTTTGTCCTATGTATACTGATGGGCAAAAACTGCATGGAATTATATAAACTGCTTTCGATTTCTTGTTTTTAGCATTAAAGAGGACTGTGCACAGATTGTTCGTGGGTGTGTGTGCTATTCTGACGCCTGACTTGGCCAGGATGCGTGCTGCACCTTCAGACACCTTGTGGTGATAAGGAAGGGAGTACCAGGTGGGGTGGGGGTTCT